>NC_051158.1:58054015-58088927 GCF_013339745.2 Dermacentor silvarum | reverse complement strand
TCCATATCCGGAAACACCTTTTGACAGCATTGGACAGCTCTTCGGATCTCTTCCTATCCCGCCAACAGGACATAGATGGATTGTGACTGCTGTCGACCACCTAACACGCTACGCAGAGACCGCTCCTTTACGCTCTGGTTCTGCTTCACACGTCGCCACCTTCTTTCTGGAAGTCATCGTGTTACGTCATGGAGCACCTCGTGTCCTGTTAAGTGACCGAGGCAAGACTTTTTAACAGCGGAGTTGTTTAAGCCGGCCGTAAGTTGTTCCGCGAGCCGCAAAACCTCGCCGAGCTATGACGTCACTGCGGAGCGGCGTGTGCTTCGCCTCCTCTCCGTGCCGTGCACATGTTGCCTTTACATGGGAGGTTATGGAGAGGAAAGAGAGCATGCGCGCGGCACGCGCAATGCTCCGGAAAGGGAAAGAGACAATGAGAGCAAGAGAGAGAAATAAATTGTTGCAGTACCAACGAGGCAAAGCGCATAGCTGCTGCCGGGTTCTTGTCTTACCTACGAGACCTCTGTAGGAGAGGACGTGGCCGTTTGTCAGCACTGTATAAGCCTCACCAGTTCTTCTAACCTCACTAAGGCCAATAATATCCCAGGCAGTGCCTGGCAATTCCTCCAACAGCCCAGCTACGCTAGCCTGGTTATGGATGAATAAATCTAACGAAAGGAAAATAATTACTCCTGATTTGACGCCTTTTCGCCATTGGCCGTCTGCTATTAGTCAAAAATTTTCGGGCTGCTCCCACTTCGCCTATGTGTTGCGCGATGTCACAAAAACCGTGAATGCTCACCACGTCAAAGTGACGTTTATGCTTTATAGATGCAGCATTATGGCGAACGAAACTGAATTTTTTTAATAGCCAGAGACTGCCCTGTCCCGAAAGAAATGGAAGATTGCCCGCCGATTGCTCTGGCACTCGCTGCTCGAATATGCCGGTGAGCATAGATTTTTGCGTATAATAAACCTTTTTGCGTCACAATAAAACGCTAACGAGTCCTTTAGGCAGGTATATGACATCACTCTGCCAACTCTTCCTTGCTTATGATCCATTTTAGCAGCATTTTTGCCGCAATTTTTGCCAAGGCACTTAAGCTAAGTAAACGGAAGCAAACCAATCGGAGACCCCGGCACCGCCCTCTTCATCCGGTTATCTATGTTCACTGCATGCGATGGCTCGGCCCCATCGAAACACTCTTCACTTTAAAGTGCTGCTCGCGTCTTATCAACCAATTAGACAAGAAAAACCGCTCAGTGTGGACAATGTTATTCGTTTCGAAAGCGAACAATGGGTATACATCCTATAAATGAGGAGAGCGTTTTACTGGGCTCTTCAGACAACGCTGCAAGTCACCGCCCGATGCTTGCGTGGGCAGTTACGTAAATATGACGTCAGGATCTTGGAATAAAAACAGTTTAGAATAGTTATACGCTATAGGGCCCTTGAGCAACTAGGTATGTGCCACTAGCAAGGTGCTACTCTACACTAGCGAAAAAGATCCCTTAAATTTCTGCGATGCTAAGCGGAATCAAACCCAGGTCACAAGGTTTACACAGTGAAAGCAACACCGGGCATTAAAAGGCACAGCCACAAAGGCACCGGGTATGTGCCGCTTTCAATTAACGCATTTCATGCCGATGCTTTAGCGAGCTACGTAATGAATGCACGTAGCATGCTCCGCTCTTCAATGAACCTCTGGCCGACTTGGGTCTCAGAGTAGGTGCCGCTGAGTGTGCCGGCAAGCGAAGAAAGAATTCGCAGCATTCACACTCACCGGAGCGCCATGCTTCTCGTGCCAGAGGCCACGCGTGGACTTTTTCGCAGTGCCACTAGAGGGAGCACTGTGATGGGCACACTGACCACAGGCGAACCCGGTTTCTGCAGGACGCGTTTCTCAGCGTACGCATGCACTGGCGTGCCATGCAGTTCGAAGGCCACGCCCCGGCTTCACGGCCGCGGCGCTTGGTGGCGCCGAGTGTTCTTAGGTTAGCGGTAAAGAGGAATCCCGCGGCAGTAGACGCCTCATGCATAATTCGTTGCGACGGTGGCCATACCTATTGTCGCTATATTGATATATTGCTTAACGCATTACGGTCGGTTGTCATCGTGACATGGATTCCGCCAAAACTTTTTGTCTATAAAGAGATCTCACGCTATGCTGTACTGACAGAAAAAGGGTCATTTCGCAGTTGCTGCTGCACTGCTGTCATCAAAATGTGAAAAATATAGTTTTTCTCGGGAGATGCTATAGTTTTTTTCAGGACATGCCACAAAACACTGCACACATTTTCTATCATGGTTTGCCTGAGTGAATAGAATCGTACTGCCGGTTGTATACTTCGCCTACTTCAATGCTTCAATGAGGTGAACTTTCTTCGCAAAATATTGAAATACATTTTCGGGAAACGCCACACCACCACCACTTAGAATTGTTATTGGAAATATAATGATTGGAAGTACGTTATTGGTACATAATTTATGAAATTATTTGCGGCCACCAGCATAAAATCTTATCTAAAAGATTTCAATTGCAACTATTTAAATCGCAAGTGTTACAATTCAACTGTCGGCGACATCTAGCAAGGAATAACAGCATATGTAAACCACATCTATAATGCATCAGTAAATGCCTCTCCGAAGCAATTGTAAGACAAACAACTTACGCGCTTTTGGGTCTAAGCACGTCGTTGTAAAATCAGCATGACAGAGTTAACATATTTTACAATAAGCCGGATGCATGCGGCAATAAGACCGGCGTGTGCTCTTGACTGAAATTTCAATATTACTGTGCGAAGATTTTTAACCATGCACCTTTGACCCTGGTAACTTTTCAAAATTAGAATGGAGACCCGGAGCTTGCTTACCACATTGGTCTTTGCTAACGCATTTCCCATCGTTTCGTCTGAAGAAAGGAGATTTGCACGCACACCATCCATAACTTGACTTTCTGCACCGCCACTTATTTTGTAGATTGACGCCGGCGCAATAATTTTGCGGAACATTAGCACTGCTCCAGCAAAAAGTTGGTTCCTCATTATCTGGACACGCTGAAAGAAAGCAAGAGACAATATTACTTTTAAAAATATCACTCACCATTCCACTGCGGGGAAGGTGGATTATTAGCGAAGCAATTTAGCGCACGACATAAGGTGACACAGAATTTAGATAAAAGGTATGAGCAACTGCTATTTCTCTTGAGTGGTGACGGTGGTTATCCCGAAGGAGAAAACACGCACACACAATTTTATTTTGATCGGCTGTCTTGATCGGCGGCATACATTCGCGGGGAAGTCTACCGCCACCTCGAGGAGCCGGAGGAAACTAGACATGCGCGATGGGAAAGCGGATGGAAATTGGGAACGACGACAAAGAGATGGCAGTGCGAGCGTACAGATGGCCGTCACGGGTCGCACAGCGGCTAATTTTTGAGAAACCTTTATTATGTACTTGAGAGTCTTCGGATTTTGTAAATGGTGCCCATTGATAACTAATCTACGGAAAATGCATATCGAAGTGATGAGACGTATAAGTTTTTGCACAGCATGAATTGATTTTTCATCAAATTCGGGAGCTGAGTTTTTGCATGCGCAGATCTGTTGACGGGAACGAAAAATGAACAGAAGCCTAGCTATAGCCAGCTTGCTATTACCACTGCATTTTTTAAACACTGCAGAGAGGTAGGAAGATAAGTCCATAGATGGAAAGTATTTGCTACAAAGATAACCTTTCTCTGGAGTTAGTTTTAGATGAGCGTATGTGTCGTTCACTCACTGACATAGAAATGAACGTAGGCCTTCGCCTAGAGCTTTGTCGTAGCACTACGTTCTTGTGTGCTGTTTCGTCACGATAGTTATCGTCATGCTCAAGAAGCCTATAATGTAGATGTTAGCGTGCATGAGCACACACATTGTGCAGTTCGACCAAGTAAGGCAAGTAGAAGTGCATTTAAAGTTGAACTTTGTTATGTTCTTGCTAGAGGCATATGTTCCACTTTTGTTGCTGTCTACCTGTTCATTGCTTCCCTTACAAAAATTTTTGTTGAGAATGCATTGAAATATCATTGGTCAATGTTGAGTATCTTATTGAGCATTCATTGGGAGTTTGTTGGGATATCATTGAGCAATGTGTTGAGGGCTCTTGAATATTGGCCACTGAAATTTTATTGAAACACAATTGGGCAAGTCAATGTTGAATAGTTGTTGAGTTTGTATTGAAAGCACATTGTGCTCATACATATCATTGTGCAATTTCTGTTAAATTTCTGTTGGGTTTCCATTGATGCAGTCTTGAATTGTTGTTGTGATTGTTATGTTGACCATTTGTTGAGTGATTATTGACACAGCATTGAAAAGTACATTGTGCGCCTGTTGAGATGGCATTGATATTTCAAAAATTGCCACTGAAATATGATTGATATTTTGTTGGGCTTGTGGCATTTTAGTGCACTTAATTTTGAAATTGCTTTGCTATTTGCACTTGCATGCCCCGGTGCCTCTTCACATAACTTTCCCTAATCCGAACAGAAGCAAAGGAGCGACTGACATATTTCATGTACCCTAATATGTAATAGAGCATGCACATGACACATTATTACAGTATATAAGGCACAACTGTATGAAACCCGAAGACATAAGCTAGTGCCTACAGTGCTATTAAGTGTAAGGGAGCAGAACTATAGCACACATGCTGAAAAAATGTAGCAAAAGCGTACACATGCCTAGTTAAACTCGCAACAATTTTTTCTGGAAGATATACAACACCACCTGCACTTACAGCATAAAAAAGCTTCCTGTGCCTGTACAGCACAGCACAAAGCAGGGTCATGAGAACTGAAAAGTAGAACTTAGTGGGTTTAAAACAGTGATGATGATGGATGAAATTAATAAATTTTCCAAAGTTATCACTCTTATTGGCTACCTAAGGGACTCCTTGAACTTGACCTACAAAGATGTACAGCAATGTTAAAAACAAACGGAAGATGGAAACCTATGGCCTTCTTGCAGGAATAAACAATGCAAATAGACTTATGTGTCACAATTTTACGAGCACTTTGGCAATTTGGTGTATGTACAGACTTGACAAACAGCAGCTCAAACAGAGATGCGAACGCTGAATTAAGACAAGAATACACATGAATGCTCACTCAACTTGAAGTTTATTACAGCAGAAAAAAATATATTTTGTAAAAACAACAGTCAAGTGACTCAAAGGCAGACCTTAAGCATACCCTTGTAACTAACTTTGAACACATGAACTCTTGGCTTGCATGCATAAATACAAAAATGAAGACCACTGGATACCTTACAGTAAAATGCTTCACACACCCAGTAAACACTCACAGAAGGGTTTACGGCTGCCTGTGAGTAGGCAAATTAACAAGTAAACTGGAAACAAATGACTTCATGTATATATATACAAAACACCTGAATCGTGTTTTTCAGAGGTAAACTTCTAAAACATTTGTGCTGTAAAAGCAGCTTACCTCCCTGGCATAAGTCAAGAACTGCACAGTATTTCAAGACAGTAGAGGCTTGGGCTAGTCGGTGCATACTTGAGAGGGAAACAGCGCAAAAAAACACAAGAAGACAAGAAGGGACAAGAAGCGCTGGTGTGTGTCTCCCTTCTTGTCGAGTTTTTTCGCGCTGTTTCCCTCTCGAGTGTGAACAGTATTTAATTTTTTGTGTTACTTTTGGGTACGGAAGAGTTTACTGGTGGCATTTTCTAATTTAGTGAGCTCATCAGTGAATTTTTTCTGGACTTGAACAAAGCTAACGAAATCATTTCTTTGGGCCTTTTTCACCCTACACAGCAACTAACTGGTACCTCGGTCAATAAAAAGCTAATGCAAGGCTAATACTTTCAACGATATAATAAAGTGACATAAAATACACAGACAACTGGAGTGACACACAGCTAACTCAATTCCCAACAGTGAAATAATAGGTCACCTGCATCATCAAAGAGCCCAGAACGACTCATTATAAAGCATGAGAAAAGGTTTCAATAACTGTACAGCTAGATTGGAGAGCTAGTAAAAATGCAAATAAAAGCACATACAAAACACCATTTACCACACTTGCGCACATAAATATATATAATTCCACCAGCATTTCGCTGCATAAAATATATAAAAGTTGCGACAAAGCAGTAACTGAAAGACGGAAGGAGCTGCACTACCCATGTTGAAAAAAAATATCGAAAGTGACATACATGCATATTTAATCTGACAGAAAACGTCTTTCCAAGCTATATATTACAAAAACTGTACAACAACGTTAAGAACAAATGAGATGAGAAGCTATACCATTCTTGCAGAAATAAATAGTGCAAATAAGTTCATGTATCTCAATTTTACGGATACTTTGGTAATTTGGTGTGTGTACATACTTTACAAACAGCTCAAACAAAGATGAGAACGGTGAAACAAGGTAGGAACACACAATAATGCTGACTCAACTAGAAGTTTGTTCGTGACGACAAAGATATTAAGCACACTGGCCAACTTGACAAAGAAATAGCCATGCATGCGTGGCAGACAGCCCGGTGCAACAAAAAAAAAAGGAACGAAAGACGTGTTTTGTAGTATAAATATGCAGGTAAAAAAACAGTCAAAGATGTCCTATAAGTGATACCACCAAACAAGGAGAGCTCTTTTAAAAATCCCAACTCTTTCCCATTAAGAGCAACAGATAGCTTATGCATTTGTCTTCTTTGAAATCAATAAATAAGGCTTCCATAATTTCTCTTGTGTTCTCGTCTTTGTGATGAAACAATTGTTCGTTCTACCCCTTACAGCAGAAAACACAATTTTGTTTAATCACAAAGGCCACGCATACATGGTTTATTATCTTTGTCAAGTTCCAATGTGTTTACAACCTGTCTTCAAGAATAAACTTCTAGTTGAGTCGGCGCTTGTATGTGTTCCTACTTACTTCATTACCCTCGTCTGTGCTGCTGTTTCAAGTTCGCATGTACCACTTGGTTAGGATAAACATTCTCACAAGAAAAAGGAACTACCTCCACTCACAAGGTAGCCAATTCTTTACAACTAAAAGGCAGAACACATCGAAAGTAAGTCCTCACAGCGTCACAGCGTACACCACAGGGCAGAATAAAAAATAGTTAAAAATCCCACTTGGCGCAGAGTGGGAACAGAGATGCAAGCTTCCTGGTGAATCAGCCGCAGATGAATGGATGTCTCTTGCGAGAAACGACGCCAAGCTGTTCTTGACGAACGACACGTTAGCACCTGGGCATTTGGTGCATGTGTAACCTGTAGAGAAGGGAATGTAGACAGAATTAGATAATGCAAATTAAAAATGTCACACAATATACATAACCACGCACTAAATATTAGTACACAATACACTGGCAATTAAAAATTTGCGTCTCTTTCAAGAGGGCCGTCGCGAAAATGATGAAATGGAGCGTTACAGTAAATGTTACGAAAGATACGCACAGCGATGTTTGTTTCACACCGGTGAAATATATTCCCGGCTCTCTCACAACACGAAATACCATGCTATAGTACACAGCCGATACCAAGCAGCAGTCCGAATCTTCGGGAGCAGCAGGGCAGACCTAAAAATTCGCCGAGAGCGATGCGCGCGCGAGCGTGCTAGTGAGAACCGGCACCGCTTCTTTGAAGCTTAGTATCCGCTGCTGAGTGGCTAAGAACATTCCGCGCGATTTGTGTGCCGCGCGTTGCGTACGCGTCCTGTGCGCATTGCACGCTTGCGTCTGTGCAGTGAGCTATCTTCATGAACGAGCCATTCCTCGCCGCGCTAACGGTGCTCGAGTGCGGCGCTTAGCTTGAGGCGCCGATGAGCCGTCTGGCGTTCCTTTCGTTTCTGCAAGCAACGCACATTCGAGTCGGCCCAGCTCAAAGAGGTATCAGAGAACGGCGGCGCGCTTGAGTTATCGCCTATTAAAAGCGTGCAGTACGCCTTAAACGGCAACACGTTACGTTTGATAAATATGCTTACTGCGGTTGGGGTGGCGATGTGTGATAAGGCAAGCCCGTCGGCGGCTTTGCCGACGTCGCCACCACGCCTCTGTTCATTTACGATGTGTATCCGTGTAATCATCGCGCCGATGCAGGACTTATCGGTAGGCTGTTCTCCGCACATACCGAAAAGGCGAAATATATTTTGCAGCACACCGCGACATTAGCCACAACGCAGAGCCGCAGTTAACCACTAGGCGAGAAAATGTGCACACTTGCCTTAAGGTATACGATGAGCCACTACAGATTATGAATATTTTTTTTAATATCGCAGTGTCGCTCCAAAGGCGAAGCATCGATTGCGATAGCAAATTAGTAGATAATATTACGAACATTTCAATCGAAGCAGCGGCTTCAGCAAGCGCTAGCTTCGCACGCTATCGCTCCAGGGCATGCAGTTTGCCTGCAGAAAGTGAACGGTGTGCTTAACATCTCACGCTCGTCCAAGTGAAAAAAAATACGCGGCTATGTGCTCAAGAAAACGAAATCACTTACCTGTGTGCAGAAGTTAGGCTGCGGCTTTGTTCGCCTTCCTTCCATCATGAATTCTGCCGCGCAACTCATCAAAACTGCCAGGCTCGAACATCACCCGCAGACCAGTAGCTGCGTCAGCAAACGTCTTCAACGGATAAACATCCCACTTATCATCATAGAGCAATTTCACTAAAGCTTTCGTCATGATGTCCAAAAACAGAAGAAAAATGCTTCCAACAAAGCGCGCGCAGCACGAACCACCGCACAAGTTCAGACGAGTGACAGAGTCGAAAACCGGTCACAGCCTCAGTATCGTATTAATAAAATCGTTCCTACCAAAAATAACCACTAAAATCCATAAATAATAATTGATAATTTTTGTCCATAGAAAACATAATAAATTTTGAAGGAAAACTTAATTTGTAGCGTAAAAAATAAATAATACGATTAACAAAATTGCGACTACGAAACTAACGGCACACTGGATACCGTTGCAAAAGACTGCTCACAATTAAGTCACGCACGCACGCACAAAATTGCTCATGCTCAAACACTGGTTTGGCGTTCATTGCGTCACCTATGAGTAAAAGTTATGACTAATATCTTTATTTTTAGGAACAATAACTTGTTTAAGTAGTTTGCAGCATCTTTGCAGATGACGCGGTAAAAAGTAGGGTATAACGTGGGCTCGTAACTGTTGCTTGATTTCTTTCATTTCTCTTTGGCCTTCGTTTGTTTCACTGAACCTAGGAGAGCTGCAGGCTAGGGAGGCTTCCATGGCATGCTTCTGCAAGGCGAGTGTCGGGAGCAGCCGCTGAGACAGCGATTAGCTGCGTAATGTTGCGGCTGTTGCTGAATCCGAAACTCTTTCAACGCGCTGTGCTCTCAAAGCGCGTTCGTTGTTTGATATCTAGCACCACGGCCGTTGGATAAAAAAATGTGTTATGCTTTCGAGACACAGGGTGTGGCACAGGAGATTCTAAGACCTTTGAAGTGTATGTTTACAGCCTGTGCGCGCTTGCATCCTACGGCTCGCACAGCGCGTCCGGTGCTCAAAGGTACCGTCGTCGCTTGTCGGCGCCTGCCTTATCGCCACCATCCGCGCTGCCGCCGTGTCTACTTTTGGGGAACTCCCCATGCACGCAGTCACCGTGTTTGCAAGTGATTTTCACATTCTTTTGCTCCCTAAAACGTGCACATTTTGGATCGCACCTATGGCTATGCCATATGTTGTATGTTAAAACGACGATGGCATTTGTACGCCGGCGAGCAAGTCACTCGTGGGCGATCATGAAGATGGTTCAAAGTCGCAGTTTCTACGTAGCCTAAACGGCTACGAAAGCGGGCTGGTCCCGGACATAGTACAGTCTAACGTGGCGCCTGAAAGCGCGAGCTGTCGCAAGAAGACGAGGGAGTTACATGGGGCGCGCGCGCCGAGCATTGAAAACGCTGACTGGTTTCGGAACGAGAGACGTACGCGTGCGCTCGTGGCCTAAAGGTTAGAGCACCGGGCTGCTGCGCTCGACGGTCAACGTTCGGTGCCAAAGTCGGTCACACACTGTTTTCTTTTTACGAAAGCGAGCCCAAACTAGAACCTACCTACCTACCGCAAAGTGACAAGAATGAGGCAAAGAATGCTTCTTAATAAAGTTTTGAAATGTCGCCTTCATATGCGAGTCCTAATTAGTACATGCTAAACTCAACTGCTACACAACAAAAAAACAACTACGAAAATCAACACAAATTACTCAATAAATTATTTATTGAGAAGCTCTCAATGGTAATATCATTGTGCAACTGTTGAGCGAACTCAAAGACTTTAGAGACTTTGTTGAAAGTCCGTTGATTCAACAATACCCCAACAATACGTCAACGGAAAATCAACAGTCATTTTGTACGGGTTGAGCAACTTTTTATCACTGACCACGAAACGCAAAGATACAATGTTTTGTGAGTCTCTGATGAAGCACCGGGATATGCTGGGAGGAAGACGAAGAAGCTGGTCAACGAATATCTAAAACGCAAGTATCGAAATGAAAGAAAGCAGACAAAATTGACGTCATCGGAGTAGAAAGCACGTTAGGCGCGAGCAAAAGGAAAGAAAGAAGGCCAAGCAGGGCAAGGCAGCAAACTGCCAAAGGGATGTTTGCTCAACCGTGGTGGAATTTATAGTTGTTTCAAGATGTTCTTTCATTCCTTTGTGTTATTTTTGTTCATTTTCTCCTGACAACTTTACAAATTTCTGCATTAACAGAAGTTTCCTAGTACCATCGAAATCTTGGCCAATTCCCCGCAGTAGGTGTGAGCCACCAAAGAAGGCATACCACACCATACTATACGAGTGACTGAGAGCAAAGAAATAAACAAAAACACATGAGCTGGCAGTGGTGACGTGGGAATGAACCTGTTACTACGCGTCCGACGCGACGCGATCGGGTAGAATTGGGGACCCGGACCGGAGAGAGGATGTCCGATAGATGTCCTGCAATAGCACCAGCACCGGAGTCCCGAATATGGGGCCGTGACAGTGCTCCACGGCCCTGGTTCAGTCCCGCGAAATTATCCTCTGCCCCAGCCCAGTTTTACTGAGGTAACCACTTGGCCACCTGAGCGGCCCAGCACACTACCTACCACGTCCTATGCCATGTGGATTACGATTCCACTTAGCCGCTAACAGCCCTGTCAGCCAACAGTGAAGGAGACGAACGTCTGTGTCACGTCGGAGTCACAACGGTCGCGTCTTGTGGCACGTTATACCGGCTCCCGCCACATCTTGATCGTCCCACTGTTAGTTCCCTACCTTATTATGAACCTAAAAAAGTTGTTTAAGTGCTGGGTTGCGTGTTTCTAGAGAGGATAGGGATTTTACATGTTTTCATGGAATTATTTTTCCTATTATTCTTGTGTCCTTGGTTCTTACTCGTTTTTCGTTATAGAGGCTTCTTTCGGGACACTATGAATTGCTAAAGAGGAAAAAAAATTAAATGTTGGTGGCATTCTCGTATAGCACACGAGAATTTTAGGGATTGGCACGAGTTAGCTGAAACACCCTGAATATCCACTCAATAGCTAACTATTGCTTCAATGCTTTTAGATACTCTACCATGTTGAACCCCCACATCCTGGCTAGCAATAGGAAGTCAATCACACAGACTCATCATTACAGAGTCAATGCCTGTGATCAGTAGCTTGCCTATAATTTACCTGTATTGCTTCAAATGACTTACCATTATGTATCAAAGAATCTAATGAATCTTTGTATAAGCAGTGTACATCATCTATTTTGCTTCCTTCCTTCGCATTACTTCTATTCAATTCAACAAATAGAGGGCTTTGATAACTCATTACCGCATCGAGTTATTCACAGAAATGTGGCGTTGTACTTTAAATGCATACGACGCAAAATGGCTCTAACACAGTTCTGGTGACGCGCTTGGGGAGTGGAGATGAGGTTGCTGCTGAGGCCGCTATAGATGGTCAAATTTATGGCTAACATCGGCAAGTACAGCGGCAATATATGCCTCTATTAGCGGCCACTACATCGCGGCACCCACTGATGTCTAGCATGAAATCTACTTGTGGCGCGCGTAAGCATGCGTAGGCAAGCGAGTGGGTGCTGGTCCATCTGCACATCTCCCATCTGTCCATTTGCCCAACTCCCCATGTAATGTGAATACGTGCGCTGCCCCTTCCCGGCGCACCCATTTTGTAACTCTAATGAACAGCCTGTTATTTGTTCTACTCATTACACCGCCTCCCCGTGTGCATTTCGTCGCCTTAGTGCCAACTAGAACATCGGCTAAACCCGTTTCATCATTGATTCACACCGCTGTCTTCCGGTCTGTTAAATTTACAACAGTGTTTGTCCTAGCGCTCGTTGCGCGGTAATACACTTGTTCTCAATGTTTTTTGTTAACCTCCAAGTTTATGCTCCCTATGTTAGCATCACAAATAAAATCATTGCAAACTTTTATTTTAAAGGATTACGGTAAGCTCCCTCTGATGACTTGGTAACGCCAATCGTATGCCCCTTATTATTTCTTCTGTAAATTTTCCTCTTATGATCAGTGTCCCATCTGAGTAATTGAGTAATATACGGACTCCTGCACCAATTCTAGAGGCTGACTGCAAATCCATTTACAGGCTACTGAAACCTGTATGTGTGTGCTGCGTAAGGCTTTCAAATGGAAGAGTTGAACAGCTGGTGGCTCCTACAGGGGGCCGACATGGGTGGAAGTCTCGCTGACAATAGAGTATCTGGAGAAAAGATAACTGGAAGTATCTGAAATGAACAGCAGAATTTGGTTAGTTCCGAAACTGCTGTCACCATGGCTTCCCAGTCAACAGAATCAAACGTTTTGATTCTGTCGACTGGATCAGCAGCGACCTGAAGTATCAGCTCTGGGACGTCTGGATGGCCGCGGACGCCGCTAGACTACAAGGACTGGCTGCCGTCTAAGGGGGGGGGGGGGGCGTGAGAGGGGCTGGCGCCATCCTTCTGGCCGCCTTCTACCCCATAAAGGGCACAATAGACGTTGTTTCTCTAAAGGACAGCAGCCCGACGCTTTAGCAGGTTGCGCCACAGAAACACCGGGTATGTGGCACATTTCAAGAAACGTCTTTCAAGCCAACACTTTGGCGAGGTTTGCCATCAGTGCACTGGGTATGTGGCACTCTTCAATGAACCTCTCACCAACTTGCGTCACTGAGTATGTGCCGCAAGTTGTGTGGCAAGCGATGGAACAATTCTCAGCGTTCGCGGCACCTGCGCTCTATGCTTCTCATATCGGAGGCCACGAGCGGACTTATTGGCAGCGCTACGACACGGTACAGTATGTCAAGAAAGAAGCATCAAAGAGAAGCTTGTCAGCCTCATGACACGTTTCTAAGCGTTCACGCGCAGCGGTGGGCCACGCATTTCGGAGGTCATGTGCAGGCTTCGCGGCAGCGCTGCTAGATGGCGCTAGTGTTCTTCGGGAAGCGCGATAGAGGAGTCCCGGTACAGTACACGCTTCATACATAACTCGTTTCAACGGAGGAAATACATTGTGTTGCTATATTTATTCAATGCTAAGGACGTGCATTACCGTTGAGAGTCATTGTTAGATGGAATTAGCTGAGTTTTTTGGTAGCAAGGAAGCACGTGCGGGGCAAGAGCAGGTGTGCGCTGTGGCTAATGAAGCGGCGGTGAATCTTGAGAACTCCCAGAAAGGAACGCGCCTTCATTGTCAATGTCGGTGGAGGAAAGTTGATGATATCCTTGAATTTTATGTCGGGTTATTTGATGTCCTGTTGTGTTTTACCGTGGCCCAGAAACTCTGCACTTAAAACGCCAGAAATAGATATTTGAAGATTTGAAGACCAGGTTGTAGTGATCAAGGCGAGCGAAAAGAGCCCGCAAGTTTTGTACATGATGACAGTGGTCAACCAGGAGGTCATCAGCATAAGCGAAAATAAAGCCTATATCTCTGGTACCCTCAGGGATCGTCCGTTGAAAAGTCTGCGCCACGCTTAAAACTAGAAGGGTTTATGATGTATATAAAGAGACTGAACGGTGCCGTAGAGGCTGTCATTGGAATGTCAGCTGGCTCGATAGAGAACTGATATAACCCTATAGTGAGGCTGGTCTTAAAAAAAAAAAGAAATGGTGTCAAGAGAGAAAGTGAGGTTTGGGTCCTGGTTATGCGGAATAGAATATCCGTCGGTGAGGGTCCTTGCATTTACTGTTCGATAGACGCCGCAGAACCTCCAGTCATCCAAATCCTCCTTTGGAACCTTATGATGAGGTGATGCAAATTGCACTACGATGGGCCTAACTCGGAAGGTGGTGGCATGGAGCAAAAGAAGAACACCGGGCCTCTAAAATCAAGGTCGTAAATTCGAATCATCTTTCAGTCTACCACATCTTCAAGGCATGGAGTGGAGCCTGACACCGGCAAAAAGGGGAAAGAATGCCGAGAGCTAGTGGGTTTATACTAGTCCAGGCGCAACCAAATCAGGAAGGCCCACTGAACTTCAACAAAGGCACTCCCCCACCAGAACAGGACTTGCCCTCCCTGCATGGTGCAGTATTCGGCCACTACCTCCCTCATGTTTACTGTAATTAATCCATGGCCCTCAGTCCCCAGCGGCTGTGGAACACCTGACCAAGGTGGCGGTGAGACCTGCGACGCGGCAGAGCGTCCTACGAATCTCTGGTTCTGGACAGGCCGCCATTGGAATTCGAAAAAGGCAACGTTAAACACGCGCACCCTCTCGAGTGAGGCTAGCTTAGCAGGGCTGTTTGAGGAATTATCGGGCATTGCCTGGATGCGATATTACTGCGCTTAACGAGGTTAGAAGAACTGATGAGGCTTATACAGTGCAGACCACGCGTCCGCTGCTACACAGGTCTTCTAGGTAAGAGAGAATACGGAGTAGGAATTTCAATTTTTAAGGACATAGCGGGTAACATTGAGGAATGTCCTTCAGTAAGGAATGCCCTGTGATCGATCCCATCAATGTCACCAATCAGGTAATCAAGAAATGCTCGGAGTACAATCAACCTCTCCAAATGTCTTTCATAGATTATGAAAAGGCATTCGATACAGTAGATATACCAGCAGTATGAAGGAGTACAGGAGGCATACGTGAATATATGTGCAAATATCTACAAATATTCTACTGCTATCTTGGTTATCCACAAGACAAGTAGGAATTTACCTATCATGAAAGGGGTCAGGCAAGGGGACACAATCTCTCCAATGCTCTTCACTGCATGCTTAGAAGAAGTATTCAAACTTTTAGACTGGTAAGGTTTAGGAGGCTTAGGATCAACGGCGAAAATCTCAGTAACCTTCGGTTTGCGGATGACATTGTCCTATTCAACAAAACTGGAGACAAATTACAACAAATGGTTGAGGACCTTAACCGAGAAAGTGTAAGAATGGGGTTGAAGATTAATATGCAGAAGACAAATTTTACTGTTCAATAGCCTGGCAAGGGAACAAGGATTCAAGACCGCCAGTCAGCCTCTAGAGTCTGTCAATGCGCAATGTGAGGGGTGATGATGTTTTATCGATAATTCCCTCGTGAGGAGTCTTCTGAATGAGTGAAAGATACCTGGTCATGTTAACAAGACGCCGCCCATGAACGTCGACGGGGAGTTTTTCAAAATGTAGGACAGTCCGCAATGACTTGAAAGGAGGGAGGACGAGATTTGGCTAGCTTCAAATCCTCTCTAGTTTCTATATTTAGATCTGGCTAGCTTCGAATTCTCACTAGCTTCATTTAGTGTAAACTCCACTAGACTTCACCCTTTTTTCTTCCTCGTGATAACGAGAGCCGATGCGCCGTTAAAGTAGCCAGCGTTGTCATCCTCGAAACGATGCTCGTGATAAGCTGATTAATTTTAACGAAATAGGTGAACAATCATAATTAAAAATATTCACGGTGTAATGCTTATGGCGATTTTTAAGGAAACACGATTGATCCCAACATCGTACTCGTAGCACTTATATGAATGGTTTCGCCCATGTTAGCTAGGGCATATTACATAGGACAGCTGTTCGCATTCGTTGATTATTCGAATAGTGCTTCTTACTTTTGATCCAGAACATTGGTAAAGGTCATTGGTAAAGGTTCTTGGTTGTTGATCTTGCAACTTTGACGGTGGCTTTTAAATTTCTTGACGAACATTTGCCATTTTGACAGTATGTATCTATCTAGCCGTCTACAGATTGATGCTATCATGGTCGTTTCGTTAACTTGCTGTTTACCAAAATGTGCATGCTATGACAAGAGTGTATGACGAACATAAATCAACGGTCACAACATGAATATCATGACATGTGTGTCATGTAGGTTATCAACCAGCCGCCTCATGGTCGTTTCGTTAACTTGGTAGGTACGGAAACGGGCATAGTATGACAAAGAGTCACAATATCCTTCACTAATTAATGCGAAATATTCTTCGCCTCATTCTTGGAACTTGGCGGTAGGTTGGTATATTCCAGTCTCACATCACTTTCACAAAGAGAAAATAATGCGTGACCCATGGAATCGAGTCTCTGCCGTCGAGCACAGCACCCTGGTGTTTTAACCACTAATGCACGATTGCACGCATAACGTTGTAGTTTCAAAGGCAGCGAGCTCTTTCATACGCTTGGCGCCTGTGCTACATGCTACTTTCTCGTCATTTTTTCTCTGTGAAAGCTCGTGATGTGACGCACTGTGCTTGTATGCACAATTTTTGGGACCGATTTACTATCCCCTGTCATTTTCTCGTAGTAGTTAACGCTACGTAGAAACTGTGCGACGTACTATTTTCATGATTCCCCAAGTAGATAATCTTTTGATAATTGTTTCAATGAAGTATAAATACAATCATCGTTTTACCATACACCACACGAAATAGGGATATGTACGTGCGATTGTATAAAAGAGAGTAGCTGATGACGTCAGAATTCATGTTTCGCTCAGTATATGTAGCACACCGCAATCGGAATGTCTAAGGCTCGCGTCGAGAGGCTGGCGTACAACTAATGTCATTTCTGTCATACAACAGTCTGCAACGTGTTTGCCGTCGTGCTCCTGTCGCCACACACGTACACTCATGACCCACGCACACAAAAATACTCAATTTACAGGAACACGTGGGTACACTAGGTATCGTTTTGCGGAACCCCGAACATTTCTGGCCAGAGGGCTACCTGAAAAAATGCTTCGTAAAAGAGAGATTCCCTCACTGCGTAGGATCTGCAGAATGCTATATTTTATTTATGTTTGGCTGCGTCTAAGCTGCTGAAAGGCGTTCTTTTCTTACCACCTGTTTTCTAGCAAGGCTCATTAGGTGACTAACAATCTCAGATATTCTTTCACAGAAGATCATTGAATCCTTAGCCGGAATTCAAATGCCGACCCTTCGTAATAAAGGTGCGGCTTATCAGTCCACTATCGCAGCAGGAAATTCCACCATTGAAAAAAAAGAAAGAAATTTACTAGCGATCCCGGTCCTGCGAAAGTGGACGCCCAGTGAAGCTGTTAAAAACCACCATTGCTACTCCTGAGGGTGGTATGCAATGCTTTACTGCTTTCGAGTAATGGTAGCAGTCGTTAATGTGTAGAGCAATGGGAGTAATGGTAATTTTGACAGCACGCCGCTGCCCATAGCGGTGCTGTAATAACTTTGAAATGAGCTGCTAGGCTGCTTCTTGTGTATACGAAAGGCTAGGAAGGTCACACCCCACGGCATCTTGCTCAACAGTATTTACCGGGAAACGCTCTTGGGGAGCGCTATGTGCTTCGTTGTTATCAGGAACGCCTTATCATCATCTACATGGTTCTGATGATTGTTTTAACTTGTTCTTTATCGGTGGTGGTGGTGAAAAACTTTATTGAGTCATGACAGGAGAGAGTTGGGGACGGCCTTAAGGGCCGGCTTCTCACAAAATCTAGGAGGCGTCCCTAGTCGGGAACCCCTGTGGCTTCTGCTGCAGCACGCGCTCGGGCCACTAGGGCGCGTTGATCCTCCAGGGTCGAGCAGCCGAGCAGGGCAGCCTCCTAGCTCTCTCGGGTAGGGGGGAATGGGAAGGAGTGTGGCGGGACCACCGGGTTTGATGGGCAGGCCCACACCATGTGGAAGGTGTCCGCGAACGGATGGTCACAGTGTGGGCAGGCCCCGGAGCATGCCGGGTTAAAGTGTCTGAGTATGGCCGGGCACAATACCGTGTTGGTGTAAAGACGGAGGAGCCAGCGCTCGTCCGTCTTGTTTAGGCCCGATGCCGGTGGTGGGAATCTGAGCCTGTGCGATTTGTACAGGGCCGTGATTTCTTTGAAGGATGTAGCCGGATTGGGTGCTGGAACATCAGGCGATGGAGGGTGAGGCGGATCCCGGTAATTTAGTGCGCAGGCTGAGGCAACAGCAGCCTCGTTTCCACCTAGCCCTGTATGGCCAGGGGTCCAGATGATTGTACGCGGTTCGGGACGATCTGGACAGTAGCATCGTTTAGGAATTTGGGCTGCGCGTTCAGTGATGCATCTCCGGATGAGATCCTTCATTGGAAAGTATGCTGTTCTTTATGCTGTATGCGTGATTACAAACAATGCATGCACTGTTCACCTCACTAGCACTACGTGCTTCGCATTGCTATCAGGAACGACTTAACAACAATTATATGGTTTAAACATGTTTTTTGGAACATATGCTGTTCGGTATGCTGTATGTGTGATTGCAAAGAATGCATGCACTGTTCACTTCACTGGACTGACTGCTTGAACCCTTTGCCGTAAGGGGGTACCAGCCACTGCTCCTCGCCCAGCACTGCCGCCGGGATTGGCCCCCATTTTAATCCGATAGCGTTAAGGGCCCTGTGTCACAGAAAATGCGGCGTCGGCGCCGGGGTCGGCCTCTGTGGCGGAGAAATTCATCCCGAATCACCCCGACCACACAGGCCCTCCACGTGGTGCAAGGTGTTAGTGATCACAAATTGAATTTTTAACACGAAAGTGTTTTATGCCGGGGTCCACCAAGACTTCACTGACGTATTTCCGTCACGGAAATACGTCACACGAACGTACACGAACATAATACAAAGAAAGAAACGAGAAGAAAAAGTTCCACAAACATGCAAAAATTTGGAAATCGAACCCACGACCTCTCGGTCCGCGACGATAGATCGCCGAGCGTTTAACCCATTGCGCCACAAACGCATTTGCAGAGAGCTACACAGACGCGCCTTATATATCTAACACTCCTCCGTGTACCCGCGCTCTTGCTCGGGGCGGTGCCGCCGCCTACGAGCAGAAAAGAGAAGTACTGCATTATGACAGTAACGCGCACCGACAGTGAACGCTTCGGTGGTCTCAGCACTACGACGCCTCGATGCCAGCATTCGAATGGACGCTGGCATCAAGAAGCACTACCAACGCGTTCTCGCAGAAGCACTACTAGGTGGCGTTCACCGTACTCAGCACAGCGGAGCGTGGCCTCCGCAATTAGCTCTGAAAATGTTTCTGAAGTTGATCGCGGAGGCTGCAATTACGACGCGCTGTACGCGCTGATTTGACTCGGTGACGATTCAGTTACGTGCTTTGTCTTGCGCGTTGTATTAGTGTGTCAGTTACGTGCTTGTCTTTCGCGTTGTGCTAGCGTGTGCAGCGTGTGCAGCTTCCATATGCACGACGGTTGCTCATGGTCATCGACGTTGGTAGTCGTGATGGAGGAGACGTGCCACCAGGCGTCAGCGTGGGTGCATCAACGCCGAAGGGCGCTTTAGCCACAAAACACCAATAGACATTATATATCAATGTGCAATAAACATTACAGTACTTCTGTGAAGACACGTTTCACTTTCGTGTTCTATACCGATTCCTATATAAGAGGGATCAACCACATTTTTTTTAATGTAAAATTCGTCAGAAAAATTATAGAGCACGACAAAACTACAACGTACAGACATGATAGCGTCGGATTGTAATTTGAATCTACGAGAAAACATAATTATGTTACGAGAAAACTCAGTCACAATCCCATTTTGCAGCATGTCTACCATAACAACAGCGGCACACTCGGGTAGGTTACTTGCGAAAGCCTCACGCCGACGATGCTGGCCTCCTCGGCAGCGTAAAACGGTAGCGGCGCACAGAGGTGAAGGTGGAGAAAAAAGAAAGCTGCAGTTGCCGGGAAGCCTGAGAAGCATTCACGAAGCTATTAATGCTAAAGTATCCCCAAAATTTTAGACACGCGCGTGCCTCGAGGCAACAGCAAGCAATTCATAAAATAATAAAAAAGGTCCTAGGGCATTCCCATTTTCATATAAGACGGCTTATATTGACCATGTAAACATGTATTCCCAACAGTGCATTTGTATTTAAAAGTGAAGCTGACTTTAGGGGACTGGTGTAAGCTTGGTCTTTGAAGCTGCCTTTGCCACGATGTGTGTTGCAGTGAAGCCTACTCATAAAGAAAAATGCGATGCGAACAAGCCCGATAACGCTATCGCGTTCCACTCTTAAAGGCGAAGCGTAGGCGTCCTCAAATTTTTTTTTTAGCTGACGGACGCGGACAAGAAAATTACCGCCCAACTAGAGGATAACAGCTTGGCTTTGAAAACTGCGTCAGGTAATATACAAGCATCGAAGCCTCCCTGCCATTGGTTTGACTTTTTTGTTTGTGCCCAGCCAAGCGCTGGGAAAAGTCTTGTCCAGTTGTGTATACTTCATGTCTATCAGGAAGAAGCGGACATTAGCATCCTGGTAAAAAAATACCTGTTTCCATGGCAAGTTGTGTTAATGGAACATTGGCTACGAAAGTAAGATGCTCTTATAAGCGTGCTATTGATTGGCTGTGGACTGCTGACCCCCCTTCCATGTGGTATAGTGAAGCTTTGTACACACGCACGCACTCACGCACACACACACACACATACACACGCAATATATATATATATATATATATATATATATATATATATATATATATTGTACTGAAGGCAGTGGGCCACGGTGCTGTGCTGGTGAAGGAAGAAGAAGACAAGCAACGCTTGCTCGCACGCTTCACCATAGCTCCCTTTTCACTTGTTTCGGTCTACCGCTGAAGCTCTAGATCGAGTGCTGCTAGGCAAACATCCCTATTGCATCTGGTGGAGGCGCTGGGTTTCTCTTCCACATCCTGGAACTCCGCAGTCGGACGCTACCACCATGCTCCTGCGATGAATGATCCCTGACCGTCCCAGGCTGCTGCTCCCGTACCCCCAACCATTATCTGCCCTGCCGTCGTCCGGCAGCACGACCCTGCTATATTTAGCGGAGCAGACGACCTCGACGCCGAGGACTGGCTCACCGAATACGACCGTGTAAGTGCATATATAATAAGTGGGCCGACCGCGATAAGCTCACTAATGTAGGCTTTTATTTGACGGGCGTGGCGAACCTATGGCTCAGAAATCATGAATCCAGTTTTACCACCTGGTCCGCTTCCAGATGCGGACCAGGTGGTCCAGATGCGGACCACGCCTTCCAGATGCTCGTCGCCAAGAGTCCCCAGACGGTAGCCGAGGTAATTCAGCTGTGTCAGCAGTACGACAAGGTGCGCAAGCAGCGTGCCTCAACACGTTGTGCTGCTGAGTAGGATACCGCGGATCTCGCTCCCTTGGATTTCAGCCGCGACGCTGCCGACATTTCTGATTTAATGCCGCAAATAAAGCAGTTCATCCGCCAAGAAGTCGCGCGGCAACTGTCTCTGGCGACTAGCCCTCCTGAGTCGGTGACATCCTTGGCTCCTTCGCTTCGTGAGGTGCTTCAAACGCAAGTTGCTGAGGCGCTACCACCTGCCCCTCATCCGTAGCCCGTTGTTGGACCACTGACTTACGCCAACGTTGTCGCCCGTCCTTATGTTACCTACCGGCTCCTGACGCCTACCGCACCACCGGAACTTTCCCTGTACCGCCACCACCTTCACGTCCGGTTCCGGTTCCTTACTCGACCGCTGAAGCCTCTGTCGTCAACCCGTGGCGTACACCTGATAACCGGCCAATATGCTATTTCTGTGGTTTCCCGGGCCACGTAGCACGATTCTGCCGCCGTCGCAACTACCGTTTCCCTGACAGTGGGAGCGCCTCCGGCTACATGACTGCTTGACTTCCGCGTCATGATGTGTCTAATCTTCATCCGGACTCGTCTTCTAGTCGCCAGCCCGTTCGATTCTCGCTGGTCGCCCTCCCCACGTCGTCGATCCCTTTCCCCCATGGTTCGTCGACTTAGTCCAGCCCGCGAGGAAAACTAACAGTCGCAGTTCCCGAGGCAAGAACTGCGTTTACGTCGAACATTTCAAGGCCTCATTTTTCTCCTGCGAACGAAATTGAACTGTCCGTAGATGGCGTCACCGTACACGCACTTATTGACACCGGAGCCGCCGTTTCTGTTATTAGTGAAAAGTTTTGCCGCAATTTGAACAAAGTGACCACTCCACTTACCTATCTATCGCTGCATACGGCAACCTAGCATTGCATTCAGCCTTCAGCATCATGCACAGCTTGTGTCGTCATTCAAGGCGTTTTGTATGTTGTCGAATTTGTCGTCCTATCCCGTTCCTCGCACGACGTCATTCTTGGATGGAATTTCCTATCTGTAAATCAAGCTGTTGTCGACTGCGCTCGTGCCGAACTTACGTTGTCAGCGCCGTGCTTTGACCCTGACGACCACCAGTCTACTAAAGTTGTTGCTGCCTCGGACATCGACATCGCACCTTTTTCAGCCGCTCTGGTCCCTGTGTCATGTGACTCTGTCGCGAACGCATCTGTTTTGTTTACGCCGTCAACCTCTTGTACCAGCCGTCGGAACCTTCTGCTTCCTTTTGCTATCGTCAGTTTTTGCGGCAGTACTGCTGTCCTTTACGTGTGCAATCCTTCCACGAGCCCTTCATCCATACTCCGCGGCGAGTGCCTGGGTAGCTCTGAATATTTCGACTGCGTCCTCCCGGCTACCATGTTTGACGATGCGGCATCACTTCCGCTTTGCGCCGTCACTCCTCCTGGCGGGAGCGATGCCCCTGTGGACGTCTTCGCTCATGCCATCGACTCGGCACTCACACCTGTCCAGCACGCGAAAATTATCAAGCTCCTCCAGCGTTTTCGGGCCTCATTCGACATTGGCCAACCGTCCTTTGGTCGAGCGTCAGCAGTCGTTCACCATATCTACACCGGTCAACAAACCCCTTTGCGCCAGCGTCCGTATCGTGTGTCGGCCGCTGAACGCCGGATCATCGACCAGCAGGTTGAAGACATACTGCAGCGTGGCATCATCCAGCCCTGTAACAGTCCCTGGGCATCTCCGGTTGTCCTCGTTAAAAAGAAAGACGGCTCCATAAGGTTCTGCGTCGACTATTGCCGCCTAAATCGCATAACGCGCAAAGATGTCTATCCTCTGCCGCGCATCGACGATGCCTTGGACAGCATACAGGGCGCGGAATTCTTCTCCTCGCTGGATCTGCGCTCCGGGTACTGGCAAGTGCCGATGGCAGAGGCCGATCGCCAAAAGACAGCCTTTGTAACACCTGATGGCCTATATGAATTCACCGTCATGCCCTTCGGCCTCTGCAATGCGCCTGCCACTTTTGAACGAATGATGGACACCATTCTCCGAGGCCTGAAGTGGAAACACGTGCCTTTGTTACTTAGATGACATTGTAGTTTTTTCTACTGACGTTGCGTCACATCTCAGCCGCCTCAAGCAAGTCCTTGCGTGCCTCACCGCTGCAGGACTGCATCTAAATTTGAAGAAATGCCACTTCGGCGCTCGCAAGCTTACTATTCTCGGTCATGTGGTCTCAAAAGACGGTATCCTCCCGGACCCTACAAAACTTAGGGCCGTGTCCGCAGTTCCCCAAACCAACTACCCTGAAAGAGCTTCGCAGCTTTATCGGCTTATGCTCGTATTTCCGAAGCTTCGTCCGCAATTTTGCCTCCATAATCGCCCCCTTAACCGCGCTCCTTCCCGGCCGTTCCGAGCTACCGAACTGGTCCCCGGCATGTGACGACGCATTTCAAGAACTGCGCCGCCTTCTCACCTCACCGCCAGTACTGCGCCACTTCGATCCCTCTGCTCCAACTGAAATTCACACGGACGCTAGTGGTGTCGGATTAGGCGCTGTTCTTGCACAGCGCAAGAATGGCTTCGATGAGTACGTCGTAGCGTATGCCAGCCGCACCCTTACCAAAGCTGAGGAGAACTGCTCGGTTACTGAAAAGGAATGTCTGGCCATTATTTGGGCTATTGCAAAATTTAGACCTTACGTGTATGGGCGCCCTTTTGACATCGTGACGGACCATCATGCCCTATGCTGGTTGTCTTCACTCAAAGATCCAACTGGTCGGCTCGCTTGTTGGGCATTACGCCTACAAGAATACGACATCCGTGTTGTTTATCGCTCAGGCCGAAAACATTCCGACGCAGACGCTCTTTCCCAGTCACCCCTGTCACCTGATCCTATCTGCTCGTCTGTTTCCGCCTGCGGTGCCTTCGCCCTCAACATTTCCGACATGCCATCAGAGCAGCGCAAGGACCCATGGATCCGTTTGCTCCTAGATTTCCTGTCTAACCGGTCGCCAGCGCCTATCTCTCGGGCGCTCCGTCGCCAAGCCACGCACTTTATTATTCGGGATAACCTGCTTTACCGCCGCAGCTACAACTCCAGCGGCCGCAAGTGGTTGCTTGTTATTCCCCGACATTTCCGCTCCGACATCTGCGCCACTTTCCACGATGACCCACAATGCGGCCATGCTGGGGTATTGAAGACATACTCTCGCCTCCAGGTTGGGTACTACTGGCGCGGTATGAACCGTTTCGTTCGCCAGTATGTACGGTCATGCCCCCTGTGCCAACGCCACAAGACACCACCTAAACATGCTGCCGGTCCCTTGCAGCCTTTACCATGCCCCGCTCGAGCGTTCGACCGCGTCGGCGTTGACCTATACGGTCCGCTTCCCAGCACTCCCAGCGGCAACAGCTGGGTTATTGCTGCTATCGACCACCTTACGCGGTACGCAGAAACTTCAGCCCTGTCATCTGCCACAGCAAAAGGCGTTGCTAGTTTTATCCTTCAGAACTTGATATTACGGCGTGGAGCACCTCGAGAATTACTAAGCGACCGCGGCCGCGTTTTCCTCTCTGACGTCATTACAGCGTTGCTAAAGGAGTGTCGCATCATTCAGCGCACTACCACGGCATACCATCCCCAAACTAATGGCATGACAGAGCGTTTTAATTGCACCCTTGGTGACATGTTGCCCATGTATCTTTCATCTAACCACTCGAATTGGGATCGGATTCTGCCTTTCGTAACATACGCATACAATACTGCAACGCAAAGCACTACTGGATTTTCACCTTTCTTTCTTCTTTACGGACACGAAGCTTCATGCACAATGGACACAATTCTACCCTACCGGCCGGATGCTTCAGAGTCGACGACCGTTTCCCGAGCGGCTGCATATGCCGAAGAATGTCGCCAGCTCGCTCGCTCGTTCACATCCCAGGACCAGTGGCGCCAAAAGCATCGCCACGATGCGTCCACTACGGCTACATCCTTTGCTCCCAGCTCGCTGGTCTGGTTGTGGGTGCCGTCTACTCCACCGGGCCTTTCCTCCAAGCTGCATTCCAAGTACCATGGTCCCTATCATGTACTGCGACAAACATCTGCAGTCAACTACCTCATCGAGCCGATGGACGCGTCTTCGGACCAGCGTCGTCGCGGCCAGGAAATTGTCCACGTCTCCCGCCTCAAGCAGTGCCACGACCTCCCTGTCTTCTCCTGCCCCTAGGTCGCCAGGATCGCTCCTCTTTCGGTGGGGAGTGATTGTACTGAAGGCAGTGGGCCACGGTGCTGGTGAAGGAAGAAGAAGACAAGCAACGCTTGCTCGCCCGCTTCGCCATAGCTCTCTTTTGACTTGTTTCGGTCTACCGCTGAAGCTCTAGATCGAGTGCTGCTAGGCAAACATCCCCATTGCAATATATATAATGACTGTAGTCATGATTACAATGGTCATGGCTGTAGTCGCCCATGACTGTAATCATGGGCGACTTCAAAGCAAAAGTGGTGGAAAAGCTGGCTGGAGAGTGAGCAGTAGGCCACTACGGCATCGGTTCTGGGAACATAATAGGAGAGATGTTAGAAGGATCCGCGGAAAGGAATAGCATCCGAATAATGAATACCTTCTTCAGGAAGCGCAGCAACAGGAACTGGAACTGGAAAAGCCCTAATGGAGAAATAAGGAATGAAATAGATTTCATTCTCTCTGCCGATCCCAGCATAGTGCAGGATGTAGAAGTGTTAGGTAGGGTGAAGAGCACTGACCACAGGGTAGTCAGGTCTAGGATTTCTCTCAATTTGAAGAGAGAAAGAATAAAATTAGTCAAGAAGAAACAGGCTAGACGCAGTAAGGGTAAAATCAGACCAATTCCAGCTGGTGCTCGCAAACAAATCTGCAGCTTTAGAACAGGAACATGAAGACAATATAGAGGTAATGAATGAAACCGTAACTAGGCTGATCTCAGAAGCAGCAATTGAAGTGGGAGGTAAGGCACCAAGGGCAACCAGTAGGCAAGCTCTACCAAGTAACAAAGGACATAATGAAGAAACGGCAAAACATGAAAGTGTCACACTCTAGAGATCAGGAACTGTCGAAACTGATCAGCAAGAAGAGGGTAAGGGATATCCGAAATTACAACGTGGAAAAGATGGCGGAAGCAGTAAAATATGGACGCAGCATGAAATCAGTGAGAAGAAAACTTGGCATTGGACAAGGCAAAATGTATGCACTGAAAGATAAGCAGCATAATATCATGAGCAATTTCGATGACGTAGCAAAAGCAGCTGAAGAATTCGATACTGACCTGTACAGTTACCAGAACAGCCAAGCTACTTTCATTCGAAGTAGTGACGAACAGGATACAGAGGCTCCTTCTGTAACTAGCGATAAGTTAGAAGGGCCTTGAAAGACATGACCAGGTGAAAAGCTGCTGCAGAAGATGGAATAATAATCGATTTATACAGAGATGGAGGAGATGTCATGCTTGAAAAGCTTGCGGCCCTTTTATACGCAATGCCTCACCACTTCAAGTGTACCAGAAAGCTGGAAGAACGCCAACATTATACTAATCCATAAGAAGGAAGAAGTTCAACAATTGATGAATTATGGACCCATTAGCTTGCTTTCAGTATTGTATAAAATATTAACCAAGATAATTTCCAATAGAATCAGGGCAACATTTGACTTCAGCCAACCAAGAGAACAGGCTGGCTTCAGGAAGAGATATTCTACGATGGATCATATCAATGTCATCAATCAGGTAATCGAGAAATCTGCGGAGTACAATAAACCTCTCTATATGGCTTTCATAGATTATGAAAAGACATTTGATTCAGTAGAGATACCAGCAGTCATAGAAAACATTTCGCAATCAAGGAATACAGGAGGCTACGTGTGAATATCTTGGCCAATATCTACAAGGATTCTACAGCTACCTTGGTTCTCCACAAGAGAAGTAGAAAGTTACCTATCGAGAAAGGGGTCATGCAAGGAGACAATCCTCCAATGCTATTCACTGCATGCTTAGAAGTATTCAAGCTCTTAGACTAGGAAGGCTTGACTTAGAAGTGAGGATCAACGGCGAATATCTCAGCAACCTTCGGTTTGCAGATGACATTGTCGTATTCAGCAACAATGGGGACGAATTACAACAAATGTTGAGAACCTTAATCGAGAACGTGTAAGAGTGGGGTTGAACATTAATATACAGAAGACAAAGATAATGTTCAATAGCCCTGACAAGAAAACAAGAATTCAGGATCGCCAGTCAGCCTCTAGAGTCTGCAAGGACTACGTTTATCTAGGTCAAGTACTCAGAGGGGACCTTCATCACGAGAGAGAAAATTTGCAGAATAACAATATTTCATTGAAGTGCATATGGCAGGCATTACCAAATCCTGACTGGGAGCTTACGAATGTCGTTGAACAGAAAAGTGTACAATCATTAATTCTACCGTCTGCTAACTTATGGGACAGAATCTTGGATTTTAACAAAGACGCTCGAGAACAAGTTAAGGACCTCACAAAGAGCGATGGAACGAAAAATTTTAGGCCTAGTGTTAAGAGACAGGAAGAGAGCGGTGTGGATCAGAGAGCAAACGGGGATAGACGAAATTCTGGTTTAAATTAAGAGGAAAAAATGGAGCTGGGCAGGTCATGTAATGCGTAGGTTGGATAACGGGTGGACCATTAGAGTTACAGAATGGATGCCAATAGAATGGAAGCGCAGTCGAGGACGGCAGAAAAACTAGGTGGGGCTGATGAAGTTAGGAAATTCGCAGGTGCAAGTTGGAATCAGCTAGTGCACAACAGGGGTAATTGGAGATCGCAGGGAGAGGCCTTCGTCCAGCAGTGGACATAAATATAGGCTGATGACCATGATGCTGATTTATGGGAGAACTAGAAAAATGAATTTCTTTCAGCGCGTCAACTAAGCCGTACTGCCTATAAACGCTATATATTGATGTTATCTTTCTAATCTGGCACCACGAGGAGGTGGAAGTTCTTGCTTTCATTGTGGACTTCAATATGGTTGTTCCATCGATTTGGTTTTCGCAATCATATTCATACTGATCTGTTTTCTGGATATCACAGTGTCCCTGTGAGGCAACAAACTAACCACTACACTTTATAAGATACCTACCGACGGCCACCAGTACCTCCATTTTAAAAGTAGCCAGCATACTCTATATAGCCAAGCACTTCGTTTGAAGCCGCTGTGTCCCGAACACTCCAATTTCATTAATACCTGCGACAGAGTTCGCGATCCCCTGATAATTAGAAAGTATCCGCTCCTAATTGTGAATGACGTGATTAAACCGCGCCGATGCACTGGACCGCATTGCACTTAGACTCGATAAGCTGGTTGAGCAACAAAAGCATATACTGGTTTAGTTTCTGCATCGATACCAAACGTTTTTGTCATCCTTAAAAAACATCGCAACATAGCTCATGCAGAGTAATCACCTCAGAGACGTATTTCCGGAGCCGCCACGCGCAATTTACCGACCATCAAAAAATTTAGCTTGATATACTAACGTCTTCCAAGACAAACAAACCTATTCACATAGGCTGTCATCCTTGCCACGAGTCAGGGTGCAAGGTTTGAGCTCACATGACGACTTTCGCGGAGTGCTATAAGCACCGCGTCAAATGTAAGCCTTAAGCTAAAAGGTAACTTTGACGGCGACACGACCAATGTTATCTGTATGCTATAGAATGTTCAGCGTACACGCTACAGTACATTGGACAAACGGAAGCACTCTTATATTGCGTTTTAAACAATCATTGATCGCATGTCGTGAGCCTTCCTAATCGTCCGCTATCCAAACATGTTCACTATCCCGGGCCCCTTCTTTTGACAAGCCAACCGCACCATACTTGAATCTAGTTTCAAATCGTACGTTAAAAGGGAGGTTCCCTCCCTTTTGGTCTCACGCATGTTTACCTGTCCATGCGTGAGACCAAGCTTGTTAATTTAGTTAGTAAGCGAATGTTTACAAGTTTATACGGCCGATAAAACTACTCTCCTTAATTCGTATAGTTGTCTGCTAATTTGCTATCGCAATCGATGCTTCACCTTTCGGGCAATACTGCGACATTTTTTACATTCTTATATCTGGTGTATCTATAATTAACCTCTAGTATTTTTGTAAGGCACCAAAAACCATTGACGATTTCTTTCTTTCTTGCCGGCGCTTCTCCTCCCTCGTCAGCATGTGTCTCGTACTTCCGACTAGTCATGTCAAGTCACGGGTGTGTTATTACTTCTCTAAATATGTTCTTTGAAGCGTCGAGACGATTGTCCTTCTATCGGGCACCGACAGTAGCAACTTTTAATTTTTTCCACCTTTTTATAAATAAGCCCTATCATAATTTTGTTATGCTTCAGTTACCTAATGTTTAGCTTTATATCGTTTGTTTTTTACCCCTTTTTGTCCTTGTTAAGTGCACTTTTTGTTAAACCAGTGTGGCCAATGCCAGCGTAGGTATGAGCTACGTGTTGAGGTCAAAATAACAACATTGTGGTATTTGTTGTGGGAGAATGTTGCGGTCGCAGAAAATTAGTTCAGAGCCTAAGGAATCGCTGAAGATATGCTATCTATTATTTTCCGCATGTTACTGCTTTGTGCAGGGCGCTCGTGACAGTTGTGAGAACACCGCGCATGTACTGTCGGCCCAAACTTCTTTTTCCTCGAGTTGTTGCCCACCGAAAGCAGCTATGAATCCACTCATACTCGATAATGTTTCTATGCTTTTAAAGAATCCCATTTGGTCAAAACGAATCCGGAGCCCGCACTACAGTGCTTTTCATAGACGAGCCATTGCTTTGGGATGTTATAACTCAATTGGTTCAGTGTGAACCATAGACATGCGGATTTCAATTGAAAGAATTAAGGTTGTAGAATGTAAGAAGACGAAGAAGAAGAAGATCAAAAGGGGCCTCCGCAACGACCCGCACACGCTCCGAATGCTCGCCAAGGTTACGCAAGAAAGGCGGCAGCAGGATTACGACTGGTTGCGGCCGCTGTCGTACTCGGACACAGCCGTGATCCTGATGCGCTTCAGCATTGACTCACCCAACTCCCTGGAGAGCAACCTGGAGTCGGGCCGGCTGGAGGTACGACACTTCTTCCCCAGCGTGCCTACCATCTTTGCGGGGACCGAAGGACCCGTACACGCTGTCGGAGCTCGCCAAGGAGAATCAGGGGTGGCAGGAGGACCACGACCCGTTGCGGCCAGTGTCGTAACCTTCTGTGCTTCAGCATTTACTCACCCGACTCCCTGGGAAGAACCACCCCGAGTCGGGCAGGCTTGAGGTTCGCCACTTCTGCCCCAGCGTGCCTAACATCTTTGCGGGGACCGAAGGACCCGTACACGCTGTCGGAGCTCGCCAAGGAGAATCAGGGGTGGCAGGAGGACCACGACCCGTTGCGGCCAGTGTCGTACCCTTCTGTGCTTCAGCATTTACTCACCCGACTCCCTGGAGAACCACCCGGAGTCGGGCAGGCTTGAGGTACGCCACTTCTGCCCCAGCGTGCCTACCATCTTTGCGGGGACCGAAGGACCCGTACTCGCTGTCGGAGCTCGCCAAGGAGAATCAGGGGTGGCAGGAGGACCACGACCCGTTGCGGCCAGTGTCGTACCCTTCTGTACTTCAGCATTTACTCACCCGACTCCCTGGAGAACCACCCCGAGTCGGGCAGGCTTGAGGTTCGCCACTTCTGCCCCAGCGTGCCTACCATCTTTGCGGGGACCGAAGGACCCGTACACGCTGTCGGAGCTCGCCAAGGAGAATCAGGGGTGGCAGGAGGACCACGACCCGTTGCGGCCAGTGTCCGTACCCTTCTGTGCTTCAGCATTTACTCACCCGACTCCTGGAGAACCACCCGGAGTCGGGCAGGGTTGAGGTACGCCACTTCTGCCCCAGCGTGTCAACCATCCTTGCGGGGACCGAAGGACCCGTACACGCTGTCGGAGCTTGCCAAGACGAATCACAGGTGACAGGACGACCACAACCGATTGGGGCTGGTGTCGCCGGCGGGTCAGCACGCAGCAGTGGGTCTTCGGCCGACGATTGTATCGATGGCTTTAATAGCCTGAAGCTTTCCAACATCGATCACGACAAGCAAAACAGAGAACCTTCTCAGCGAAAGAGGTTGTACAACCTTTTCTCCGAGAAATGCAAGCAAAGAGAACAGCGAATTGTCCGCAGATCCGTTATAGCGATTAATTTCAGGCGCCGCGCTGCTGGCCGTGCTGCTGTTACAGCTTTTTGTACGGTAACGCAGGACAATGTCAAATTCGACAAATGACGACCTACTCCAATGTGATTGACAGCAATTAGAAATTTCCGACCAGAAAGCGGTTGAGCGTCGGAGAACTACTTAAGCGCATTCACCTCTTATACATATATAGAATAAATGTTTGGTTACGAGACTGCAAATGTCCCCGACTTCGAACTTAGCCGGCGGGATCTTGACTCTTGCCTTAGGATTCGACGCACGCGCGTGCGCTTCATCGCAATACACAATATTTTGTGGGCTTACTTTTGTTTTATTAGCTAGTGGTAAAGTTCACAGACACGTTTGTTTTTGTTTTCAGAAAGTACAGTAATAAATGGCTACTTTACGGTCCGTGGCCTTCCATAGTAGCGTTTTAATTCATATTGGGAACCAAATCAGTGATAAATTTCTTTATTATTGCCTTTTTTAGTTATCGCGCGTGTTTGTGTGTGTTTGTGTTTAAAATGATGATACATACATTGCTCCCCATTGAATTACCACTCACTTGTACAAGCGAGTGACACTTCAATGCGGGCCAAAATAGGTCCCATTTACGCTAAGATATTTATGGGACAACAAGAAAATGAATTACAACGCGTCAACTAAAGCCGTACTGCTATAAACGTTATATTGATGACAGCTTTCTAATATGGCACCACCGTACCATGGGGAGGCGGAAGTTCGTGGTTTCATTGCGGACTTCAATAAGGTTTATCCATGCATTTCGTTTGCGCAATCATATTCATGCTCATCTGTGTTCTAGACGTCACAGTGTCCCTGTGCGGCAACAAGCGAACACTACACTTTATAAGAAACCCACTGACGTCCACCCGTACCTTCATTTTCAAAGTAGCCCTGTTAAACCCTGCTAAAACAGCATACTCTACAGCAGTGGCGCATCGACGGGGGGAGGGGGGGGGGTCGGTAGTTGTAAACCCCCTTACGCGTCAAGCCCCACCAGTCCTACGTGTACCTGCAGTGCTCTGTTCGCATTGTCATTACAGTTCAGGAGGTGGCTTGAGGTCGAATTTTCCTGAATAACAAAAAACACTCCACCCCTTTCATGTATTTATTCATTCACTCTTAAATTACTTTGAGTAAAACGCTCAAGAAATAAACATGGTCATCATCCTTGGTGTCATTAGAATAATATAATTATTAGGCATTTTATTTGCTGTGGGATTCCTCTGGATAAAGCAAGGAAAGTGCATAATCTGCAAAGTGCTTGCTCCCCCCCCTTAATTTACCGACCATCAAAACATTTAGGCGACATATGAACGTCTTCTAAAACCTATTCACATGACTGTCATCCTTGGCACGAGTTACGGTGCAAGGTTTGCGCTCACATGACGACTTCGCGGAGTGTTAGGAGCACCGCGTCAAACGTAAGCCTTAAGCTAAAAGGTAACTTTGACTGCGACACGACCAATGTTATCTCTATGCTAGAATATTCAGCGTGCAAGCTACAGTACATCGGACAAAACGTAAGTAGTCTTTAGATTGCGTTTTAACAATCATAGATCGCATGTCGTGAGCCTTCCTAATCGTCCGCTATCGAAACATGTCACTATCCCGGGCCCCTCTTTTCACAAGCCAACCGCACCATACTTGAATCTAGTTTCAAATCGTACCATGAAAGGGAGGTTCGCGAATCATTTGTAATCCACAAATTTCGTGCCGTGGCTTCTGAGATAAACGAAAACCCGGGCACATTAACGTTTTTGTCCGTGAAATAGAGAATTACATTCTCATTGTCCTTAGACTGAAAAGCTCTTTTTTTTTTTTTTTTTCGAGAGAGAGTGCAACTAGCGCCGGTAGCTTCGTAAGCGTTGTGCTTTCGACGTTCGCGTTGAAGCCAGAGACGGTACGAAGGTCAATTCGCTCACTGACGCCGCCGCGTTTCCTCATTCCAGCGTTTTGACAGCGAGTTTTCGCGGTCATCGAGCGAAATATGTTCATGGGCACCTGTGTATGCGTGATGCCGTGCTTGTAAATTTAGTTAGTAGCGAATGTTTACAAGTTTATACGGCCGATAAAACTACTATCCTTAGTTCGTATAGTTGTTTACTAATTTGCTATCACAATCAATGCTTCGCTTTTCGGGCAAAACTGCAACAGTTTTTTTTTTGTTTCAAATGCTTTTTCTTTTTAATGTTGCGTAAGGACTTATCACAAGCACTTTCAATAGATGGCTTGCACTGACGTCATTGTAGCCTACATGTTGGTGCACCCGACACGATGATAATGCTCGATCAGTAGCGTCACGTGCAAGATCGATTGGACCAAAGTGCTCGTAGTCGCCGTGTTTGGTGCACCGACACGGTGATAAGGTGGGTGCGTGACGTCACGTGAAAGCTATCAATAGGCTAATAATGTTTCGGACAGCTAAGGATATTTCCCAGCCATCATCGTGCATCGTGCGTCATGGTGCAGCAGCTTGATTTAGCTCTTGAATGCCCTTCCCTTAACTCCTTTCACGAAATCCCTATGTGCACCGCCATGTTGTAGAGCTGAACAGTGGCAGGCGCTGCTGATCGTGCTGATATAATCTTGAAGGGAGCAAGCGCGCGACGCTTCCGCATGCGGTGCTGCAATCCAAAAATGTTATGTCTGAAAGGGCCGCCGTGGAGCGCGGTGTCTTCGCTCGTATACGTGCTTACCATCGCGCGTAAATACCTGTTCTGCCAAAACATCGCTGGCATTTGCATCGTTACTCGTAGACTGCAGCTGCACAAACAGTGCAAGCGCATTCAATCCGCTTCATTTCTAGAAGCTGCCACCAGGTCCCAGAATCCAAGAGCCTCAGTGTGCTTCGTCCTGGCGTCCTTAAATACTGTTTCGTGTACACAAAAATTGGCCATTGTGGCACGTTTGAAACAGGTATATGTATCCTCGGCTGTGCTAGGAGCCGCGCAATGTTTACGAATCTGCGCACTTAGCAAATTTCAATCATGGTCTTAAGATTAATCATGGTATTAAGATTAGTTTCGCTCGTCCTTAGTCTGTGCCTTGTGGTGCTTATTGTGACGTATGGTACTTCCCACCGGTGTTTTTTGCAGATGTACAGCCAACACGT
>NC_051158.1:57947452-58053915 GCF_013339745.2 Dermacentor silvarum | reverse complement strand
GCACAATTCAGGCGTTCGACGTATCCTCTATCTTCTGCCTTGACGACGTGGACAACTTGCACCTTAGTGCCTTGACACCTTCTGCTAGTACGCCGATCGAGCGCCTTTAAGTATGTTCGGCTCCGCCATCGACGACGAACTTGCAGTGATGCACCGCGAGAAACTTCTTGCACTCCTCCACCAGTTTCGAGGCTCGTTTGATTGCCAGAAGACGTTATTAGGCCGCACGCATACTGTTCTCCATCCGATTGACACCGGCTCACACGCGCCTCTGTGCCAGCGCCCTTACCGCGTATCCCCTGCTGAGCATCATGTGATCGCCGAACAAGTCGACGACATGCTCCAGCGCGGCATCATTCAGCCGTCCTGCAGTCCCTGGTCGTCGCCTGTTGTTCTTGTGAAGAAAAAAGACGGCTCAATCCGCTTCTGCGTCGACTACCGCCGACTGAAGAAAGTTACGCGAAAAGATGTGTATCCCCTGCCACGCATCGATGATGCCCTCGACTGCTTGCAAGGAGCCGAATTCTTTTCATCACTAGACTTACGGTCTGGTTATTGACAGGTCCCTATGGCACCATCGGCCGATCACCCGAAAACTGCCTTCGTAACTCCCGATGGACTGTACGAATTCAACGTTATGCCCTTCGGCCTATGTAATGCCCCAGCCACATTCTAAAGGATGATGGACAGTGTCTTGCGTGGGTTGAAATGGAAGACGTGCCTGTGCTACCTCGATGACGTCGTCGTTTTCTCCCCTGAAGTGCCGATTCGGAGCTCGCAAACTCACCATCCTGGGCCACGTAGTCTCTAAGGACGGCGTCCTTCCCGATCCGCAGAAACTTCGTGCTGTTGCTGAATTCCCGATGCCTACCACCGTGAAAGCGCTTCGCAGCTTCCTTGGTCTATGCTCATACTTTCGCCGCTTTGTGCAGAACTTCACTTCTATAATAGCACCACTGACGAAGCTGCTCACCAGCGATAGCTATCTGTCTGGTTGGTCGCCGGCATGTGATGAGGCTTTCGCAACATTACGTCGTCTCTTGACTTCACCGCCCATCCTACGTCACTTCGAACCTACCGCTCCGGCCGAGGTACACACGGATGCTAGTGGGATCGGCCTTGGCGCTGTCCTTGCCCAACGTAAGCCGGGCTTCTGTGAGTACGTTGTTGCCTATGCGAGTCGTGCCCTTACCAAGGCAGAGCGCAAGTACTCGGTTAACGAGAAGGAATGTTTGGCAATTGTTTGGGCGTTGCAGAAATTTCGCCCTTACTTGTATTCGTTTCATGTCGTCAGCGATCATCGTTCGCTCTGTTGGCTGGCATCACTGAAGGATCCGTCGGGTCGACTTGGACGCTGGGCGCTTCGTTTACAAGTATTCGATATTCGCGTCATTTACCGCTCAGGACGCAAGCACGCCGACGCCGACGCACTTTTCCGGTCGCCTCTGCGTTCTGACGGCGCGCCTGTTTCCCTTTCCGCAAGTTCCTGCGCAGACATCACTATCACTAACATGCCTTCAGAACAGCGCAAGGATCCCTGTATCGCCTCGCTGATCGACGTTCTCTCTATGGCTTCGACGACACCAGCCCCACAGCTCTCTCGTGCCCTTCGCTGTCAAGTACCTCATTATGCGCTCCGGGACGCCATGTTGTACCGCCGCAACTACCAGCCCGATGGTAAAAAGTGGCTTCTTGTTATACCTCGCCATTTGCGCTCCGATCTGTGCACGCATTTTCACGCAGACCCACAAAACGCGCATGCTGGCGTTTTGAAAACGTATGATAGACTTCGCCAGCGATTCTACTGGCGTGGAATGTACACATACGTCCGCAAGTACATTCGTTCCTGCATTGAGTGTCAACGCTGGAAAACAACTTGTCACACACCCTGCCCATTACAACCTTTGCCGTGTCCCGCTCGCCCGTTTGATAGAATCGGCATATACCTGTATGGACCCCTTCCTTCCACCCCTGCGGGCAATCGGTGGATTATTGTGGCTGTCGCCCATCTTACTCGATATGTCGAAACCGCCGCTCTTGCAACAGCTTCAGCTCGTGATGTTGCCTTGTTCGTCTTGCGCCGCTACGTTCTTCGCCATGGTGCGCCACGCGAGCTGCTTAGTGACCGAGGGCGTGTGTTTTTTTCTCAAGTCGTCCAAGAGCTTCTCGGTGAGTGCAATATCATTCATCGCACTACTACAAGTTATTATCCGCAGACTAATGGCTTGACGGAGCGCTTTAACCGAACACTTGGTGATATGCTCTCCATGTACATAGCCTCCGACCATTCTAATTGGGACTTGGTGCTTGCTTTTGTGACATATGCATACAACACAGCCACGCAAGCCACTACTGGATTTTCGCCTTTCTTTTTACTATACGGACGTGAGCCATCTTCTACACTGGATACTATACTTCCGTACCACCCGGATGCATCCGAATACCGCCCAGTCTCAGAACTTGCTCAATGTGCCGAAGAGTGCCGCCAACTCGCACGCTCCTTTACATCCATGACACAAGGTCTTCAAAAAGAGCGCCTTGACCCGGCTGAACCTACCCCTACCTTCCCTGTTGGCTCGTTCGTGTGGCTTTCAATTCCGTGCCCCACCCCTGGTCTCTCCCGCAAGTTTGCAGCGAAGTATCACGGTCCCTACCGGATCGTTGAATGCACATCGCCGGTGAACTACGTCGTCGAGCCTGTGACACCTCCCACCGACAGACGCTGCCGTGGTCGTGAAACAGTCCACGTGGGCCGCTTAAAGCCCTACTACGACCCTCTGGTGCTTGCCTCACCTTGAGGCGCCAGGATGGCTCCTCTTCGTCGCCGGAGCCAATGTAGTGGGGAAGAGAGTCCGCAGCCATTGAGAGAGGATGACGAAGCCTAGCCGCCCGGAGAGCGCGAGACAGTGACCGACGCTGTTGGGTCAAGGCTGTTACGTAGCCTCTGCTTGTAAATAAACCCCCTTACAATACAAACAAATAGAGTAGATTAAGGTGAACAGACTGCATATTATCTCGCTTTATTGGCTACCCTGACTACGTAACAGCTACCCTGACTATGCTGAATAGCCTCGCAAGAGAGCAATATATCAGTATCGGCCGTCAGCCTCTTGAGTCTGCAAAGTAGTGCGTTTATCTAGGTCAATTAGCCACAGGCGACCCTGATCATGATCAATATTTGATGGGAGTGCATACGGCATACATTGTCAAATACGCAGTGGGAGCTTACCACTGTCGTTGAAAACAAAACTGTACAATCATTGCGCTCTACCGGTGCTAACATTTGGCGCAGAAACTTGAAGGTGAACAAAGAAGCTCGAGAACAAGTTAAGCCCTCGCACAAAGAGCGATTGAACGAAAACGTCGCAGTTTCACTCGAAAGGCGGAGCATCAATTGCGATAGCAAATTAGGAGAGAGCTATACGAAGAATAGTAGTTTTATCAGCTGTATAAACTTGGACATGGAGCAGCACCAGCAACGCACACAACTGTTATCGACGCATTCGGCGTTTTGCCCGCATTCGCTCCGAACGCGCGCGGCGTTGGTGACTGTTGCCGATGCCTCTGGGGGTGGCTCAGAGGTTTTCGACGAAATCAGAACGGGACAATAGTCGAGCAGCGTCAGAAGTATTTACCACCTTCTCGCGTCGCAATGTTTTTATATAATTACGCATTTGCTGCCGCCGCTAAACGTCGCCTCCCCTCCTCCCATCCCCCCACGGCCTTTCGCGCGACGGAAGAAGTCGCGTTTGCTTCCTCTCTCTCTCTCTCTATATATATATATATATATATATATATATATATATGGGGATTCTAAAGGAGGAGAGAGATGCTTAATTCTGCAGCCTCCAGGGAGCACGGCGCCGAACGCGCGTTTTCTCTTCGCTGTGCGTTCGCTCCCCGTGACAGCGCGCGTCCCTCACGCGCTTTAACTCGCACATACACCATACCGCGTGCGACTACGATTTCATTGCTGTTGACGTCATACGGAACCTCACGGCGACGGCGACGCCGACGGCAGAAATCCGCTTTGAGTGTCCATGTAATTGCTATCGCAATAAAATATAAGGCCTAACGTTAAGAGACAGGAAGAGAGCGGTGTAGATCAGTGAGTAAACTGGGATAGCCGATATTGTAAGCGACATTAAGAGAAAAAATGGAGCTGGGCCGGCCATGTAATGCGTAGGACCGGTAACCGGTGGTCTATTAGAGTTACAGAATTGATACCAAGAGAAGGGAGGGAAGCGCAGTCGAGGACAGTGCAAAACTAGGTGGGGTGATGAAGTTAGGAAATTTGCAGGTGCTAGTTGGAATCAGTAGTGCAAGACGGGTAATTGGAGATAGAGGCCTTCGTCCTGCCGTGGACATAAATATAGGCTGATGATGATGATAATCACAAGCCTGTGTGGCACACGCAGCGCAGTCACAGCTTAAGCTGTAGGAGCGTCTCGATAGGACTCCCTAGTAAATTGAGTGAAAATGTCAACTGCAAGTACTAAACATATAAAAATACAAGCACGAATCATATAAACGTGAATCAATTGGATAATTATGGCTTTACGCACCACGAATGCATATGCAGTGTAAATTGTGCGCGTATCTGTTTTGTATCCATCTCCTAATGTTCTTTTTTTTCTTTAAACCTCCTCTATTTACCTTGTTCCACTACCTATCCAAGTGGTATCTCTTCTCTCAATTCTGTAATCTCTCTAACTTCTCTAATTTCTTATCTAAAAGAAATTCATCTGCATAATCTTCTTTTTCTTCCTCAAATCTACCTTGTACCGCTACCTAAGGTTTACTCATACGGTGCTAATGATGATGATGGTGATTTTTATTGGCATCCCCTTTGAAACACGGCGGTTACATAGTCATCTAGCCAGCTTGTTATGACAAGTGGCTCGATTCGATGCTAATGATGGTGATGATGATGATTTATTGGCTACTAGGAAGGTTTCTGAAAATAAAAGAAGATAAATGAGAGTTATACAAAAATGCTAGATAAAGAACATGTACAGTATACATGAATAAAACAAGCAGGCTAGGTGACTGTCACCATCCCGTTTCAAAGGGAATGCCATTAAATCATCATCATCATCATCATTTAGGATCAAATCGTGCCATTTGTTACGATGATGATGATGATTTAATGACATCTCCTTTGAAACGGGGTGGTGAGAAATAGTCACCTAGCCTGCTTGATTTATTTTTGTATACTATGCATGTTCTTTATCTAGCATTTTGCTATAGCACTAATTAATCTTTTTATTTATTTTTTTCAAAATCTACCTTGTACCGCTACCTCTGATTTTAAGAGATGAATCTTTCCCTGTTTTTTTTTCACCAATGCTCTAACCATGTCTTGCTTATCTCTACGGTTGATCGGTTGATGTTTCCTTCCACTTGAAACCCAAGCGCTTCTGGAAGTTGTACGTTACCTGCGGTTCTCGCTGGTAACCATGGTATCCCTTCGCATTCTATTAGGGTGTGCTGAGTGGCCTCTGGATCTTGCTGCAACATGCACATGCCCCATCTTCATCAAAGTCACTCCCTGAGCAGAACAGGAATTGGCCTCCCTGGTGCAGTATTCTGCCACTACCTCCCTCACCACTCCGACAACTAACCCATGGCCCTTCGTCTCCAGTGACTGCGGAGCACCTGACCAAGGTGGCGGTCAGACCTGCTACGCGGCAGAGGGTGCTAAGAATCTCTGGGTCCGGACAGGCCGCTAATGGAAACTGAACCTGGCAACGTTCAACACGCGCAACCCCTCGAGTGAGGCTAGCTTAGCAGGACTATTTGAAGAATTATCCGGCATTATTGGCCTTAGTGAGATTAGAACTGGTGAGGCTTACACAGTGCTGACTAACGGCCACGTCCTCTGCTACAGAGGTCTTCCAGATGAGAGAATCCGGGGTATGATTTCTAGTACATAAGAACATAGCGGGCAACATTGATGAATTCTACAGCATTAATCAGAGGGTAGCAGCCATCGCAATAAAGCTGAATACGAGGTACAAAATGAAGGTAGTACAAGCTATGCCCCAACCTCTAGTCACGATGATGAAGAAATAGAACTGTTTTATAAAGATGTTGAATTGGAAATGATAAAAGTGGAAACTCAGTATACTGTAGTCATGGGCAACTTCAGTCCAAAAGTGGAAATAAGCAGGATGGTGAGCAAGCAATTGGCAACTACGTCATCGATTATAGAAATGAAAGAGGAGAGATGTTTGTAGAATTCGCGGAAAGGAATAGGCTCCGAATAATAAACACTTTCTTCAGGAAGTGCAGCAACAGGAAGTAGACCTGGAAAAGCCCGAATGGAGAAACAAGGAATGAAATAGATTTCATACTCTCTGCCGATCCAAGCATGGTGCAGGATGTATATATATATATATATATATATATATATATATATATATATATATACTATAGAAGTGTTAGGTAAGGTAAAGCGCAGTGACCATAGGTTAGTGAGGTCTAGGATTTCTCTCAATTTGAAGAGAGATCCAAGCATGGTGCAGGATGTATATATATATATATATATATATATATATATATATATACTATAGAAGTGTTAGGTAAGGTAAAGCGTAGTGACCATAGGTTAGTGAGGTCTAGGATTTCTCTCAATTTGAAGAGAGAAAGAGGGAAGTTAGTCAAGAGAAAACAGGCCAACTTAGAGGCAGTAAAGGTAAAAGCAGACCAATTCAGGCTGGTGCTCGCAAACAAATATGCAGCTTTAGAAAAGGAAGAGAAAGCCAACATAAAGGCAATGAATGAAGAGCGCACTCTCACAGTCCTGAGAACGCCAGGATCATTTGCAGCAGACAGAACGCCGTCGCTGTCGGACGTGCTCTCGCGATTCTGTGGTTCCGGCCACTGTTCTGCCTTTTGTCTTGTATCCGAAAAGGGATTGGCCACATTTTAACTGCTCGTAGGGCTTTGTTTCTTCTATGGATTTTTTTTCCAGGGACCGTCAATGACGGTCTCCGGTCCCGGCCAGGGCTCGCCCTGGTCGCCTAGCCGTCCCACTGAGTCGTTGCCCCTGGAGTGTTTTCTTCGGAACGGAGTCAGTACCTTACCTGTGGCGCTCGTTTCCAGGGATGGCGGTTCCATTCGGCTGACCGAATCAGAAAGGTTCCATGAGGAGCTGCGCAGTATTACCGAGCACTTGGTTGACACCTCGGAGGTGAGGCGTTTTGGCAAGGCAGGCATTCTATGTAAGTCTTCTAATGTTCAGTGCCTTAATGATTTGCTTAACTGCACGAGATTCACTAGCATCGCGGTTCGTGCTTTCGTCCCTCCTCATCTCGCATGCCTGAAAGGCAGTGTTCGCGGGGTTCCTACCGATATTACTCCTGAGGCCCCTTTGAAGATGCTCTCTCCGGCTGGTGTTGTTTCTGTTTACAGATGCAATAGGTCGGTGGGTGATAACCTAGTCCCAGCTGAGAGCGTTATCGTCTTGTTCGCCGGTTTAACGCGCCCGTATGAAGTGAAGGCTTAGCCGTATTTGTTCCGCGTGGAGACATTGTCACCTAGGCCATTGCACTGCCGAAACTGCTGGAGATTTTGGCACAGTGCTAATGCATGTAGATCTTCAGTGAGATGCTGTAATTGAGGCGGCTCTCACTCTACATCAGCCTGCGACGAAGATGCACCTAGGTGTTGCTTGTTGGATGGATCTCATAGTGCTACAGATAGTAACTTCCCTGCGCGAGGCCATGAGATTCAGGTGCTTGAGATCGCGGAGAAATGTCATTGTTCCCGTGCGGAAGCAATATCAGCAATAAGGGAGCGCGATGTTGGTTACGCAGCAGCTGCTTCCCGTCAGTCAACATCTCTAGAAGCCACAGTTTTGGCTGCTGTAGCCGCAGCCCTTGACAAGGCAATGCCAATAGTTATTGAGCGACTGTTTAACACTTTTGCCGAAGGTCTAACTTAGATGCTAACTGCCAAATTCAATAGCCTCCTCCAATCGCACTCTGCTGCTGCTAACCCCACTCCGTGTAGTATTCCCGCGCGCCATTCAAATGAATCGAACTTTGAAAATCAGGCAGAGGTTGAGTCCTATACCTCAGTGTGTTCTCCGGTCTCAGCAACTGCGGGACCTAGCCACTCATCTGGACACATGAGGCTTGGGACCATCAGCAGTAAACGCAAGGGTCCCCCACTTTCTCCCACGGATACTCCTAAATCTAAGCCTAAAAAAGGAAAGAACAGTGATCACCCCGAGCAGGATGCGTTGCGTTCTGCCGTGGAATCAACCATTCTAGGATCGCCATAGCATCAGTTAAAGTTCTCCAATGGAATTGCCGCTCTATATCCTCAGGTTACTTGACCTTCTTTATTTAGTACACAAAATAATACCAGATGTTATTTTATTTCAAGAATCATGGCTTTCGTCACATTAAAGATTTACTTTTAATAATTTTCGAACATTTCGTTTAGATCGTCCAGGTAGGGGCGGTGGGCTGCTAATACTAGTTTCATCAAAATGTATCATAATGTAACTGTAACTTTTGAACATGTGTGTTCAGACTGCGAAATTTTAGGATTAGATTTTTTGCTGCCAGGTTGCTCTGTTTTTACAGTGGTTAATACGTACTTCCCGAACGGAGTCAAGAACACTGATCACCTGGACTCGCTGTTCCGAAACTGTTCAAATGCAGCGCTCCTGGCAGGAGATTTTAATTCGCATCATACTTCTTGGGGATTTAAAACAGATGGTTGTTGAAAGAGGTTGTGGAATTGGGTGCATGACAACAATTTTCAATGTCACAATTCAGGAAAAATTACCTTTCTACGTGGTCGATTCTCTTCGGCATTAGATCTGACTTTCTCCTCTGCTAATATGTCTATTGCATCATGGGACACCTTTGACAATGGAACAAGTAGCGATCACTTACCCATCACTTTCGAAATTATGCTTTCACGTCAGGCTCCTATTATACGACAAAGACGACTCATTAATTAAAAAACTTATAAATCAACTATAAATACAGCCTTATCAGCATTGAGTACATATGATGAACAACGGAGGGCTGACTCAGTGGTATCGCTTTTAAACTCTTCTATTAAGCCTGCTGAGTTTACGGTTATGTCTGGCAGCTCGCCGTCGAAGTCATCATGGTGGAACGAAGCTTGCACACGGGATTATAGACGAAGAAAAGCAGCGTAGAAAAGTCTCCAACATTCACCGAAAAATTGGATGGACTATAAATTCTATGCAGCTCTATTTAAGCGAACTGTGGCGATAGCTAAAGATGAACAAAAAAATGCACTACATACGTCTTTGTGAAAACAAGAAAGAAGATCGGCACTTTTTAGGTTCTTACGCAACAAAAATATGTTCAACAGTCCGTATGGTCATTTTCTGCTGTTCTATCCCCCAAAGAAGCGGCGGATTCACTAAATAATGTCGCGAAAGGGCTTGAAGCACGCTTTTCTTCGCTGTGTCCAAGACCTAGGAGGTTCAAAATTTCGACATCTGAATTTGTAGAAGTTACCATGACAGAATTATCCGATGTCATCTTAACTGCACATCAATCGGCTCCTGGATCAGACTGTATCACCATTACTATGACTAAATTATTGTTTAACTCTTTCCCAGCTGAGCTCTTGAATATAGTTAACTGTTCACTACAATTGCAAAAATTGTGCTTTTGCTCAAAAAACAAGACCTCGGATATATCTTGGACAACATTCGGCCAATTGCACTTACATCGAATCTAGTCAAAATTGTAGAAAAAGGAATTCATGTCCGGCTTTATGAATTTACTTCTTCTCGTGGTATTCTGTGCTCGAGACAAATAGGATTTAGGCCTCAATGTTCCATTTGGTCAGCTCACGTTGATTTAGAAAGCCGCATTCGACTCGCAGGACAATCAGGAGATATAGCGGCATTGGTAACTTTAGATATTGCAAAAGCATGACAGTGTCGAACATGAAATTTTAATTTCTCGATTAGTTCACTTTTATGTTCCAGACTATTTAGTAGCCTGGATACAAGAGTTCCTTTCTGGTAGAGAATTGTTTTGTTTCAAGGATGGGGTGACATCGGATACGTATAAACAGACGAGAGGCGTACCACAGGGATCAGTTCTTTCGCCACTTTTGTTTAATATTTTGTTATCTTCTGTGCCAATCCATCAGGATATACAACTCTATCTCGATGCTGATGACATTGCATTTTTCTCATCAGCAAGGGATATTAATACGTTATACCAAATTTTGGAATCTGATTTGTCTGAAGTCGAGTCCTGGCTGGACGGCCTGTCTTTTTCGCTTAACGTAAAGAAATGCGCTCTACTGGTGTTTCCATTGTCAAATCCTGTCTCTATTTCTCTTCATTATCGTAATCAGCCGAATCACTACTGACATAGAGGCACCTAAAATGGATTCGAAGCTTGCCCATCTCCTGGAGGCAAAGAATGCCCTCTTGGAAAGGTGGAGGACCTGTAGACTCAACCCAGACTAAGGGCGAGAATCGCGCGCCTCAACAGGGAAATCGAGTCCTACTCATCCCAAATCGCCAGACAGCAATGGGATGACACATGTGCAGAAACAGACGGTCGCATGCGAAGGGGAAGTAAATGGAGCCTGCTTAAAAATCTCCTTAACAGCGATAAGCAATCTAGGAGCACACTCAATCTCGCTTCGGATAGACTCGTAAAAAAATAATTCTCGATAGGCCTCACAGAGAAGGAGGTAACCGAAAACATAGCGTACACATACCTCCCCCTGGCCCAAGGTTCGGACCGTCGGGCCATCCAGCGCCAGATCTGGACGAGCCATTTGAGACGTCCGAAATCAGACACGTCCTGTACAACCTTAACAGCAGATCGGCGCCGGGGCCAGACGGAGTACCGAATAAGCTCCTTAGGAACCTGGATGACAGGGCCATCGAAACACTTAAAGACGAGATCAACCGGGTGTAGAATTCCGGCCAAGTCCCAGAAGAATGGCGCAGCGGCAAAGTAGTACTCATCCCTAAGCCGGGTAAGCCACCGCACATCCACTATTTGAGGCCCATCTCTCTTCCGTCCTGCATCGCCAAGGTCGCGGAACACGCGATCGACAACAGAATCGTTGCACATATTGAGAGCAGGGAACTCTTTAGGCAAAACCTAGTTGGGTTCAGACAGTCCCTATCAATACAGGACGCTATGCTTCTTCTCAAGAGGGCTATTTTTGATAATAAGACCCGTGATGTAAGGGGAATCGTCGCGCTGGACCTCGCCAAAGCTTTCGACAGGGTCAAACACAGGCAAATACTGCGAGAAATTTCTGCCCTTAACCTGGGAGGGAACTTTCACGACTTCACCAAATCCTTTCTGGCAAACCGCAAGGCGCACATCAGGCTAGGAACGGTTTCGGGAGGTCCATACGAGCTGGGAAACCGTGGCACCCCGCAGGGCTCGGTCCTCTCCCCGCTACTGTTCCACATAGCCATGCACAGGCTTTCCGCTCGCCTCGCCGAGATTCAGAACGTGGGACACGCCATTTACGCGGATGACATTTCGATCTGGGTGCCGGGAGGATCAATGGCCACAATTAAACACTCATTACAGAACGCGCTAGAAACCATCGAGGGATTCCTCTTCGACATGGGGCTCGATCTCTCCCCGTCCAAATCAGAACTCTTGCTGTACAGACAATCTAGGCAGGGAGTCAGAAACCTCGAGCCTCTGGAAAGTCTTCCGATAGTTATCAAAGCCAAAAACGGACAGCCAATACCGAGGGTAGACTCGGTCAAAATTCTAGGTCTGCTCATCGACGCCAAGGGTTGCAACGCGACGGCTCTCAATAAGTTATCTGGTCAGGCTGGAAACGTCATCAGAATGATCACCCGCATCTCCAACCAATGAGGCGGGCTAAAGGAGGACGATCTTATCAAAGCTTTCCAGGCCTTCTTCCTAAGCCACATTACCTATATAACCCCTTACCTTAATTGGAGCAGGGCAGAGAAGGCCAAATTAGACGCGCTTATAAGAACGGGTCTCAAACGTGTGCTGGGACTTCCCCAGTCCACGAGCACGGAACGACTACTGAAGCTAGGGCTCCATAGCACGATAGACGAAATTATAGAAGCCCACTCGGCGGTGCAGGTTTATAGACTATCGTCCAGCAAGGCAGGAGATAGAATTCTAAAGGAGGCAGGCATTCGGCCCAGGCACGACCCGGAGGATAAAGTCTGTCTACCTAAAAGCGTTAGTTCCCTAATCAAGGTAGACCCGATTCCGCGCAACATTCACCCAGTACACAATGAGGGTAGAAGACGTGCGAGAGCTCAGGCAATCCTCAAACAGATCACTCGACAGGGACTACACGCTCTATTCGTAGACGCCGCTAGATACGACATTGAAGACGCGTTCGCCCTATCGGTAGTGAATGCGAAAGGCAATCTGGTGAACGCGGCGTCTGTGCGCACCAATTCTGCTCACGAGGTGGAGGAGGCGGCTATCGCCCTGACCATACACAGCGCACATTCTCCCCTCTTCGTCTTCTCGGATTCCCGTACAGCCATTAGGTCCTTTTCGGCGGCGCGCGTGTCGCAACGGGCAAATAGAATTGCGATCAACAAGCTCACTAATTTCAGTCAAATTGGCACGGAAGCATATTTCCACATTTCATGGTTCCCGGCCCACCTGGGAGACTCAATCCAACCGCACGGCTGCAACCCCAACGAACGGGCTCATCGGCTGGCGCGCGATTTCACGACCCGCGCAGCCGTCAACGGCCCTCCTCGTAACGAAGCTAGCATCCAGAAAGACCCATTGTGTACCTTTCACGAGATCGTCTCACACTACCGCTTGGAAAGGAGGTGGTTCTCTCCTCCTCACCCAAAACTAAATAAACCACAAGCTAGCACGCTCAGAATGTTACAAACCCGCACGTCTACACCACTCCGCGGTCCCTTAGCAGGATAGACCCGCACTTCCCGCAATCGTGCCCCAAATGCGGAGCCGACTCATGCACTTTCGATCACATGCTCTGGCTGTGCCCAGCCATAGAAAACTCTATACTTGCCACAAAGGAACCGTGGGAGGAGTTCCTAAGAAGCGACCACCACCACATCCAACTCCAGGCAGTCCAGAGGACCCACGACATCGCAACGGGATTTCGCCTCCCAGTGCCATCGTGGGCAGAGCCACCGACTTGACCTGAGGGAGTCCTTCGGCTCCCCCTGGCCAGTTTCTCACGACCAATAAAAGTTCTTGTCACTGTCTGTCAGCTGATTCCGCAAGTTCCAACTTTGAAGTACTTAGGGATAACTTATGATGGTAAGCTAAACTGGCAGCAGCAAATAGAAGCAAATGCTAATAAAGGAGAACGTGCAATGGCATTGTTGCGCCGGTTCAGCAATAAAAACACAGGGATACGTAGAACTACGTTGCTGATGATTTATAAGCTTTACGTCCGCTCCATTCTATAATTTCGCTGTGTTCTTTTTTCAGGATGTGCAGCATACAAGCTAACACCTTTAATTCTACTGGAAAGGCAAGCACTGCGTCTCTGCCTCGGGCTGCCAAGTTTTGTGGCTAATAATGTGCTTTATCTGGAGTCTGGAATTATTCCGCTTGATTCCAGATTTAAGCAACTTACTGTCCTGACTTTCCTGAAGCTTTATGATACACCCCTTTCTAATTTGGAACCCGTTTTCATCAATTCACCAGAATCATTTTTCAGAACTGGATGGCTGAGTTACCGACAGCCACAAGTTATTTTTGTTGAATCGCTGTTATCAAAACTTCAAGTTAGCCTACCACGCCTGATTTCTCCAAAATCTAATTCGTTCAAAATAAAACTCACTTTTGATGATATTTTTCCAAAACACGCGAAACTTCTTCCTGCGCGCATACTTGAAGGTCTCCTTCAAGACCATCTTAGTCAATTTACGTCTCATTTGATTATTTCTACGGATGCATCACAAAATTTAGAGAAGGCTGGTGTTGGCATCTTGTCGAATCAACTCAACTGGTCTTTTGCTCTCCGTCTCGCTGATTACACTCCAATATTTCTTGCAGATTTTCTGGCAGTTATTCTTGCCATCCGAAAATTGGGTCCACAGAATTCTAAGGTAATAGTTGTTACAGATGCGCCTTCGGTCTGTACACATTTAACTTCCAATAATCAGTCACACCAACTGAGTATATTTTCGACTCTTGTCCCAAAAAATTTATCCGAAGTCCGCTTTGTCTGGGTCCCCGGACATAGTGGAATCTTTTTAAATGAATCAGCTGACTCGCTAGCTTCGACATCACTAAATGGTCCGGTCATGAATGTTCTTCCTGATTTCTCTTTTATAACAGGAGCTAGATTTAAATGCCTTTTATTGCTGAATTGCCATGACTCGTCCTACTTTCTTCAGATGATTTTCAACATTTAAAATTTCGGTGGAACAAGAGCAAGTGCCTTTCACGCCAATGTGAGGTGACGCTGTCAAATTTCCGCTGCAGAGTTCCCCGCCTAAATTTTTATCTTCATAGATCTGGTTTATCAATCACTAACCTCTGCTCGTTTTGTAATCAAATGGAAACTATCGACCATTTCTTTCTTTCTTGCCACCGCTTCTCATCCCTCTGTAGAATGTTTCTGTTATTTCCAAGTAGTAATCTGGGTTTGGCACTTACAACGCCAAACATTTTGTCTTTTGGGGCCTGTCAATTAGGCACAAGTCAGGGTTCTATGATCACTGCTGTACACAAATTCATTGAAGCATCCGCAAGGTTACGCTGCTAGGGTACCGACCGTGGGACATGTTATTTTATGTCTATCTTTGTAGTTAGTTTTCTCTTAATTTTTTGTTATTTAGTTAGTTTATGTATAGGACGTCTCAAAATCTGTGTTAAGGAGTTGCCAAAATCCTAATTTTGATTATTCACTTTTACCCCTTTGTTCGTTGTTAGGTGTATATTGTATTTTATCCCGTGTGGCGAATCCCCCTCGTGGGTACGAGCCATGTTTTAAGGCAACAACAACAACAACAATGAATGAAAATGCAACTAGGTTGATCTCAGAAACAGCAATTGAAGTGGGAGGCAAGGCACCAAGGCAACTAGTAGGTGAGCTCCACCAAGAAACAAAGGACCTAATAAAGAAACGACAAAACATGAAAATGTCCAACTCAAGAGATCAGATAGAATTCCCTGAACTGTGAGAACTGATCAACAAGAAGAAAGTAAGGGATATTCGAAATTATAACGTGGGAAAGATTAAGGAAGCCGTAAAATATGGACGCGCATAAAATCAGTAAGAAGAAAGCTTGGCATAGGACAAGGCAAGATGTATGCACTGAAAGATAAGCATGGTGTAATAAAGAATACGAATGCCATAGCAGGTCACGCTCTCCAGCCCTCTCTAGTGGGTCGATCCGTCCTGCGTTTTCCTCGAGAAACGCTGCTCGTGCTTAGAGCTCGGATCTTCAAACAACGGACGGCCCAAACGGCTGGTGTCTAATAAACGCCTTTACAAATGGTGGAGAGTGCTTCTGCCTACAGCGTTAATCCTGGAGCTTCGATCCCGTACCCTACGCTCTATCATGCCCGAAGACGCATCCCAGCAAGCGCCACCTACCCCATCACAGCAAGCGCCTCCTCAGTCGGTCATGTGCTCTGGTGTGCCTTGCCACAGGGACCCTGCCATCTTCAGCGGCAAGGACGAAACCGATGTGGAGGACTGGCTGACAACGTATGAGGGATTGAGCCTAACCGGACATAGTGGACATCTACAACCAGCCATATACAACAAATGGGACGACCCCGCCAAGCTCAGGTGTAGCCAATCTCGCGGGTGTAGCCAGTCTCTGATACAGCAACCATGAGACCGATTTTCCGACGTGGTCCTTGTTCAAAACTTCTTTGGTGGCGGTATTTGGTCGCCCTGCGGTGAGCAAGCTGCGAGCATAATTGCATTTGCGCGAATGTGCACAACAGCCGGGTGAATCATTTACCAGCTACATTGAAGATGTTCTGGACTTGTGCAAAAGTGTCAACGCGACGATGTCTAAATCCGACAAAATACGAAATGTCATGAAAGGGATCGAAGACGATGCGTTCCACGTGCTACTTGCGAAAAATCCTCAGTCGATGTCAGACAACGTTACTCTCTGCCAAAGCTACGAGGAGCTATGAAGGCAGCGCTCTTTGACACGTCGCCCTTAATCGCGTAACGAACACATTGCTGGTTTGACCACCATTTCCGACCAGTCCGCACTGCTTACAGAAATGAAAGCGTTCGTTGGGGAGGAAGTTGCACGCCAGCTCTCCTTGCTAACCTTCACTCAGCCGCCCCATGTGCAACAGCCCGCAACGAATGTTATGCCCATGCTCTGTCGCGTGATCGAGCAGGAAATCGCTGAGGTCTTGCCAGACCAGCATCAGCATCTTCCTGCGGCCGCTCCACTAAGCTACGCTGATGTCGTCGCGACGCCCCAACAGGACCCGATGGCTGCACCACTCAGCTACGCTGAAGTCGTCGCGAGGACTCAACCACTCTCTCCGCGTGTGCCTCTCGGTTATGCCAACGTCGCGGCTAGGCCCCGACCGCAGCCCGCCATGCCGTCATACCAGCAGCCGCCCTGTCCTACGCGACCTCTTACATGGATGGGACCTACCCCAGCGAACCGGTGGCGTACTTGCGACAACCGGCCGATGTGACCGGCATGGCATGCTGCCATGGCAGTCACATCGCTCGTTATTGTAATCGGGTTGAGCCGCTTAGCGACGCATCAGCCGTGACAAGCCAGCTCGACCGTCCATATTCCGACCCCCATTCCGCTATGTCACCGACTCTGCGCCCAACGCCAACTACCCGCCGTCCACCGTCTCCACGCCGTCGCTCACTGTCGCTGATGCGACCTCGTCCCGCAACTCGGGACGAGGAAAACTAATCGTCGCAGTCCAAGGGGCAAGGGCTGCGGCACCGTCAAAACGTGAAAGTCCTCAACGTAGTCCTTCAAAAGTGATCGAAGTGTTTATTGACGGTATTCGCGCATCTGCACTCGTGGACACTGGATCCGCCGCATGTGCTATGGACGCTATGCTTTGCCGCCTACTTTGAAAAGTCATGACGCCCCTTTCTGGACTGTCCCTCCGCACTGCCAGTGCTCAGCATATCCACCCCTTAGCGGCTTGCACTGCTCGTGTTGTTATTGACGACCTTCTGTACGCCATCGAATTCATCATCCTCACCTCGTGTTCTCATGACGTTATCCTCGGCTGGGATTACCTCTCGCGCCACAATGCCGTTATGCATTGCGCACGGGCAGAAATGGAACTCTCGCCGCTGTTAAATTTGCCGCTCACCGACAATAATTCGCTGTTGAGGAGGCTACTTGTTCAAGACGACACTCACGCTCCTCCCAACACGTCAACGGTCGTCCCCCATGTACTGCAGCGGCCTCTCCGACGCTCTTGCGCTACTGTCTCCATCTGACCGCTTTCTCACCTGGACAGGCCTGCTGTGACCTTTTTCGACAGTGGCCATCAAACAGGGCTACAGCACCATTTTCGTTTGCAACCCGTTTCCATACTCTGTGATGCTGCTCCGAGAGCAATGTCTCGGAGATGTACAAGCGATCGAAGACGTGCAAGTTACAGACCTCCCCGATGACCATTTCTGTGGTAGTTCCAGTGCGCTCACTGCTCTTTCTACATGTGAGGGACCGTGCAGTGATGTGTTCGACTCTTCTATCGCCAATTACCTTACGCCGGTCCAGCGATCTCAACTTTTGTGCCTCTTAGAAGAATTTTGTTCTGCTTTCGATGTCGGGCAATCTTCCCTAGGCCGGACATCCACTGTTACGCACCGCATCGACAGTGGCTCGCAACCGCCATTGTGGCAATGACCGTATCGTGGATCTCCTGCCGAGCGTCGTGTAATCAATGAACAAGTCGACGACATGCTTCGCCGCGAGGTGATACGACCTTCCAACAGTCCATGGGCATCCCCTGTCGTCCTCGTTACGAAGAAAGATGGTTCTGTGCGCTTCTTCTTCGACTACCGGCGCCTCAACAAGATCGCGCACAAGGACTCGCATAGATGACGCCATTGACAGTCTACAGGGCGCAGAATTATTTTCGTCTTTAGATCTGCGCTCAGGGTACTGGCAAGTACCCATGGCAGACCCCGATCGGCCAAAGACAGCTTTTGTAACACCCGACGGCTTATACGAATTCAATGTAATGCCTTTTGGACTTTGTAATGCGCCCGCAACTTTAGACAGCATGATGGACACAGTTCTGCGCGGCTTGAAGGGGCACACATGCTTGTGCTATCTTGACGACGTTGTTTTTGCGCCGGACTTCACAACAAACATTCAACGCCTATAGTGTGTTTTGACGTGCTTAACAAATGCTGGCCTACAACTAAACCTAAAGAAGAGCCGATTTGCTGCTCGGCAGCTGCCAATCCTCGGTTACGACGTATCCAAGGATGGGATACTCCCAGATTCAGCCAAACGGGCCGTCGCCGAATTCCCTAAGCCAACGTCTGTCAAAGAATTGCGCAGTTTCAGTGGTCTGTGTTCGTACTTCAGACGCTTTATTTGCAATTTCGCCGCCATCATCTCACCCCTGACGAAACTGCTGTCACGCAACGGGCCCCTCACTTCGTGGTCATCCCCCTGCGATGAAGCTTTCACGAAGCTCCGGCATCTACTTACGTCTCCGCCAATTTTGCGTCACTTCGACCCGACAGCCCCTACTGAGGTGCACACAGATGCCAGCGACGTCGGCCTCGGTGCTGTTCTTGCCCAACGCAAACAAGGGTTTCCTGAATATGTCGTCGTTTATGCAAGTAGTACGCTTACGAAAGCTGAGACAAATTACACTGTGACGGAAAAAGAATGCTTGGCTATCATCTGGGCTCTGACTAAGTTCCGGCCTTACTTATATGGTCGTCCATTTGGCGAAGTCACCGACCACCATGCACTATGTTGGGTGTCGTCCTTGAAGGACCCCTCGGGCCGTCTTGCTCGATGGGCACTTCGCCTGCAGGACTACGATGTGTGGGTGCTGTACCGCAACGGACGCCAGCATTCTGACGCCGACGCCCTCTCGCGCACTCCCTTGCCTGACAATGCGTGCTCCTCACTATCTGAGATTGTTGCTTCTTCGCTCGACCTTAACACCATCGCTCCTGAGCAATGCAAGGACCATTGGATTGCCTCCCTTATAGACTTGCTTTCTAGTTCGTCGGCACAACCAAGCACTCACACGTTGCGTCGCCAAGCACGTCATTTTGCCATTCGCGACCACCTGCTGCACCGACGCAATTATAACCCCGACGGGCGCCAGTGGTTGTTAGTTGTACCCCGAAGTCTGCGTTCCGAAGTATGCGCAGCTTTCCATGCTGATCCACAGTGTGCACACTCCGGAGTTTTCAAGACTGACCAGCGCCTTCAACAGCGGTATTACTGGCGCGGTATGTACAGCTACGTTCACAAGTTTGTTCGCTCTTGTCCCGATTGCCAGCGCCGCAAATCTTCACCGCGTCTTTTGTCAGCCGGTCTGCAACCTTTGTCTTGCAATACCCGACCGTTTGGACGCATCGGCATCCATTCGTATTGGCCCCTGCCCTTGACGTCGGCTGGAAATCGCTGGGCCATTGTGGCCGTCGGCCACCTGACGCGATACGCCGAAACAGCCGCCCTACCGGCAGGTACAGCGCGCGATGTTGCCTCCTTCCTGCTTCGACGATTCATCCTGCGACATGGGCCACCTCAAGAACTACTCAGCGATCGTGGGCGTGTCTTCCTGTGCGAAGTAGTTGAAGCCATTCTCAAGCAATGCCACGTTGATCATCGCACAACTGCAGCGTACCACCCCGCAAACCAATGGCCTTACAGTGCGCTTCAACCGTACGCTCGGGGACATGCTTGCGATGTACGTCGCCTCCGACCACACTAATTGGGACGTCATTCTGCCATTTGTAACTTACGTGTATAACACTGCCACTCAGAGCACCACTGGCTTTTCACATTTTTTTCTTACTGTATGGTCGGCAACCGTCGCACACCATTGATACAATTCTACCGTACTGGCCGGATGCATCTGAATGTGCGCCCATTTCTGACACGGCAAGACATGCTGAAGAGTGCCGCGATGTCGCACAGGTCTTTACATCCAATGACCTAGAGCGGCAGAAGAGCACACGCAGTGACACCACTTCTGCACCCACCTTCCTTCCTGGAGCGCTTGTGTGGCTCTCGATTCCTTCCGCTACGCCTGGTCTCTCATCCAAACTAGTGCCCAAGTATGAGGGCCCCTACCGCTTTGTCGAACGCACATCTCCCGTCAACTACGTGATCGAACGAGTTGAACCTTCTGCGGACATGCGCCGTCGTGGACGCGGCAATGTCAACGTCGAGCACCTCAAGCCCTACTATGACCCTGTCATAGTGACCGGCTGTTAGGGCGCCCGACGGCTCCGTCTTCGCTCCCGGGGGTGATTGTAAGGAAGAATACGAACGCCATGCCGGGTCACGCTCTACAGCCCTTTCTAGTGGGTCGATCCCTCCTGCGTTTTCTGCGAGAAACACCGCTCGTGCTTAGAGCTCGGACCTTCAAACAACAGACGGCCGAAATGGCTGGTGTCTAATAAACGCCTTTACAATGGTAATATCATCAGCAATTTCGATGACATAGTAAAAGCAGTGGAAGAATTCTATACTGACCTGTACAGCGCCCAAAACAGCCAAGTACTTTCATTCGAAATACTGATGAACGGGATACAGAGGCTCCTTCTATAGCTAGTGATGAAGTTAGAAGGGCCTTTAAAGACATGACCATGGGAAAAGCTGGTGGAGAAGATGGAATAACAGTAGATTTAATCAAAGATGGAGAAGATATCATGCTTAAAAAGCTTCCGGCCCTTTATACGCAATGCCTCAAAACTTTAAGAGTACCAGAGAGCTGGAAGAACGCCAACATTATACTAATCCATAAGAAGGGAGACGTTAAAGAATTGAAGAATTATAGACCCATTAGCTTGCTTTCAGTATTGTATAAAATATTCACCAATTTCCAACAGAATTAGGGCAACACTTGAGTTCAGCCAACCAAGAGAACAGGCTTGCTTCAGGAATGGTACTCTACGATGGATCATATCCATGTCATCAATCAGGTAATCGAGAAATCTGCGGAGTACAATCAACCTCTCTATATGGCTTTTCATAGATTATGAAAAGGCGTTTGATTCAGTAGAGATACCAGTGGTCATAGAGGCATTGCGTAATCAAGGAGTACAGGAGGCATACGTGAATATCTTAGCAAACATCTACAAGGATTCCACAGCTACTTTGGTTCCCCACAAGAAAATCAGAAAGTTACCTATCAAGAAAGGGGTCAGGCAAGGAGACAAAATCTCTCCAATGCTATTCACTGCAAGCTTCGAAGAAGTAATCAAGCTCTTAGACTGGGAAGGCTTAGGAGTGAGGATCGACGGCGAATATCTCATCAACCTTCGGTTGGCAGATTACATTGTCGTATTCAGCAACAATAGGAACAAATTACAGCAAATGATTGAGGACCCTAATCGAGAAAGTGTAAGAATTGGGTTGAAGATGAATATGCAGAAGACAAAGATAATGTTCAATAGCCTGGTAAGGGAACAAGAATTCAGAATCGCCAGTCAGTCTCTAGAGTCTGTAAAGGAGTACGTTTATCTAGGTCAATTACTCACAGGGAACCCCGATCACGAGAAAGAAATTTACAGAAGAATAAAATTGCGTTGTAGTGCATACGGCAGGCATTGCCAAATCCTGACTGGGAGCTTACCACTGTCGTTGAAAAGAAAGATGTACAATGATTGCGTTCTACCGGTGGTAACATATGGGGTTAACAAAGAAGCTCGAGAACGAGCTAAGGACCGCACAAAGCGAGATGGAACGAAAAAATCTTAGAACTAACGTTAAGAGACAGGAAGGGAGCGGTGTGCATCAGAGAACAAACGGGGATTGCCGATATTCTAGTTGACATTAAGCGGAAGAAATGGAGCTGGGCAGGCCATGTAATGCGTAGGATGGATAGCCGGTGGACCATTAGGGTTACAGAATGGATACCAAGAGAAGGGAAGTGCAGTAGCGGTCCGGAGAAAACCAGATCGGGTGATGAAGTTAGGAAATTTGCAGGCGCAAGTTGGAATACGCTAGCGCAAGATAGGGGTAATTGGAGATCGCAGGGAGAGGCCTTCGTCCTGCAGTGGACCTAAAATATAGGCTGATGATGATGATGATGACACATGCCCCATGTAGTTCCGAATATATTCTCCGGTATGTTCTGGTCCATAGGTAGCCCGCTCGAGACTGAAATATCAAGGCACTGCCCTTTATGTTATCGTACAGATTTTCCCTTCTAATTTCTTTTTTCTCATTCTTGTAAATCTCCATGGTCATCTTCGTTTCCATTCTTTTGCATCCAATTCACTGTCTTTATTTCTCTCACCTTCTTTCTGATGACTCCTGGTTGTCTATTTACAGTTTCGATTATCCTGTACTTGGTTTCCAACTTTCTTGACCTCTTCCTCCATTCTTTGTTCACGCTTTTCAGGTACAGATACTTGTGCACTTTACTCGGCCATTTATTTTCATCCATGTTTCTGAGTCTTTCTTCAAAACTATTTTGCTCAGTGCTTCTTTGATATAAAAAGAGGCCCAACCCATGTCACCCTGCACTGCCTCATTTGTGGTTTCACCGTGGGCTCCCAAAGCCAACCGGCCTACTGATCTTTGGTTAACTTCCAATCCCGACCAGATATCCGATTTTAAGCATAGAGTGGCATTTGCGAACGTTAGCACTGACCCTATTACTCCTTTCCGGATTCCACGCACCACTTGGTTCCTTGAGTAAGTGCCCGGGCCGTCGCCGAAGGACTCTGTCTACCGGCCCCGACCTGGGTGGAGCCACCGGATCGATTGGCGGGGCCTCCGGCCCCGCTTTAATTCTTTCTCCTCAGGACCTCAATAAAGTTCGTACTCACTCACTCCTTGAGTAAGTCTCTCCTTCGTTTATGTATACGCCGAGGTACTTATATTGCTTGATTATGGGTATTACTTGCTGTTGAATTGACACCACTTAATAATTACTCGTCTCTTCAGTAAAGAACACAATTCCCGATTTCTCTGTGCTAAACTTAAGGCCCAGATTTGTCGCTGTGTTGCCACAGATATTCGCAAGTATCTCTAAACCTTTTTTTATTGGCCGCTAATACCACTATGTCGTCTGCGTCCATCAGCCCAGGGACCGTCTGTTGTACCATTTGTCCATTACGCATGTAGGACAAATCAAACCCTCATTCGCTGTTTTCCAGTCGTCTTTCTATACCCTTAACATAAAGCGTGAACACCAATAGAGACAGAGGACATCCTTGCTTCAATTCTTGGTGAATTCTTACCATTTCATTACCTCTTCGACCTTCCCATACAACTTGTACTCGGTTGTCTCTAAATGTCTCCTTCAGCAGCTCCACGAAATCGTCCTGAATGCCTTCGTGCTTAAGAATATCGCATATCAATTCCCTGTCTACGTTGTAATAGGCTCCTTTAATATTTATAAATGATATCAATAGAGGCCTATTGTGAGCTACTCAAATGTCTATGCACTGAGTTAGTACGAACATTTTATCCTCTAATCGCCTGCCTGGCCTGAACCCATTCTGTAGTTCCACCAATAAATTGTTTTAGGGGTGAAACTTCTTACGGTGTGGGTCGGTCCCTCTTCTGTAATATGTAGTAGTAGTAGTAGTCGTCGTCGTCGCAGTAGGTAGCCACGTCTACTTTTATGAAAAAAAAATTCCGAAAGTTGTGTCCGTAGCGCGGAATCGAACCAGGGATCCCTCGCTTCCGAACGCGCGGCGCTAGCCACTACACCACGAATCGCACATGAACACACGCACCACGATCACAACGAATACCCGAAAGACTGCGCGTTTCTAACGCGTTTGTGCTAGCGCGTTACGGCCCGTGTAAGAAGCTGGTGTAAGACGCTGTGGCCTCTCCGCCTTACCCCCGTATTCATAAACGCTCCTCGACTTGAACTTGACTTGCCACCGCCTTGGGCAGCGCGTTCGAAACGCGTTGAAGGCGGTGGCAAGTCAAGTTCAAGTCGAGGAGCGTTTATGAATACGGGGGTTATACTCTCTCAGCAGTCATGTGATGGTGTCGGCAAACGCGGTGCACGTTCCGGCATGTGTAAACGGCTGCGTAAGACGCTGTGGCCTCTCCCCCTTACTAGAGAGTACTGCACGTTTCTAACGCGTTTGTGCTAGCGTCCCCTTAAGCGGGAGATGGTGCAATTATAATGAAGGGCGCTGTTATAAAATATGAATGACGTCACATATGGCGCGTGTCATTGGTGGAAGTCAATCGTTCGATTTAGTGCGGCGAGACTGGGCGAATTACACGGAAGATTCACGGTTTACCGATGATTCCCTCCGGAGCTTCGCCCACTCATTATCATTCACCCCGTGGATATGCGGTGTTTTTCTCTACCCACTTCGATAGCTCTAATTTGATGGCTCGCATTGCCATTCTATATATCACCGACGTTACTGTGACTGACCCGTACGAGCTTGTCTTACCCTTATCTCCTTTGCCTTTGTAGATGAGGTTCTCTTGCCTTCGCGCCATCCAACCGGAGTTCTTTTCGTTCTAATCACTTGCTCTATGGCTTAGTCAGCAGTGCCTTGCACTTTGGACCTAGGTTTTTAATTATTTGCATTGGGATTTCATCGGGTCCTGCTTGCGTGTTATTAGGCACATCTTCTGCTGCATTTTTCCAATAAACGCTTTCTATGCTAAATTTTGATCTCCCAGGCCTCTCTGATGTTGCTGGATCTGTTGTCTGAACTACGCTTGTTCTCCTGCCGAAGTTATTCCTAATAACGTCTGTGATGTACAGCAGCGCATCGTCTCCTTAATAGATAGTTGCAGCTCCTAGTGCTTTTATAGGGTTTTAGAATCTTTTTGGGGCGCCGCTTGTCTCTTCTGATAATGTTATGCGCCCAACGTTCACATGTGCATTTAATTTTCTCTTGCACGAGCTCACTCGCCACCTTCTTTTTTTCTTGGTATATGTTCCATTTAAGGAGCACATCTTCATGTAATCCCTACTTTTTGGCTTCTCGATTATCCCTAGTAGACTCCTCTTTCCGTCCTTCAACAGCTTGCTTTATTTCCTTATTCCACCACTTACAGGGTTTCCTCTTTCCAATCCAACAACTGCGTAACGTCTACCAGTTCCTTATTTTCTTATACTGCTGTAGGAAAAGCCTCATTTTTTTCTGTATGTTTTTTTGCGATGTCTGTTATTTGCTCTTCATTCATTTTTAAATATTCTGAGGCTATTGGTTCGTGTTCTGCGTTACTATCTCTCCCAGACTTTAACGCTAAATGTCTGAGATCACTACCCAGGCTATTTTTTACATTTTCGTCTGTTATCATTTGGTCTAGTAGTTCGTAGACCATTTTTGAGACTAAGGCGTAGTCAATACATCACTGCCTGTTTCCGCTTTGCCACATTATCTGTCCATGACACTTATTCTCCCTGTTAACTACTATGAGGTTCTGTTCATCGCACAGATACAGCACTAGAGAACCGTTGTAATCAGTATATCCGTCTAAATCGTCCATGTGCGCGTTCATATCCCACTAATATCACCTCGCCCGATTTCTTGAACTCATTAATATCACTTCTAATGCAATCAACCAATTCCTAATGTTTCTCTCTGCTATCACTACCTGTCCGTAGGTAGCTACTCCCAGCCACGTCTTTTTGACTTGTCATGTGTCGCTAATCCATAAATGCTCCTTACATGTCCCTTTTACCCTTTACCACTTCAGACTTCGCCTAATTAGTACGCCTACGCCTCCACCTTTCATTGACCCGGTCATTCTGTTGCACCCTTCCCATACAATATTGTCAATAACAGGTGGCTGCTCCAAATCTCGTAGATGCGTTTCGGTCAAGGCGTACACGATAATCTCTTCATCATTCAGCTGCGCATGTCACGCGATGTGACATGCGCGCCTCGTAGCGTCGATACGTGCGAACATTGCATTGCAGTTGCGCTACATTTCACCAGGTATGCCGACATGCAGCAGTTGCTAGCTGCATGTAGCTGGATCTGGTTAACTCAAGCAGGCTAAGTGAATATTTTTTCACCACCCCGTTTCGAAGGGGATGCGAATAAGCCATCATCATTTTCATTATAATCGTCAACATCAACAGCATCGCATCGTGCCACGGGTCAAGGGATGTGGCATGTGCGCCATGTAGTCTGCATGCTTGTGTTTACTCTTCGGTATACGTTATGGCGCCTCCTGGAAATGTACTTACCTCTGCTGAAGAAGCGAATCGTAGAGCTACACGCGCGGGTGCAACCAGGCAACGTCGGACTCAGCAGACCGCTGTGCAGAGCCCGACGTGTTGCGGCGCAAACCACCGCTCGCCGTCGACGCCGGGCGGACAGTTCAAATTGTTCCCGTGAAGACGACGCGAAGAGACTTCGCCGCGAAGTGTAGTGCTTGGTGCAGAGAATTAAACTGCTATGGAGCCGCTTCTCCAGCTTACGTGACTGTGCTGCGTGTGCTGCGCAGGCCTGTGACTTTTTCTTTATGGCCTGCTTCGTGCATACGACTGTGAATTTTGTAGCGATAGCTACATTACGCCAGGTTTTCGCCTCTTCGCCGTCGCTGCACTTTGAGCCGTGGCCGCACTGTGACGTCACACAACGGTCCTCGATTCTCCACCAACCCGGCTCGTCGCGGTCGCCGCGCGGCTACCGCTCCTACAGGCGCGCGTCCGCCGTTGCCTGGCAACAGCAACAGCTGGCGCGCTCGCCGCGCCCTCTGTGTGACGTCACACCATGGACCTCGCGGCCCCCGCTCCTGCCGGTGGTAAACCTGGTGGGCGCTTGCTGCGCCCTCTGTACGTCGTCACACCCCGCGCTCCGCAGCTGTGATAACCGGGAGTATTGACCCTTTTCGCGGAGCAGTTTGTTTTAGAGAAACGAGATGGCGTTCACGGCGGCGCGCCATACGTCTCCTCAGCGACCGCGCACGAATACGAAACCATTACCGCTTCTACCTTACTTCTGTGCGATCAGCTGTCGGAAATTCAACGGAGTTTTCGCTAACCCTCTCTGCTCCAATCATGCCAGATTGAATCATGTTGATCAATCAAGCAGCTGTTTCCACTGACCATCTCGACGATTGGCCGCAACCTATTGCAGTATTGACTTTGCAAGGTGGCCGACTTGACCTCTTGCGAAGTTACGATACGCCGCCAGGGAATCCGTAAGGACAAAGGTGGTTCGCGGATTACGCATGGATAAGGCTATACCGGCGTCTTCCATGGCTGTGGTGTCTAGTCCGGTGACCGAGATGCAGTCTACCACCTGTCCCCTGGGTACAACGGTTGCTGTGGAGTGGTTGTGCAGCGGTCCGGAGGCATCTACAAAGAAGGCGCCTGCTTGATCCGAATATTTGTCGTAGGCTTTAGCACCGGCAGCTCTCCTGTTGCCGTGTTATACGGGGTGCATATTACGTCGCAACGGGCGAGTGATGACTTCCTGCTGCTATTCTGGTGGTAGTGATCGCTTGCTGACGACCTGCGTGGGTGGAACGATTCCCACTGCTTCTAGCGTAGCGCGACCTCCTTTGGTGCGTGCGAGCCGAATGACTTCGTTCATGTAATCAGCTTAGAATAGCTTTGACGCTGTATTATAGATGCCCATCCCAAGGAGCCTGTCATTCATGGCCCATGGTGGCTTCCGATGTCATTCATGGCCCATGGTGAGGGCTTTCCGATCTGTAAGGCGGAGTAGGCGGTGCAGTTTGTGTTCGTCCCTTTTGAGAATGCGCAGGTACGGGAAGCTGTAAGTGACACGACTGATCACAAAGGCCTGTACGAGACGCAGTATGTTTGCTTGTGTAATGCCACGGTGTCGATTGGCACTTCTGGATATAATTCGTGAGATATTGGTGCAGGAAGTGCGAAGCTTTTGAATTGCTGCGTTGTTGTTGCCCTGATTATAATTGTATGCTGCCAGGACGCGGATAGTGTCCACTTTTTTGACCGGGGATTGATGGAGTTGGATATTCAACGGAATTTGGTTGCCACGTTTCCTAAATACCAGGAGTTCTGATTTAGTAGGGGAGTATCGAAGTCCGCAAGCGCGGCCGAGATGCTCTACAGTATCCACTGACCATTGGAGTGCTTCTTTCATCTGTCCCATGCTGCGGGTGTTGGTCCATATAGTAATATCTGCGTATAAAGCGTGCTAGATTCCGTGTATCTCATTGAGTGCCCTAGGTAGGTCCAGCAGGGCTAAATTAGACAGTAGTGGCGACATTACTGCCTCTTGCGCTGGAATGATGAGCGGCAAAGAGCCATCTCTGGAAGAAGACGACGACGACGACGAATGCGGGAGCAGTGGCACGAGCGCATGCCGAGGGGCGCCAGCGAGGCAGCTGCGGAAGAAGGCGCTGACGCTCGAGCCAATGATGGCGATAGTTTTCTCTGGACAGGCAACTAACAGACGCCTTTTCAATTCGCCTAGATATATAAATCTTCGCATTAACACACAGACATTCGGTTTTTGTGTTTTAATCTTTCTCTAAACTTTATTTCGTCTAATGAACCAACTAGATTACACAAATACCAGATGTTGCCTTCAATAATTCTCGACTGTAACTATGAGCGACGTCACAGCACAGACTCATGTACGTAGGCACACTTGCCCATATGCGTCAACCCTCCGACTTGGAGTGCAGCGCCCGCGAGGAGAAGAGCAAACGGCGTTCGGTTTGAAATTTCAGCTCTTTCCACGGCGCATAGCGACGTACTACCTAGCAGACACTATCGTTAGCGGCAATTGTATGCACGGCATCTGTTAGTTCAAAATGGCCAGAGCTGGTGAGGGTCCCTTTAAAAAGTGACCGTTAAAAAGAAATACGGCAAAAAATTTGGAATAATTTTATCGTTTTTTTTTATTAAACAAAAACGCTGAACCCTATATATAAGGCACGACGAAATATACGGCCGAGGCTAAATATAGACGGCCTTGACGTATACGAAATACGCCAGAATGGCCCATTGTACGAGCCTAACTTTCAGGAACTTCTCACTAGCGCATTCTTTGCGTCTTGGTTTTAAGTTCCACGTTCATTTATGCACGCTTCGTCAAGTGAATAAGCCTAATAAAGAAGGCTTGGTAACGATGGTGCAGTCCCAATGTCGAACACATTGTCATTTGTACGCAAAAAGCAGACAAAGCACATTGAGATGCATACGCCAGCACACGCGTATGCGAGACTAATACGGCGCTGAATCGTGAGTGCCCACACAAAAGAGAGAGAGAGGTGCTCGCACATGCACAAATCACCTCTATTACTCGTTCGAATGTCAGGATTTTAGATTTTCAAGCCAGTTTTTCATCCAACAACACGAACAAACGCTTGTTCTTGTTGGGAGACATCCTTTGCCATACTGCACGACCATTGCGGTAGTTAGGTTTCTATGTAGCCTCGAGTTTGGACCTCTTCAATATAATAAATTGCGATGCTGACATTGGCGTCAGAATTCTGTGTGCCAGCAGAGCAGAAATTTAAATGCCGCGATCGTCTTTCTTTTTTCTCTTTGTAATTAGACCTCAATCGCACACATACTTATCTCGCGTGGTAGTCGAGACGCACTTCTCCCTGGTGGAAGCTATAGAAATTTTGGAAAGTTCGTAATACTGCACCACCTTCATTATAGGTCCACAGGCCGAATATTTGTTTCGTAGCAGTGACCGCGGAATTCGTGCTGAGTTGAACGCATACACGGACGACTCGCGCTACGAATTGTTCAGCCATGATTCTAAATTTCTAACGTTACGTAGACGCTATGCGGCATTGTACAGCGCTTGTGGCTCTACGAGTTAAAACAGGTTTTACTGTTTTTTAGCTGCAGAACAAATGCCAAATTTTCATTAGCATGCGCCAATTGTCCCAAACATATGTACGTACGCTTTCCATATTTCTTTATCATATTTCGTATTAAGGCGAAAGCCTTAGATGTCTCAAGGGTCGAAAAATCCGACTGACCATCCGGCGTTATGGTATCAAAATTCATATGACCTCTCAGGTTACGTCTCAGACACATTAAATAAACTGTTACCGTGAGTAGAAGCAAGTTAGTAATGACTATAGAATCTACGAACATAACCACATTTCGTGACGCATGCGCCAGTAAGCTATCAGCATCTTTATCAATAAAAGAGCTCGATTACCTCTGTTCACGTTGAGCTGAGGCCTTTCTAAATAATCAGTGTGGTCACAGAAGTGTCTCAGTGCGGTTTCGCAGGTTTTGTTTATATTTTCCGAGCAATGTAGACGTGTCTTATGAAGTTTTGAAGAGTACAAGTATGCCTGCGAGAACTGGATATAAATCTGTTCCTTAAACTTACCACTGTTAGTTTTATGCGCATTTTCTTGTCCCACTCAATCTGCCTGCGCCACACAAAGTCGACGAACGCAAACGAAAGAAAAAGCCACGACCGTTCTAAGGGGCAATTAACGACGCAGAATTAGTGGCGATGTCTTGGCGAACAATAATGAGAATAAGTAAATAGAAGAACAAAGAGAAAGCAAGTAATTGTAAGTATCAACGCATTCGAATGAGAATTTCAAAGCAATCTAATGAACGTCTCGTGACTGCGTAGGCTTTCGTCTTTATCCTCTTTAGCGTATGCTCAAGTGACTGTAAACTTTTACATGCCAAGTTGCTCACAGTGTGTCTGGAAACCTAGCCACTTGCATTTTTAGATTCACTAGTTGAAGATCCATGAGATCCATGATATTCGAGCAATGTGATACGTGGCATAGTAAAATACAGTGTAGAAATAGACGTCAAATTTTGAACAATGCAAAGAAATTAGATAATTTATAAAAAGCAGTAGGGTTCACAATTATATGTGCAGTAATACATGAATGGAAAATAGAACACATTGCAAATGCGCGAAAGTTAAGAGAATAAAGTATCTTTATGCGGAAGGACCTGCTGGTGTCTAATACGCCTTCAAAGCAATATCACAGGTTCATTTTTATAATATTTAGTTCGAAAGAATCTTGTATAAATACAAAACGACAATGTTAATTAGCCTCCTTTCCTGCAAGCGTTCATCGGAAGTTGCTGAAGGAAAGTAGTTCCGTGCCCATTGCATCTTTAACATACACAGCGCCTCCATTGTTACTGATTTACAGTATAGTTTGGGCTACAACCTTGTGTAGTATAAATATTGTTTTACAAAAAAGAGATAGACACTATTTAAACCTCAAACATTATTACGAATAAAAATGGCACTACATAAAAGTGTGAAGAAAACAATCGCAATTTCTGCTTGAATAATTACGGCTTTCATATTAGTGCAGTAAGCATGACCACGAATTCAATAAAGGTTAAGAAAAGTGTTAAGTGTGTAATGCTAAAAGTCGCAGTATTTTTGGTTTAAGCATTTGCCAAAAGTAAACACAGCTTTAGTTGTGGCTCTTGGTAGACTCGCAATGCCAAAAAAAAACTAAACATGAAGCTTGTCTCACATCCCCACCCCTCCAATTAGGGCGTATTCTTGAAGCAATAGAACACAGTGGTACATTGCAATCTATCATGCAGTAATGCGGCGGTGCGAGGGGATGTAGGTGTGGCAAATGACTAATTGCGGAGGGGCATTAACATTTTAAGATGGAGTTTCTAACAGTAATCTACCTCACCTACTGACCATGTGAAATGAAATGAAAAGCTAAAGACTGGAATGGCCTTCCCCACGACATCTCTGCCATAAGCGCCTAATCTGCCTTTATGGAAGAATTAACAAGTGTTCTTTGTGTAAAATAACATAGTGGACAACCTTCCCTATTGATTTTGTACACCGACCCCTTATGTAAAACCCCGCAAGGAGTCTTTAAGGGTATAGAATGAAATGAAATGAAATGAATGAAATGAAATGAAACTCAGTGCCTCAGCTTGGCTCCTGGCACATGGTCACTTTTTTACGGTGCGGAAGGGTGGGGCGCACATGCAGCACATCACACTTTAGCAACTGTCACCGCTACGCTTACTTTGTGGGTGCACGCGTAGGAACCTACCGGACAAGGTTCTTGGAAATCAGCCAGCTGGTGGTGATACTACCACCGATCACCTGATGGATGTCAGTGAGGTCGCGGAAGAAATTCGCAAAACGTCTACGGATGATAGTGAATTGTCAGTCGACGAAGCAGCTGTGTCGTCAGTAGATTCGACACCATTATAGGATCGCCCACCATCACTGGAATCTGGATAGATGAGTGAGCAAGATCGGTCTCAAGTACTTTCATAAAATACTGCCGAACCCGTCTACCATACTAGTACATACACGGAGGAGATACGTCCGATGAGACTTTCGCCACAGCCATCTCGGGGAGCCGTTACCTCACTTTGCACAAAGAACAACTCAGAATTTAGTTTCTTAGTCTTGTCAGTCTTTGCTGACAGATTCAAGTTTTTTCGAAATATTCCAACCACTCTTCGGACTCAACAGGGCAATCAAAGCAAAATATTTTCGCCATCATTAAAACGCTTCCACGCTATCCACATCTCTAAGAATACTGTTTTTGTTGCTCAAAATATTGCGAGCATTACAATTCTATAAAATTCACCCGTACGCCATAGTGCTAACTCAGGTAAGTAACTCACTCTAACTGTTAAGACATTTCCGGCTTCTGGTGAATTTCTGGTGTGGCTTCAGTGTTCTTAAGATCAAAGTGCAAATTTTGACTTGAGTATGACTTACATAAACACCGATATACCTTACACTTAGCAGATCAGGACCGGTTTAAGTAATACTAAAATGGCAGTAAAGAAATGCACCGGACGAGCAAGCGCCCTCTGTGTGACGTCACACCTTGGACCTCGCGGCCCCCGCTCCTGCCGGTGGTAAACCGGTGGGCGCTTGCTGCGCCCTCTGTACGTCGTCACACCCCGCGCTCCGCAGCTGTGATAACCGGGAGTATTGACCCTTTTCGCGGAGCAGTTTGTTTTAGAGAAACGAGATGGCGTTCACGGCGGCGCGCCATACGTCTCCTCAGCGACCGCGCACGAATACGAAACCATTACCGCTTCTACCTTACTTCTGTGCGATCAGCTGTCGGAAATTCAACGGAGTTTTCGCTAACCCTCTCTGCTCCAATCATGCCAGATTGAATCATGTTGATCAATCAAGCAGCTGTTTCCACTGACCATCTCGACGATTGGCCGCAACCTATTGCAGTATTGACTTTGCAAGGTGGCCGACTTGACCTCTTGCGAAGTTACGATACGCCGCCAGGGAATCCGTAAGGACAAAGGTGGTTCGCGGATTACGCATGGATAAGGCTATACCGGCGTCTTCCATGGCTGTGGTGTCTAGTCCGGTGACCGAGATGCAGTCTACCACCTGTCCCCTGGGTACAACGGTTGCTGTGGAGTGGTTGTGCAGCGGTCCGGAGGCATCTACAAAGAAGGCGCCTGCTTGATCCGAATATTTGTCGTAGGCTTTCGCACCGGCAGCTCTCCTGTTGCCGTGTTGTACGGGGTGCATATTACGTGGCAACGGGCGAGTGATGACTTCCTGCTACTATTCTGGTGGTAGTGATCGCTTGCTGGCGACCTGCGTGGGTGGAACGATTCCCACTGCTTCTAGCGTAGCGCGACCTGCTTTGGTGCGTGCGAGCCGAATGACTTCGTTCATGTAATCAGCTTAGAATAGCTTTGACGCTGTATTATAGATGCCCATCCCAAGGAGCCTGTCATTCATGGCCCATGGTGGTACAGTGAGGGCTTTCCGATATGTAAGGCGGAGTAGGCGGTGCAGTTTGTGTTCGTCCCTTTTGAGAATGCGCAGGTACGGGAAGCTGTAAGTGACACGACTGATCACAAAGGCCTGTACGAGACGCAGTATGTTTGCTTGTGTAATGCCACGGTGTCGATTGGCACTTCTGGATATAATTCGTGAGATATTGGTGCAGGAAGTGCGAAGCTTTTGAATTGCTGCGTTGTTGTTGCCCTGATTATAATTGTATGCTGCCAGGACGCGGATAGTGTCCACTTTTTTGACCGGGGATTGATGGAGTTGGATATTCAACGGAATTTGGTTGCCACGTTTCCTAAATACCAGGAGTTCTGATTTAGTAGGGGAGTATCGAAGTCCGCAAGCGCGGCCGAGATGCTCTACAGTATCCACTGACCATTGGAGTGCTTCTTTCATCTGTCCCATGCTGCGGGTGTTGGTCCATATAGTAATATCTGCGTATAAAGCGTGCTAGATTCCGTGTATCTCATTGAGTGCCCTAGGTAGGTCCAGCAGGGCTAAATTAGACAGTAGTGGCGACATTACTGCCTCTTGCGCTGGAATGATGAGCGGCAAAGAGCCATCTCTGGAAGAAGACGACGACGAATGCGGGAGCAGTGGCACGAGCGCATTCCGAGGGGCGCCAGCGAGGCAGCTGCGGAAGAAGGCGCTGACGCTCGAGCCAATGATGGCGATAGTTTTCTCTGGACAGGCAACTAACAGACGCCTTTTCAATTCGCCTAGATATATAAATCTTCGCATTAACACACTACATTCGGTTTTTGTGTTTTAATCTTTCTCTAAACTTATTTCGTCTAATGAACCAACTAGATTACACAAATACCAGATGTTGCCTTCAATAATTCTCGACTTGTGACCTGTAACTATGAGCGCCGTCACAGCACAGACTCATGTATGTAGGCACACTTGCCCATATGCGTCAACCCTCCGACTTGGAGCGCAGCGCCCGCGAGGAGAAGAGCAAACGGCGTTCGGTTTGAAATTTCAGCTCTTTCCACGGCGCATAGCGACGTACTACCTAGCAGACACTATCGTTAGCGGCAATTGTATGCACGGCATCTGTTAGTTCAAAATGGCCAGAGCTGGTGAGGGTCCCTTTAAAAAGTGACCGTTAAAAAGAAATACGGCAAAAAAATTTGGAATAATTTTATCGTTTTTTTATTAAACAAAAACGCTGAACCCTATATATAAGGCACGACGAAATATACGGCCGAGGCTAAATATAAACGGCCTTGACGTGTACGAAATACGCCAGAATGGCCCATTGTACGAGCCTAACTTTCAGGAACTTCTCACTAGCGCATTCTTTGCGTCTTGGTTTTAAGTTCCACGTTCATTTATGCACGCTTCGTCAAGTGAATAAGCCTAATAAAGAAGGCTTGGTAACGATGGTGCAGTCCCAATGTCGAACACATTGTCATTTGTACGCAAAAAGCAGACAAAGCACATTGAGATGCATACGCCAGCACACGCGTATGCGAGACTAATACGGCGCTGAATCGTGAGTGCCCACACAAAAGAGAGAGAGAGGTGCTCGCACATGCACAAATCACCTCTATTATTCGTTCGAATGTCAGGATTTTAGATTTTCAAGCCAGTTTTTCATCCAACAACACGAACAAACGCTTGTTCTTGTTGGGAGACATCCTTGGCCATACTGCACGACCATTGCGGTAGTTAGGTTTCTATGTATCCTCGAGTTTGGACCTCTTCAATATAATAAATTGCGATGCTGACATTGGCGTCAGAATTCTGTGTGCCAGCAGAGCAGAAATTTAAATGCCGCGATCGTCTTCCTTTTTTCTCTTTGTAATTAGACCTCAATCGCACACATACTTATCTCGCGTGGTAGTCGAGACGCACTTCTCCCTGGTGGAAGCTATAGAAATTTTGGAAAGTTCGTAATACTGCACCACCTTCATTATAGGTCCACAGGCCGAATATTTGTTTCGTAGCAGTGACCGCGGAATTCGTGCTGAGTTGAACGCATACACGGACGACTCGCGCTACGAATTGTTCAGCCATGATTCTAAATTTCTAACGTTACGTAGACGCTATGCGGCATTGTACAGCGCTTGTGGCTCTACGAGTTAAAACAGGTTTTACTGTTTTTTTAGCTGCAGAACAAATGCCAAATTTTCATTAACATGCGCCAATTGTCCCAAACATATGTACGTACGCCTTCAATATTGCTTTATCATATTTCGTATTAAGGCGAAAGCCTTAGATGTCTCATGGGTCGAAAAATCCGACGACCATCCGGCGTTATGGTATCAAAATTCATATGACCTCTCAGGTTACGTCTCAGACACATTAAATAAACTGTTACCGTGAGTAGAAGCAAGTTAGTAATGACTATAGAATCTACGAACATAACCACATTTCGTGACGCATGCGCCAGTAAGCTATCAGCATCTTTATCAATAAAAGAGCTCCATTACCTCTGTTCACGTTGAGCTGAGGCCTTTCTAAATAATCAGTGTGGTCACAGAAGTGTCTCAGTGCGGTTTCGCAGGTTTTGTTTATATTTTCCGATTAATGTAGACGTGTCTTATGAAGTTTTGAAGAGTACAAGTATGCCTGCGAGAACTGGATATAAATCTGTTCCTTAAACTTACCACTGTTAGTTTTATGCGCATTTTCTTGTCCCACTCAATCTGCCTGCGCCACACAAAGTCGACGAACGCAAACGAAAGAAAAAGCCACGACCGTTCTAAGGGGCAATTAACGACGCAGAATTAGTGGCGATGTCTTGGCGAACAATAATGAGAATAAGTAAATAGGAGAACAAAGAGAAAGCAAGTAATTGTAAGTATCAACGCATTCGAATGAGAATTTCAAAGCAATCTAATGAACGTCTCGTGACTGCGTAGGCTTTCGTATTTATCCTCTTTAGCGTATGCTCAAGTGACTGTAAACTTTTACATGCCAAGTTGCTCACAGTGTGTCTGGAAACCTAGCCACTTGCATTTTAGATTCACTAGTTGAAGATCCATGAGATCCATGATATTCGAGCAATGTGATACGTGGCATAGTAAAATACATTGTAGAAATAGACGTCAAATTTTGAACAATGCAAAGAAATTAGATAATTTATAAAAAGCAGTAGGGTTCACAATTATATGTGCAGTAATACATGAATGGAAAATAGAACACATTGCAAATGCGCGAAAGTTAAGAGAATAAAGTATCTTTATGCGGAAGGACCTGCTGGTGTCTAATACGCCTTCAAAGCAATATCACAGGTTCATTTTTATAATATTTAGTTCGAAAGAATCTTGTATAAATACAAAACGACAATGTTAATTAGCCTCCTTTCCTGCAAGCGTTCATCGGAAGTTGCTGAAGGAAAGTAGTTCCATGCCCATTGCATCTTTAACATACACAGCGCCTCCATTGTTACTGATTTACAGTATAGTTTGGGCTACAACCTTTGTGTAGTATAAATATTGTTTTACAAAAAAGAGATAGACACTATTTAAAGCTCAAACATTATTACGAATAAAAGTGGCACTACATAAAAGTGTGAAGAAAACAATCGCAATTTCTGCTTGAATAATTACGGCTTTTATATTAGTGCAGTAAGCATGACCACGAATTCAATAAGGTTAAGAAAAGTGTTAAGTGTGTAATGCTAAAAGTCGCAGTATTTTTGGTTTAAGCTTTTGCCAAAAGTAAACGCAGCTTTAGTTGTGGCTCTTGGTAGACTCGCAATGCCAAAAAAAACTAAACATGAAGCTTGTCTCACATCCCCACCCCTCCAATTAGGGCGTATTCTTGAAGCAATAGAACACAGTGGTACATTGCAATCTATCATGCAGTAATGCGGCGGTGCGAGGGGATGTAGGTGTGGCAAATGACTAATTGCGGAGGGGCATTAACATTTTAAGATGGAGTTTCTAACAGTAATCTACCTCACCTACTGACCATGTGAAATGAAATGAAAAGCTAAAGACTGGAATGGCCTTCCCCACGACATCTCTGCCATAAGCGCCTAATCTGCCTTTATGGAAGAATTAACAAGTGTTCTTTGTGTAAAATAACATAGTGGACAACCTTCCCTATTGACTTTGTACACCGACCCCTTATGTAAAACCCCGCAAGGAGTCTTTAAGGGTATAGAATGAAATGAATGAAATGAAATGAAACTCAGTGCCTCAGCTTGGCTCCTGGCACATGGTCACTTTTTTTACGGTGCGGAAGGGTGGGGCGCACATGCAGCACATCACACTTTAGCAACTGTCACCGCTACGCTTACTTTGTGGGTGCACGCGTAGGAACCTACCGGACAAGGTTCTTGGAAATCAGCCAGCTGGTGGTGATACTACCACCGATCACCTGATGGATGTCAGTGAGGTCGCGGAAGAAATTCGCAAAACGTCTACGGATGATAGTGAATTGTCAGTCGACGAAGCAGCTGTGTCGTCAGTAGATTCGACACCATTATAGGATCGCCCACCATCACTGGAATCTGGATAGATGAGTGAGAAAGATCGGTCTCAAGTACTTTCATAAAATACTGCCGAACCCGTCTACCATACTAGTACATACACGGAGGAGATACGTCCGATGAGACTTTCGCCACAGCCATCTCGGGGAGCCGTTACCTCACTTTGCACAAAGAACAACTCAGAATTTAGTTTCTTAGTCTTGTCAGTCTTTGCTGACAGATTCAAGTTTTTTCGAAATATTCCAACCACTCTTCGGACTCAACAGGGCAATCAAAGCAAAATATTTTCGCCATCATTAAAACGCTTCCACGCTATCCACATCTCTAAGAATACTGTTTTGTTGCTCAAAATATTGCGAGCATTACAATTCTATAAAATTCACCCGTACGCCATAGTGCTAACTCAGGTAAGTAACTCACTCTAACTGTTAAGACATTTCCGGCTTCTGGTGAATTTCTGGTGTGGCTTCAGTGTTCTTAAGATCAAAGTGCAAATTTTGACTTGAGTATGACTTACATAAACACCGATATACCTTACACTTAGCAGATCAGGACCGGTTTAAGTAATACTAAAATGGCAGTAAAGAAATGCACTGGACGAGCAAGCGCCCTCTGTGTGACGTCACACCATGGACCTCGCGGCCCCCGCTCCTGCCGGTGGTAAACCGGTGGGCGCTTGCTGCGCCCTCTGTACGTCGTCACACCCCGCGCTCCGCAGCTGTGATAACCGGGAGTATTGACCCTTTTCGCGGAGCAGTTTGTTTTAGAGAAACGAGATGGCGTTCACGGCGGCGCGCCATACGTCTCCTCAGCGACCGCGCACGAATACGAAACCATTACCGCTTCTACCTTACTTCTGTGCGATCAGCTGTCGGAAATTCAACTGAGTTTTCGCTAACCCTCTCTTCTCCAATCATGCCAGATTGAATCATGTTGATCAATCAAGCAGCTATTTCCACTGACCATCTCGACGATTGGCCGCAACCTATTGCAGTATTGACTTTGCAAGGTGGCCGACTTGACCTCTTGCGAAGTTACGATACGCGGCCAGGGAATCCGTAAGGACAAAGGTGGTTCGCGGATTACGCATGGATAAGGCTATACCGGCGTCTTCCATGGCTGTGGTGTCTAGTCCGGTGACCGAGATGCAGTCTACCACCTGTCCCCTGGGTACAACGGTTGCTGTGGAGTGGTTGTGCAGCGGTCCGGAGGCATCTACAAAGAAGGCGCCTGCTTGATCCGAATATTTGTCGTAGGCTTTCGCACCGGCAGCTCTCCTGTTGCCGTGTTGTACGGGGTGCATATTATGTGGCAACGGGCGAGCGATGACTTCCTGCTACTATTCTGGTGGTAGTGATCGCTTGCTGGCGACCTGCGTGGGTGGAACGATTCCCCCTGCTTCTAGCGTAGCGCGACCTGCTTTGGTGCGTGCGAGCCGAATTACTTCGTACATGTAATCAGCTTAGAATAGCTTTGACGCTGTATTATAGATGCCCATCCCAAGGAGCCTGTCATTCATGGCCCATGGTGGTACAGTGAGGGCTTTCCGATATGTAAGGCGGAGTAGGCGGTGCAGTTTGTGTTCGTCCCTTTTGAGAATGCGCAGGTACGGGAAGCTGTAAGTGACACGACTGATCACAAAGGCCTGTACGAGACGCAGTATGTTTGCTTGTGTAATGCCACGGTGTCCATTGGCACTTCTGGATATAATTCGTGAGATATTGGTGCAGGAAGTGCGAAGCTTTTGAATTCCTGCGTTGTTGTTGCCCTGATTATAATTGTATGCTGCCAGGACGCGGATAGTGTCCACTTTTTTGACCGGGGATTGATGGAGTTGGATATTCAACGGAATTTGGTTGCCACGTTTCCTAAATACCAGGAGTTCTGATTTAGTAGGGGAGTATCGAAATCCGCAAGCGCGGCCGAGATGCTCTACAGTATCCACTGACCATTGGAGTGCTTCTTTCATCTGTCCCATGCTGCGGGTGTTGGTCCATATTGTAATATCTGCGTATAAAGCGTGGTAGATTCCGTGTATCTCATTGAGTGCCCTAGGTAGGTCCAGCAGTGCTAAATTAGACAGTAGTGGCGACATTACTGCCTCTTGCGCTGGAATGATGAGCGGCAAAGAGCCATCTCTGGAAGAAGACGACGACGACGACGAATGCGGGAGCAGTGGCACGAGCGCATGCCGAGGGGCGCCAGCGAGGCAGCTGCGGAAGAAGGCGCTGACGCTCGAGCCAATGATGGCGATAGTTTTCTCTGGACAGGCCACTAACACACGCCTTTTCAATTCGCCTAGATATATAAATCTTCGCATTAACACACAGACATTCTGTTTCTGTGTTTTAATCTTTCTCTAAACTTTATTTCGTCTAATGAACCAACCAGATTACACAAATACCAGATATTGCCTTCAATAATTCTCGACTTGTGACCTGTAACTATGAGCGACGTCACAGCACAGACTCATGTACGTAGGCACTCTTGCCCATATGCGTCAACCCTCCGACTTGGAGCGCAGCGCCTGCGAGGAGAAGAGCAAACGGCGTTCGGTTTGAAATTTCAGCTCTTTCCACGGCGCATAGCGACGTACTACCTAGCAGACACTATCGTTAGCGGCAATTGTATGCACGGCATCTCTTAGTTCAAAATGGCCAGAGCTGGTGAGGGTCCCTTTAAAAAGTGACCGTTAAAAAGAAATACGGCGAAAAAATTTGGAATAATTTTATCGTTTTTTTATTAAACAAAAACGCTGAACCCTATATATAAGGCACGACGAAATATACGGCCGAGGCTAAATATAAACGGTCTCGACGTATACGAAATACGCCAGAATGGCCCATTGTACGAGCCTAACTTTCAGGAACTTCTTACTAGCGCATTCTTTGCGTCTTGGTTTTAAGTTCCACGTTCATTTATGCAAGCTTCGTCAAGTGAATAAGCCTAATAAAGAAGGCTTGGTAACGATGGTGCAGTCCCAATGTCGAACACATTGTCATTTGTACGCAAAAGGCAGACAAAGTACATTGAGATGCATACGCCAGCACACGCGTATGCGAGACTAATACGGCGCTGAATCGTGAGTGCCCACACAAAAGAGAGAGAGAGAGGTGCTCGCACATGCACAAATCACCTCTATTATTCGTTCGAATGTCAGGATTTTAGATTTTCAAGCCAGTTTTTCATCCAACAACACGAACAAACGCTTGTTCATTGTTGGGAGACATCCTTTGCCATACTGCACGACCATTGCGGTAGTTAGGTTTTTATGTAGCCTCGAGTTTGGACCTCTTCAATATAATAAATTGCGATGCTGACATTGGCGTCAGAATTCTGTGTGCCAGCAGAGCAGAAATTTAAATGCCGCGATCGTCTTTCTTTTTTCTCTTTGTAATTAGACCTCAATCGCACACATACTTATTTTGCGTGTTAGTCCAGACACACTTCTCCCTGGTGGAAGCTATAGAAAATTTGGAAAGTTCGTAATACGGCACCACCTTCATTATAGGTCCACAGGCCGAATATTTGTTTCGTACCAGTGACCGCGGAATTCGTGCTGAGTAGAACGCATACACGGACGACTCGCGCTACGAATTGTTCAGCCATGATTCTAAATTTCTAACGTTACGTAGACGCTATGCGGCATTGTACAGCGCTTGTGGCTCTACGAGTTAAAACAGGTTTTACAGTTTTTTAGCTGCAGAACAAATGCCAAATTTTCATTAGCATGCGCCAATTGTCCCAAACATATGTACGTACGCTTTCCATATTTCTTTATCATATTTCGTATTAAGGCGAAAGCCTTAGATGTCTCATGGGTCGAAAAATCCGACGACCATCCGGCGTTATGGTATATCAAAACTCATATGACCTCTCAGGTTACGTCTCAGACACATTAAATAAACTGTTACCAGTGAGTAGAAGCAAGTTAGTAATGACTATAGAATCTACGAACATAACCACATTTCGTGACGCATGCGCCAGTAAGCTATCAGCATCTTTATCAATAAAAGAGCTCCATTACCTCTGTTCACGTTGAGCTGAGGCCTTTCTAAATAATCAGTGTGGTCACAGAAGTGTCTCAGTGCGGTTTCGCAGGTTTTGTTTATATTTTCCGAGCAATGTAGACGTGTCTTGTGAAGTTTTGAAGAGTACAAGTATGCCTGCGAAAACTGGATATAAATCTGTTCCTTAAACTTACCACTGTTAGTTTTATGCGCATTTTCTTGTCCCACTCAATCTGCCTGCGCCACACAAAGTCGACGAACGCAAACGAAAGAAAAAGCCACGACCGTTCTAAGGGGCAATTAACGACGCAGAATTAGTGGCGATGTCTTGGCGAACAATAATGAGAATAAGTAAATAGAAGAACAAAGAGAAAGCAAGTAATTGTAAGTATCAACGCATTCGAATGAGAATTTCAAAGCAATCTAATGAACGTCTCGTGACTGCGTAGGCTTTCGTCTTTATCCTCTTTAGCGTATGCTCAAGTGACTGTAAACTTTTACATGCCAAGTTGCTCACAGTGTGTCTGGAAACTAGCCACTTGCATTTTTAGATTCACTAGTTGAAGATCCATGAGATCCATGATATTCGAGCAATGTGATACGTGGCATAGTAAAATACAGTGTAGAAATAGACGTCAAATTTTGAACAATGCAAAGAAATTAGATAATTTATAAAAAGCAGTAGGGTTCACAATTATATGTGCAGTAATACATGAATGGAAAATAGAACACATTGCAAATGCGCGAAAGTTAAGAGAATAAAGTATCTTTATGCGGAAGGACCTGCTGGTGTCTAATACGCCTTCAAAGCAATATCACATGTTCATTTTTATAATATTTAGTTCGAAAGAATCTTGTATAAATACAAAACGACAATGTTAATTAGCCTCCTTTCCTGCAAGCATTCATCGGAAGTTGCTGAAGGAAACTAGTTCCGTGCCCATTGCATCTTTAACATACACAGCGCCTCCATTGTTACTGATTTACAGTATAGTTTGGGCTACAACCTTTGTGTAGTATAAATATTGTTTTACAAAAAAGAGATAGACACTATTTAAAGCTCAAACATTATTACGAATAAAAATGGCACTACATAAAAGTGTGAAGAAAACAATCGCAATTTCTGCTTGAATAATTACGGCTTTTATATTAGTGCAGTAAGCATGACCACGAATTCAATAAAGGTTAAGAAAAGTGTTAAGTGTGTAATGCTAAAAGTCGCAGTATTTTGGTTTAAGCATTTGCCAAAAGTAAACGCAGCTTTAGTTGTGGCTCTTGGTAGACTCGCAATGCCAAAAAAAACTAAACATGAAGCTTGTCTCACATCCCCACCCCTCCAATTAGGGCGTATTCTTGAAGCAATAGAACACAGTGGTACATTGCAATCTATCATGCAGTAATGCGGCGGTGCGAGGGGATGTAGGTGTGGCAAATGACTAATTGCGGAGGGGCATTAACATTTTAAGATGGAGTTTCTAACAGTAATCTACCTCACCTACTGACCATGTGAAATGAAATGAAAAGCTAAAGACTGGAATGGCCTTCCCCACGACATCTCTGCCATAAGCGCCTAATCTGCCTTTATGGAAGAATTAACAATTGTTCTTTGTGTAAAATAACATAGTGGACAACCTTCCCTATTGATTTTGTACACCGACCCCTTATGTAAAACCCCGCAAGGAGTCTTTAAGGGTATAGAATGAAATGAAATGAATGAAATGAAACTCAGTGCCTCAGCTTGGCTCCTGGCACATGGTCACTTTTTTTGCGGTGCGGAAGGGTGGGGCGCACATGCAGCACATCACACTTTAGCAACTGTCACCGCTACGCTTACTTTGTGGGTGCACGCGTAGGAACCTACCGGACAAGGTTCTTGGAAATCAGCCAGCTGGTGGTGATACTACCACCGATCACCTGATGGATGTCAGTGAGGTCGCGGAAGAAATTCGCAAAACGTCTACGGATGATAGTGAATTGTCAGTCGACGAAGCAGCTGTGTCGTCAGTAGATTCGACACCATTATAGGATCGCCCACCATCACTGGAATCTGGATAGATGAGTGAGCAAGATCGGTCTCAAGTACTTTCATAAAATACTGCCGAACCCGTCTACCATACTAGTACATACACGGAGGAGATACGTCCGATGAGACTTTCGCCACAGCCATCTCGGGGAGCCGTTACCTCACTTTGCACAAAGAACAACTCAGAATTTAGTTTCTTAGTCTTGCCAGTCTTTGCTGACAGATTCAAGTTTTTTTCGAAATATTCCAACCACACTTCGGACTCAACAGGGCAATCAAAGCAAAATATTTTCGCCATCATTAAAACGCTTCCACGCTATCCACATCTCTAAGAATACTGTTTGTGTTGCTCAAAATATTGCGAGCATTACAATTCTATAAAATTCACCCGTACGCCATAGTGCTAACTCAGGTAAGTAACTCACTCTAACTGTTAAGACATTTCCGGCTTCTGGTGAATTTCTGGTGTGGCTTCAGTGTTCTTAAGATCAAAGTGCAAATTTTGACTTGAGTATGACTTACATAAACACCGATATACCTTACACTTAGCAGATCAGGACCGGTTTAAGTAATACTAAAATGGCAGTAAAGAAATGCACTGGACGTTCATTAGGGATTGTCTGGTTAATACTTGTGGTTTAGTTAAGACGTAAGTGCAATTGCCGTGATTGAATTTTGTCAATATTTCATCCCTAAAATTTCCACTAAATATAAACTGATCGAACTGAAAGAAAGGAACCTTACCAAGAAAGTTGCTCGTGACCGCAGAGGTGTTGATTGGACAATAAATATTGCTAGGACGCAAAGTTGTCAGACACTCAGGATTTTTTTTTAAATGTGAGGTTTTCTTGCTATAGTGTCGTGCTCTCAAGTACGTGGCATGAGTTTGAAAATATATATATACACCGTCACACAAGATATACCTTGAACTCTGAGTCGAATATATTTTAGGCAATGGCAGAAAGCAGATGGTATATCTCAAAAATACTTTCAACATGTAGTAATGATTCATTTGTGAGAATATCCATGATAAACTTGTTTAAATACATTTTTAAAAATGTGTCACCAAATGTATCTTAAGGTCTTGTGACGGCATAAGTTCATCATAAAAAAGAGGTGGGCACTGCGGTATTGGAACCAGAATTGATTATCAAGAAAGTGATTTAACCGTTGCCTAAAAAGAACTGTTCACTTTTGTCGATTGTAGACCTGCTGGTGACGTGTTTGGAACATCTCAGTAAGGATCTTGAACCGCGGATCAGCTTGGGATTTCTGGGAAATATTCCCCGTAGATGTTACAGACACTACATGCTGCAACAACTTTCCCATTAATATAAACTCCGGCTGAATCATACTTTCCGGACTTTCTTTAGAGCTTCGTGACAAGCATTTCTAAATAACCATTTAATTGTATATCTAGGTTTTATTCAAGTGCGAGTCTTCAGCTTAACACCAGCATGTCTGCTGATCTTCCAATTTTGTCATGCAATTTCATTAGGGGAATAAGTTATTTGTTGTCATTTCATGCAAGGCTGTGCTATTGTAGTATAGCAACCCAAAAATGAGATAAGCGTGTTAAGCGAATTGACGTGTGGCTTTCTTTCAACAGTGGTGAATCGCGGGGGCTGCTTCGCCTAGAGGAGTAACTTGCGAATTGTTAACATATTCTGTCCCTTCAGACGCATCATTTGAGAGTGATATATGGGCAGAGCATACGCAAAGGCAGTCGTCGGGTCTCTAGACGCGATTCGTTATTATCTAACAATGCCCTTTTCTTGTGGACTTTGTCGTGTGTTGTGTGCACCTATGATGGCTAATTAATAATCAACAAACTTAGCGTCCACCAGGCCGTTTTTAGAATTGCCAAATGAAGAGAGCACCGCTGCACAGAGAGGCATCTTGTAAAAAAAAAATTGGCCACCATCCCGCCCACCGAACGTGAATGTCCAGCGAAGCTGTTTCAAACACCACACATGGTCGAGCATTGTATTCACGCTATTCTTCTGATGTCTTTAAATTCCGTGGTCTAACCATGGCAGTCTTAGAATGAACTGAAAGATTTGCTACACGGGTCTCCCTTTTATATAAGAGAAAGTGGTGATGCGTCAGTAAGTATCCTCCTCCTCATCATCCTCATCAGCCTATATTTATGTCCAGTGCAGCACGAAAGGCTCTCCCTGTGATCTTCAATTACCCCTGTCTTGCGCTACCCGATTCCAACTTTCACTTGCAAATTTCCTAACTTCATCATCCCACCTAGTTTTCTTCTGTCCTCGCTTGCGCTTTCCCTTCTCTTGGTATTCATTCTGTAACTCTAATGGCCCACCGGTTATCCATGCTACGCATTACAGGGCCTGCCCAGCTCCATTTCTTCCGTTTAATGTCAACTAGAATATCGGCTATACCTATTTGCTCTCTGATCCACACTGCCCTCTGCCTGTCTCCTAACGTTCTGGCGAACATTTTTCGTTCCATCGCTCTTTGTACGATCCTTAACTTGCTCTCGAGCTTCTTTGTTAACCGCCAAGTATCTGTCTTATATGTTAGCACCAGTAGAATGCAATTATTGTACACTTTTCTTTTCAACGACAGTGGCAAGCTCCCAGTCAGCATTTGGCAATTCCTGCCGTGTGTACTCCAACCCCAATTTATTCTTCTGTAAATTCTTTTCTCATGACCAGGGTCCCCTGTGAGTAACTGACCGAGATAAACGTACTCCTTTACAGAATCTAGAGGCTGGCAGGCGATCCTGAACACTTGTTTCTTTGCCAGGCTATTGAAAATTATCTTTGTCTTCAGCATACTAATCTTCAACCCCACTTTGTCGGTTAAGGTTCTCGATCATTAGCTGTAATTCGTCCCCATTGTTGCGGAATAGGACAATGTCATCTGCAAACCGAGGGTATTGAGATATTCGCCGTTGATCCTCACTCCTAAGCCTTTCCTGGTTTAGTGCTCTGCAAAGCCGTCGGTGGCTGAACAAGCAGCACCTGGACACCAGTCCTACACAGAATCTCAGAAACATCTTCTGTCACCTGTTTTACGCATTACCACTATTTTCGCTTCTAGGCATGCCATTAGGGACTTGGGCAAAGGAAGTTTGTTTTGTCAATTATCAGTTTCATTTTGTGCTATGAATTTTACAGCGAAGCTGTTTATGCGGACTCTGTGCCGTCGTTGTCGGACTTCGCTAGAAAGTGCCCACGTGATCTAGAGGGAGAGAGGAAAAGTAGAGCTCAGCCGGGGGAAATGGGTTGGAGCGACGCCTTTCCCCCTGTGAGAATGCTGTGAGAGGGTGCAGATAAAAAGGAGAATGGTGAGGGGGGTTGACGTAGGTCACGCCGTGAATACTCGCGTTGGAGGGGGAGAGCTTGAGGCGCGCCAACCGATGGCGGTGTAGGAATAAAGTAGGTCAACGGAGGAGTGGGGTGAGAGAGGAGTTCGAGTTAGCGTGGGTTGTATATACGGAGCTTTGGATTAGTGGTTCCGCACTTTCAATCCCAGCTACAACTATGGGAAGACAACGAGAGGTTCGTACTCCTGAGGAAGAAGCTGTCTACCACGAGCGCCAGCGAGAGTTGGCTCGTGAATGGGCTCTTCGTCGTAGGGCCCACCCCAAGCTGCGCGTCCGCTATGCGAAATTTAAACGGCTGCGTCAGGAGGCCGATCACGAAGTGCGCGCCCGAGATGCGGAAACACATAGGCGGAAACACTGCTGGACAAGTTTGACTTGCATGGTGTAACAGCCGGTGTAACGAACGCAGCTTCGCTGTTCGACCGTCTTAACGGAGTGGACGGGGCGGTGATTTTTTGTATGGTTTGGAGCGCTCTTATACAGAGTGTCCCAACATTAGGCAACGTTGAAACACAATATGCGGATGCACTCTAAAAAAGACCCGATCAAGTGTATTATGTTTAGAGGATTTGAAATATTCATTTTCAAATAATGCGTACCGTACAGTATACATGACTACAGGTTAATGAACTGCCAGGGAGACTTCATATGAGGAAATGCTGAAATACAGCACATTATTAGCAGAAAAGCGTAATACGTATGCAATATTGAACAATTGTGAGATTACTGGGAACGCAACAATAAAATCGTGACAGTCTACACAAGAAGTATGGCAGAACTCGGAATGAATAAACATGGATAAAGCAGCATTAAACAATAAAATTTAAAACACCTAGTGAACTGTGAATCTTTTAAAAGAAGAAAAACTGAAGTCAAACCAAAATAAGAGTTCAGATTTTTTCATATTAATGGATGATGATGAAATAAACTTTAATTTTCGAGACGGTGTTCCCGAGCGTTTGAGCTGTGGAACACTCTAGGTGGGAGGGTCCCTCATTCCAGGAATCCTCTGGCCGTGATAGCATTCCGAGTTTATATTGATGGAGAGATAATTTTGTGTAGACTGGTAAACAGTCGGAAGATATACATCTCAGAAGGAAACTCTGGGCTTTCTTTATATGCTGAAAACACTTGGTAGGTAATGGTTTGTTTTATATCCAGATCGTGTTATCTAGAAATTCGATTTATTTGAATATAGTATGGTCCTTCTGAATGATCATGTTCAACTATTTTGTGTTCTGCCTAAATGCCAAAATTATTCGCCATTAAAACCATATTTGCCTGTGCGATCTTTACGGGAAAATTTCCAATAAGTTGTCGAGAGTTCTAAAAAAAATGTGGTTGATCCCTCTTATATAGGAATCGGTATAGAACACGAAAGTGAAACGTGTCTTCACAGAAGTAGTGTAATGTTTATTGCACATTGATATATAATGTCTATTGGTGTTTTGTGGCTAAAGCGCCCTTAGGCGTTGATGCACCCACGCTGACGCCTGGTGGCACGTCTCCTCCATCACGACTACCAACGTCGATGACCATGAGCAACCGTCGTGCATATGGAAGCTGCACTACGCTGCACACGCTAGCACAACGCGAAAGACGAAGCACGTAACTGACACACTAATACAACGCGCAAGACAAAGCACGTAACTGAATCGTCACCGAGTCAAATCAGCGCGTACAGCGCGTCGTAATTGCAGCCTCCGCGATCAACTTCAGAAACATTTTCAGAGCTAATTGCGGAGGCCACGCTCCGCTGTGCTGAGTACGGTGAACGCCACCTAGGTGGCGTTGGTAGTGCTTCTTGATGCCAGCGTCCCTTCGAATGCTGGCATCGAGGCGTCGTAGTACTGAGACCACCGAAGCGTTCACTGTCGGTGCGCGTTAAGGCCGGAATACATGGAGCGAATAACCGGCGTCCGAGCGAAGAACTTCGTCGGGCGGCGAACGTCCGACGGCCGGCGTCAAGAAATTTGCCGTCCGCAGCCGATCTGCCTGTCCAAACATTTTCGTCGGGCGAACGCCGCCGCCGGAAGCGTCTAGCGCGCAGCGGTGGACGACAGCCAATCAGGAGGCACTAGTTCCGGTCGCAATGCATGCTGGTGTTTCGCGCGCGCGCGCCTTTTCGCGTCGTCTGCAATCGCGTTGGTGTTGCCGTGTCTGCATGTCTCTGCACCGATTGAGTAGTTCCTAGTATGATCTCTCAGGAATCGCGTTGTATTTGTACATCCCATATCCGCTGATCTGCGAGGAAACAGACAAGCAGTGCAAGCTCTCTACAACAACCTTCAACAGAAATCTTCTGATCTCAGAGGCCACATGCTGTCGTCATGCCTATCTCCCGACTTCCCCGATAGATGGCGTTGGCATCGGATATTTCTTTCGCTAGGCTTAGACGCGTTCGAAACGAGAAGCGATCTCGAAAACTACTCAAGGTTATCCATAATACTCTGTCGTCGAAGCGGCCTGAGACTAAGCGAAAGCCGTTTACGCAGTCATTTGCTTCCAACTAAGTGAATTCTACAAGGACAACGCCAAATTCAGTTCGAAGCGGGCGGCCGGGACCGCCGCCAACACGGCGGCCAACGCGCGGCGGCGTTCGCCGCATGTATTGCAACACAGCAAACATCCTGCGTCGTGTCGCCGCGTCGTTACTTGACGCGTGAAGTTCGTCGAGAAAGTTCGCTCCATGTATCCCGGGCTTTAGTGTCATAATGCAGTACTTCTCTTTTCTGCTCATAGGCGGCGGCACCGCCCCGAGCAAGAGCGCGGGTACACGGAGGAGTGTTAGATATATAAGGCGCGTCTGTGTAGCTCTCTGCGAATGCGTTTGTGGCGCAATGGGTTAAACGCTCGGCGATCTATCGTCGCGGACCGAGAGGTCGTGGGTTCGATTCCCAAATTTTGCATGTTTGTGGAACTTTTTCTTCTGGTTTCTTTCTTTGTATTATGTTCTATGACGTATTTCCGTGACGGAAATACGTCATAGTGACGTATTTCCGTGACGGAAATACGTCAGTGAAGTCTTGGTGGACCCCGGAATAAAACACTTTCGTGTTAAAATATTTACCTTTGCAAGCCTCAGAATCCAAACATTCTCAAGTTTTTGAGGAGGCCACATTAGATTTTTAAGATATATACAATAAAAAATGTGCCTAAGTACAAGTACACACTTGAGTGGTTGAGTGGCCAGCTGCGAATGCAAAAGCATCCATAGCTGCTACCATCGAGGTAACTGCTAGGTTCCACGTGTGGTTCTCCTATAGCCCATGTACCTGGCAAGGGGAATGGTTATGCGGGATCCCACAGCATCATTAGCCTGTGCATTGTCTTTCTTTTTTGCAGTAGGTGGTGGCCAACTGATTCCGTCTGTTTATGTATTTAGCATTTGTGCGCATCTTATGTGCATGTGTTTGTATCATGTTCTGATTGCTGTACTTGCAGTGATGCAAGCATCTTTTCTTTATTATATTGCACCACACTCATTTATTCAACTTTGTGCAGAAATGTACAAAATGTGACCACCCAGTAATGGCCAAGATAGCCAGCAGGATTGGCAAAATATGATGCACATCCAATGCACTTGCTTGAATCGACATGAGGCGAAGCTTACATGCAACGGTCAGTTAAACTCTTCAAAACTAACTGCAATGTGTACAGTTGTCCTTATTTCATCCGATGCAACACATATGCAATGTTTGCTCATGCACCGCACAGGTCACATATTGTTATGTATATATACCTCGGTGAACTGACTCAAACGTCGGCTCACTAAGACTTCGAACTAACCACGAGTCTGAGTTCGTGTGAGCCTGGCTGAGTAGAATTTTGGTCAATGCGAGTAAGAGCAAGCTCGGTTGAAAAAACGTTTGGTGAATATTGTCACGCGGTAGTCAGGCCAAGCTCAGCTGAGTATAATTTTGGTGAATATGAGTCAAAGCAAGATCGGCTAAGCAGATGTTTGGTGAATATGACTCAATGCAAAGTCGCCTGAGTAGGATCTTTGTGAATATGAGTTGGAGCAAGCTTGGCCGAGTATAATTTCGGTGAATATCAGTCAGATCAAGCTTGGCAATGTAGAATTTTGATGAATATGAGTCAGAGCAAGCTTGGCTAAGTAGATTTTTGGTGAATATGACTCAGTGCAAGCTCATCTGAGTAGAATTTTGCTGAATATGAGTCAGAGCAGGCTCAGCTGAGTAGAATTTTGGTAAATCTGAGTCAGAGCGAGCTCGGCTAAGGTGATTTTTTGTGAATATGACTCGGTGCAAGCTCAGCTGAGTTATGATGGGATATGGTTATACGAGTTTACGCAGTATTACATGTCATTGCAGACTCATAAGCAGCATTCCCTCCATCTTGTTGGGCAAGGCCTACGCCTTGTGATGAGTCTGCACACTTTATGAGCTGTGGACACGCAAGAGCCACCCACGCTTGAAAAGATGCAATCATTCACATGAATGAATGCGACAGGGTGACTTGACTGCAAAATTTTAATCTGTTCTTGTTTATTGTGTTGTCTACTGCTTATAAAAACACGGTGTTTGCTTTATTTTCACATTGTTGCATTAGTTTTACACGAAGTAGAGAGAGGGAAGCAATGAACGGCAAGGATTTTTATGACGAAGTAGTTTCTTAGAATACTGCGATACGAGCAGCATAAACAAAAGGAATTCGATGCACTGAAGTAAGCGAAATATGCAATTACCTTTTAATGTGAGGGTCGATACAGTTGCAGTAAGGGTACAAAGTCACCCGCCGGGGTGGCTCAGTCAGCTAAGGCGTTGCGCTGCTGAGCACGAGATCGCGGGATCGAATCCCGGCCGCGGCGGCCGCATTTCGATGGAGGCGAAATGCAAAAACGCCCGTGTGCTTGCGTTGTAGTGCACGTTAAAGAACCCCAGGTGGTCAAAATTAATCCGGAGCCCTCCACTACGGCGTGCCTCATAATCAGAACTGGTTTTGGCACGTAAAACCCCAGAAAGAAGAAGAAGGGTACAAAGTCAGCAACACATTGAAACTTTATTCGTTGTTGTGCCGGAGAAAATGATACATCAGAAAAATGAGAAAAAACCTTTTAAATAATGCTTCGAAAACAAATTGACAAAGCTGTTTATTACCAGTCAATACGCTAAATATGCTATTGTAGAACATTCATTATGATATATAGTTTGCACGTTCGTTTTGCGAGCTTGATAAGCAGTCCCGTTCGCAGTGGAAGTAACAGAACCTTGAAATTAGATTATTAATTGGGGAAAATGCACATGAAAGCCCAAACCAACCGACTGCAACTAAATTGTCGCGCGTATAGCGTGACCATTTGACCGTAGCATTTGTGTGTAGTTGCAAATTCTTTAAATTGTTCCGCCCGTAAAAGCATACCGCGCTGCAACTGCGGCGTTTTTGTATATCGCGAGTAGCTTGTACAACCAGAAAATTGGGACGACATCCGAAGGTCATGTCTTCCCGTAAGGGACACCTCGTAGTATTTACAAAATCGCAGCGCGTGTGAATAAAGGAAAAGCACGCAAAAGTACGTACTATCAGCAGCCGAAGCAAACGTAAAAAAGCGTCGGCTGAGATTAGCAACGTAGAGTGTCAACAAACGCATAGAAACCACAGAACCGAATCTGACATACGAGTTTTTATCTGCACAGTTCGCGTGTCGGTGCTGATGGTACGTACCGATTGCGCAATCCACGGCTTCACTCAATCAGTTGCACTGTTCGAGGCTTGTTCAGCCAACATTTATAGACAAGAAAATACTATAAACGTTGTCTTAAGCGACCGACGCTATTTTCCAAAACTGACCGCGAAATAGCTCTTGGCACTGTTTCGACGGAAAATCGCAGTGATCGCTGCGACTCTGCGACCAACCGGTTGGTCGCAGCCGAAAATTGCAGAGTCGGCACTGCTACTGCGATTTTCGTCGCATGCGACGGAAATCGCACTGCCGGTGCGATTAAACTCGCATCATGTGAAACAGCCTTAAAGCAGTTAGGATTACTTGTAAACCTTTGGCTAAAGTTAGCTGCGACATTGTGTATATTAGTAGTTCAACATTGTACGGTGTAATATTTCAAGTTATCTAGGCACTTTCTTTCACCATTATACCTGCGAGGTTCTTTATAGCATTGGACAAATGTCAGCTGCCCAAATGTCAGGCTCCCACATTGGACAAATGTCAGGTTCCCGAACTTCATATGACGTTTTCCCCGCCAGCAGAAAACAGCCTACGAATAACTTGGCGGTAGACGGCCTTATTGCCTAGCGTCAGCAAATCCAATCAGTCACTCCAAGTTTTATAATTGACTGTCACTCCCGGTATTATAATTGACTGCTGGTAAGGTCACTTCCTAATAAATACCAAGTAGAGCAGAAGATGATCAATTCGCGGCATGAGTCGAGTAACGGGAGGTCTTTGTTCGTTTCGTGTTCTCCTCAGTTGCTGCAATGTCACAAAGTGGCCTATGCAAAATTTGTGACAACGCAAAGGTGAGAGCAGCCAATCGGCAAGCGGCAAACGTCCGGGGAGTTCGTCGTTTGGGTGACGTCAGAATGACGAAACGCTCCTGTCAATCATTTTGATTACGAGCACGTCGTCTTCTAGGAGCAGAACGCGACGAGAGATGTCAAGTTCGTGCTATCATCCGCACGCTACAAGACTGGCTTCGCATGGCACGTCTGGTGGATTGGATTGGATCAAAACGGCGGTTGTAGTTACGGAATGGTTTACCGCTTGCCGATTCGCTGCTATCTTCCTCCCGTTCTTAAAAAAATGCATGCTGCCACTTTTGTGACGTCGCAGCAACTGAACAGAACGCGAAACGAACAAATATCTCCGATCGCGCCCCTGGCAGCTGAGTACCATTGTACACAACTTAAAGCTGCGCTGTGGAAATGGATTTTGATGTCGTCAGATACACCTATCTCTACGTCATATCTTCAAGTTTATTAGACTGAAATAGTTCCAAATGTGATTGTCATTATTCTGATCCTTGATGAGATTGCCAACCCATGCATAAAATATCACTCGACAAAATTTTAAAAAGTGGTGGGAACCGAAACAAAATTTCGTTGCTCATGCTGCCTTTTTAATCAACAAATTCCTGAATTAGCTCTATGTAAAGACTAATTCAGATTTTGAGAGAGCGCAAGATCTCGTTAATAAGTTCGCTTAGACTAGTTGCTGTAGTACTATACACTAGGACTTTGAATATACAGGGTGTTTATCTTTAAGTTTGACGAAATTTTTAGAAATCACCTGCGGCAGGTAGCATAATCATCATTGAGCTGCGTTATTCGATGAGGCGGACATTAGTATCACGAGAAATCGAAACACATATTCAACTAATTAACAAAAAATCACTACTTACCTTCTTAGTTCATTACTTTACGACACATATTGCAATTTACAAATTGTAGCCGCTGACCTTGTCTTACGTATTAACTTAGAATGACTTTACAGAATGACACCAGTTTGAGATATGCGTCATCAAATTCGCCATAAGCATGCACTGTTGTTCCACTCACTTTTTCACGAAAATGCTCTGTTATACATTGAAGCACAAAAGTAACTGGAACGCCCGTGTATTCCGTCCTACACTTTGGGAAATAATATCTCGAAACTGGTGCCATCCTGGAAATTCATTTGAAGTGGATGCGTCTTGCAAACTCGCCGGCTCAAATTCGTAAATTGCAATATGTGTCGTAAAGTAATTAACCAACAATTTCGTTAGTCTATTTTTGTTCATTACTTGAATCTGTGTTTCGATTTCTCATGCTACTAATTTCCGCCATTTCGAATAACCTAGCTCAACGATGCGAATTCTGGTACCTGCCACAGGCTATTTTTAAAAATTTCGTAAACTTAGAAATCAACGCCCGGTATACAGGCGTAGAAGTAGCCTACGCGTAATATGAAAAAGCTAGGCACGCCTGCATACGCCCAGTGCTTTGTCATTATTATTGTTATTATTATTATTATATTATTATTATTATTATTATTATTATTATTATTATTATTATTATTATTATTATTATTATTATTGTTACTGTATTATTATATTAGGCTTAACGTTAAGAGACAGGAAGAGAGCGGTATGGATCAGAGAACAAACGGGGATAGCCGATATTCTATTTGACATTAAGCGGAGAACATGGAGCTGGGCCGGCCATGCGTAGGATGGATAGCCGGTGGACCATTATAGTTTCAGCATGGATACCAAGAGTAGCGAACCGCAGTCAATGACGGCAAAAAACTAGGTGGGGGGATGAAGTTAGGAAATTCGCGGGCGAAATTTGGAATCAGCTAGCGCAAGACTGGGGTAATTGGAGATCGCGCGGAGAGCCCTTCGTCCTGCAGTGGACATAGATATAGGCTGATGATGATGATGACAATTATGCAATTAACAAAGCGTATTCAACAATGTGCACCCTTTTGCGTGCAGCTACCTAATTCGCTGAGAGAAAAACATTGAGACCTATGCGCAAAGGCGATAGATTGAATTAGATAGCAAGGTTGATTGCGCTGAAGGTGTCTCAGAAACTCTGGTTAAAGGCTGATTCACACTAGGCCGACACGGCGACGATTTTGATCTGCCGACTGTTGGTGACAGCGTTTTCCTTACTTTAAATCGTTGGCCACAGCGTTTTCCGTCCTATAACCTGCTTGCGTCTTCAGTCGGCAGGCCAAAATCATTTTCGTGTCAGCGTAGTGTGAATCAGCTTTAACTGATGAGCCAGTGGCGTTGCTGGCAGTGGACCTGGATGGCGTAGAACATCAGAACGAAAAAAACATCGTTGTTTATCAGCGTCTAAGAAAATATTTATTAAAATTTTCACGTATACTGTTCGTTCCGCTCTCTGTTATGCAAATGCCAATATAGTGTTTTAGCTGAGCGCTTGCTGTCCGCTCCGCTCAGACCAGCATATGCTAACAAATGCCACACAACCGCTCAGCGGGAACGCTAGTGCGCTTGCGCACAACGCTCATACCGGCAGTGGAACGAAGATCGCATCTCTCGCTCCGCTACAAAGCCAACTGAGCGGAGCTTGTGAGCGTGTCCACTTAGTTTTGCAGCCGAGTTGATAGCGCGTCGCTGCCGTCACGCAAGACGCGTTTATTAAATTCGAAATCTACGCGGTTCGCTGCAATGTCTCAGAGCGTGAAATATGAGCGGAGCGGAGTGTAAGCGGCGCTCTGCTAAAACTGTCTAATGTTTAGTGTCATGCTGGTGGAGTGTGTTGAGCTTCACATTTTGTGTTTTTATGTGATATACAGCACGGGATGAGCAATATGTTTGATATTTTGCATTCCGGTTCTCTGAGCTCAATTGCACACAATGGTGGTGCTTAATTATGTTAGAGCGCCAGCCTAACGCTATGGTCTTTTGAACACGCACTGCTAAAGTACTTCATTCGCATCACCATAGTACGGTTTCTATCGCAAGAAAACCGTACTATCAACAAAGATCCTAACTATTATTGGGCGAACATGGGGCCAGAAAATTAAGTTGCACTGAAAAAACAACTATGAATGTACGTTCGACACAACAAAGAGCTAGATTTGTGAGTCACAGTTTTGGCACCACCTGGTTCTTCATTGTTCAGACAACTAGCCATTTGGTGGAGCTGCCTCTTTGTTGTGTACCTGAAACCCGATGTAAGCGCAAGCTATGAAAACAATCCAACATCGCCAGTGACCAGCGAACTGGCTGCACACAATGTGGCAGAGAAGTCAGCAACCACGATGACACAACCAGCATTGTCTAGGGTCATCGTACTACAACAATTTAGGGTGACAGCGACCTTTATGGATCATAGTCAGAATACCTAGAATTGGCTGCAGTCATTTGATAATGTATCTACGTTTTCCAGGTTGAACTTGGTTGAGAGTTCCGACATCTGTATTTCTCCTTGAAAAGCCGGAGAAACTTCACTTCATATAACCGCCCACTATATCACAATGTTCTACTTGCAGAAGAAAAACGATAACTTTATTGAAAGTCTGGCGAGTTATTCAGGGATTTGGGCGAATATCCCAGCCTAGGCGTCGGCCACGAGCCCTTGAGCTCTGGCGGCTTCCTCGGCCCGCTGGAAGGCCCAGAGTTGGTCTTTAGGGCGCAGCTGAGCAGCGTAGTCTTCCTGCGCGTTCGGTTCGAGGCTGCGTCTCCGTCTCTGACCCCCCCCCCCCCCCTCCGCCCTTGTTCGCACTCCCATAACATGTTCACGAATTCCGTGCTCTAATAGAGGACAGAAGTTCTGCTTGGAGCCCGATTACAACTATGAAACGAGAACATTGCAACCTTCCCTAAGGAGTTGACTCGCTTTTTTGCCAAGCTGACCACGACATGTGAGACGAACGGAAAGTTTGCTTGCTCATGTGGGGTGTGCAACAAAAGATATTTGGCCGATTGATACCCAGCCCACCAAAGACTGTTGGGGAACTTGTTTCTTGTTTCAGAAACGCCACCTATCAAAATATGTTTGATATGCGCAGATGGCAATTTAACCACCCAACCCACGGCAGGCTAAGCCGTAGCTGAAGCACTAAGCACCCGGGACATTGCGCGATACCATTAGAGTGATCGCGCACCAGGAGCTACAGACATTGTTCCCACGTTTGTAATATTCTGTTGCCTGAAATTCTTACATTTGTTTCAGGGATAGGGCCGCCAGCGAACTCTGAAGGACTTCAGCGATTACTGTGAGTTCCCGTACCGCCGCCACATTTGCCGCAGCCACAGCCACAAATCTCGTTTGCGGAACCGTCCAATGGAAAATATTCGGAGTTTTGATTATAGCAAGCAGCTGATGTTTTCATATATAGGCGGGCATAGCTTCATGTGAGGGTTCGTGAAAACAGCTGGTGACGTGATCAGACAAACCTGTGACGCGCACGCCAGCGTTCGAGACTCGCGTGGCTAGTCATTTTGTTCCATCTACTACGTACATGCGTGTCGCGCATAATGGCCTCGCCATCTCGGTCGTCCTCTTAATTTCGTCATCCAGCGGCTACAGTTTTGTTCGGACAGCAGTCCCCGCCTACTACAAGTGGCGAATCACTTTCTGGCGTATAAGAATCTGCAAGTAAAATTACTAATTACAATACGAAACTATACGGACAATATCGTGAAAACTTTCTGCAAACCTCATTAAGAATAGAGCAGACGTGATACCAAAAGACATTTTCTGACGTGAAACGTTTTCGTAATCGGTCAGAGTATAACTTGCTAAAACCACATGTAACGAAAGCATGTTATTGTCCTATTGTATATATTTATATGCAGCTGTACCATCGAAGCACCTCATTTTAGCATCATTATTATATAGAGGAAAGAAACCGCTGCTCCATGAAGTGCGTGCCACGCGCACACATGGCGCCGTCATCATGGCAGGCATGACGTAATCGGAGCTCAATTTCGCCTCTTGCTCGCTGTTGATAGATGCAGAACTCGGCAGCACCTCATTTCATCCGAGGGGGGGATATTTGCATTTTAGAGAGCAGAATCAGCCGTGGTGGCGATATTATGGTGTTATCTTGCAATCGTGATCACGCGCTATTCATTGTGGGCCTGCCGTGGTGAAAAAGATGTGGTGGGTACGGATGTGCGTCCCCTCATTCTTCCTGCGTCTTCATTACTGGACACTGCGTGCAGAACGCGCGGGTGCCATAGACGACCAAGCGTGAATTTCCTGCAAAGAACTGTCCGCTCGTAGGCCTTATAACTGATGTAGAGCACAAGTTTCAGCTTGATCGATTATATCCACCATGGCTAAGTTAGCTCTCTCAAATGCGACCGCTCCCATTAGGATTGAGGTAGTCCTGCTGAGACTTACCTGAAATGCTGCCTGAAATTTTTATATTACGATGTAGTGCGGGTCACGCAACGTAATGTGCATAATATTGGTATTTAAATGACATACGAAATTTTGTTGGAGCAGAGTTCAGAAAACGGATTACTAAACAATTATTTATTAAGGCGAAAGCCTTATGTGGCTCAAGGTGAGGTCTCCGTTTCAAGACTATCTCAAAACCGCGTCGTCGACACTAAGTGGTCCCCTTAGGATAAGGGGCGCTAATGCCACGAAACCGTGATAAAGGGTGGAAGAATGAATAAGCAAGTGAACTGCAGTGATAATGAGTATACATAGAGGTGAATGAGGTGAATTACGAGTGAATTGATTGTGAATTAAAGGATTTTAGCTGAGTGACAGGAGTCAAACGAAAGGAAATGATGAAATAGGGTGAGCCAATATTATGAAGAGTAAATGAGACTGAACTAAGAGCGAATGAATGTGAATCAAGTGGTGATCGGGTGAATCAAGAGTGATGAAAATTTAAAATGTTTAGTAATAGAGCAAACCAAGTCTGATGAAAGTAAAACCGAGATGATAGAGTGAATGAAGGTGAACAAAGCAGTGATAGGGTCAATCAAGAGTGAATAAAGTGTGAATTAAGTGTGAATGACGGGGTTATGGAGTGGGGAAGTGACTTGCAAATATATGTATTGTGACGTCTCGGTTGGAACGACGTTTATTAGGCCCGGGAGCTCGTCAGCGAACGAGCGCAGCACACAGGCGATGATGATGAACACATATACAGGCGAAGAGGAGGATAGGTAAAAGTGCGAGGATGATGATGATAACATACAGATGAGGAAGATGTGCGTAATAAACGCCCACACTAATTTCCCCCCGACGTGAAAGCGGCCATCCTGGCCGGCCGTCAAGGTGTCGAGGCACGCCGCGTGAAGGGCTTCATGCGGGAGACGTGGACAACCTCGGTATTGCGGCAACGGCGGTCTGTGGGGGCGTCAAGAGGAGTAACGCGATAGTTGACAGGCGAAGTCTGTCCAAGGACTATGTACAGCCCGATAAACCGTGGCTGGAATTTTTCGCATAAACCAGGGGTGAGAACAGGAGTCAGGAGCAGGACCTCGTCGCCAGGTCGAAAAGATACAACGCGATGGCATTCGTCGTAAATATTTTTCCGGTCTTGTTGTCTGGCCTCTGTGTTCAGGCGAGCAAGATGGCGACAGTGGTCGAGTCGGGAAATGTACTCTTCGCACGATGATAGAGATGTATTAGCCTTGGACTTGAAGAATGAAAGGTCGAGAAAGAAAGTAGTCGAGCGTCCATAAACGAGGTAAAATGGCGAGTAGCCAGTTGTGCGCTGCACGGCCGTGTTATAGGCGAAAGTGACGAATGGTAAAAGAACATCCCAGTTTTTGTGGTCTGGTTGAATATAAGTGGCGATCATGTCGGCAAGGGTGCGATGAAACCGCTCGGTCAGGCCGTTAGTCTGCGGGTGATAGCTGGAAGTTGTCTTGTGGGCTGTGCCGGAGGCTCGAAGAACTTCGTTTAGCAGTTGGGAAAGGAACGCCTTTCCACGGTCACTGAGCAGTACACGAGGAGCACCATGGCGTAGAATAATGGCTTCAAGAACGAAGTGAGCAACTTCCGAAGCAGAACCAGTAAGCACAGAAGCTGTCGCAGCGTAGCGCGTCAGATGGTCGACGGCAGTCACTATCCATCGATTGCCAGCAGTAGTGACCGGAAGGGGCCCGTAAAGGTCAATCCCAATAACCTCGAACGGGGCTGCAGGGCACGCAAGCGGCTGTAATTGGCCGACAGGAGCAGATGTTGGGAGCTTGCGACGCTGGCAGGGAGAGCAGGAACCGACGTATCTGGCGACGCTAGCAGAAAGGCCAGGCCAATAGAAACGACTTCGAATGCGGTCATAGGTTTTATGGAACCCAAGGTGGCCAGCTGTCAAATCATCGTGAAAGGCGTTGAGGACACGAAGTCGTAGAGAGCGTGGTAGAACTGGCACCCAGCGTTGCCCGTCAGGATGGTAAATACGGCGATACAGCACGCCATCGTCCAGCTTAAAGTGCGCGAGCTGTCGACGGAGGCGCGCGTTAGGTGGACGAGAAGCCCCAGAGAGGTGATCAATGAAGCGTTGACAGTACGGGTCAGCCAGCTGACGAGAGGCGAGTGGCTGATCATCGTCGAAAGGCAGTTGGTACATAGAGGCCAGGGAGGAAACCGTAGCAGGTGTCGGTCGAACTGGTGACGTGTGAAGCGATTGCAGAGGCGTCGAGCGGGGCCGTAGGAAGCGGGCAGCGAGAAAGAGCGTCGGCGTCTTGGTGTTTCTTCCCGGACTTGTATATGATTTCGAAATCATACTCTTGGAGGCGTAAAATCCAGCGACCCAGGCGACCAGACAAGTTCTTGAGCGTGGAAAGCCAGCATAAAGCGTGGTGGTCCGTAACGATGGTGAAATGGCGGCCGTGGAGATAAGGGCGAAACTTCTGTATCGACCAAACAATAGCCAGGCACTCTTGCTAAGTGATCGTATAGTTCTTTTCGGAAGCGCTGAGTACACGGCTGGCGTATGCAATGACTCTCTCTCGCGAAGAGTTGTCGCGTTGCAGAAGAACAGCACCTATACCGCGGCCGCTAGCGTGTGTGTGTAGGAGAGTCGGTGCGGCCTCATCAAAATGGCAAAGCACAGGTGCAGAGGTGAGGGCGTCCTTCAAGCGTGCAAACGCCAATTCGCATTCCTGGGACCACAGAAAGGGTACACCGGAAGCTAGTAGCTTGTGTAATGGAGCTGCGATGGAGGCAAAGTTCTGGATAAAGCGACGGAAATAAGAGGGGAGGCCAAGGAAACTGCACAAGTCTTTGGGTCTGTCAGGACGAGGAAAGCGAAGAACTGCAGCAGTCTTATCAGGGTCCGGCTGAATGCCATCCCTGCTCACGACATGACCCAGGATCTTAATGGCTTTGCTGGCGAAACGGCATTTCTTGGTGTTCAGCTGAAGACCAGCGCGGGCGCGGCACGTCAAAACTTCATCCAAGCGTTGTAGGTGCTGATTAAATGTGGATGAAAAAAATGTGGTTGATCCCTCTTATATAGGAATCGGTATAGAACACGAAAGTGAAACGTGTCTTCACAGAAGTAGTGTAATGTTTATTGCACATTGATATATAATGTCTATTGGTGTTTTGTGGCTAAAGCGCCCTTAGGCGTTGATGCACCCACGCTGACGCCTGGTGGCACGTCTCCTCCATCACGACTACCAACGTCGATGACCATGAGCAACCGTCGTGCATATGGAAGCTGCACTACGCTGCACACGCTAGCACAACGCGAAAGACGAAGCACGTAACTGACACACAATACAACGCGCAAGACAAAGCACGTAACTGAATCGTCACCGAGTCAAATCAGCGCGTACAGCGCGTCGTAATTGCAGCCTCCGCGATCAACTTCAGAACCATTTTCAGCGCTAATTGCGGAGGCCAAGCTCCGCTGTGCTGAGTACGGTGAACGCCACCACCTAGGTGGCGTTGGTAGTGCTTCTTGATGCCAGCGTCCCTTCGAATGCTGGCATCGAGACGTCGTTGTGCTGAGACCACCGAAGCGTTCACTGTCGGTGCGCGTTAGTGTCATAATGCAGTACTTCTCTTTTCTGCTCGTAGGCGGCGGCACCGCCCCGAGCAAGAGCGCGGGTACACGGAGGAGTGTTAGATATATAAGGCGCGTCTGTGTAGCTCTCTGCAGATGCGTTTGTGGCGCAATGGGTTAAACGCTCGGCGATCTATCGTCGCGGACCGAGAGGTCGTGGGTTCGATTCCCAAATTTTGCATGTTTGTGGAACTTTTTCTTCTGGTTTCTTTCTTTGTATTATGTTCTATGACGTATTTCCGTGACGGAAATACGTCAGTGAAGTCTTGGTGGACCCCGGCATAAAACACTTTCGTGTTAAAATGACAATGTCGTCCAGATAACACAGGCAGGTCTTCCACTTCAGGCCACGCAACACGGTGTCAATCATGCGCTCAAAAGTCGCAGGCGCGTTGCAGAGCCCGAAAGGCATTACGTTGAACTCGTACAGTCCATCGGGGGTTGCGAACGCCGTTTTTTCTTTATCGTCTTCGTGCATGGGGATTTGCCAATAGGCGGAACGCAGATCCAGGCTGGAAAAGTATTCCGCACCTTGGAGGGAATCAAGGGCGTCATCAATGCGCGGCATAGGGTAGACGTCTTTTCGAGTTATCTTGTTGAGCGCCCGGTAATCGACGGAAAGCGCACGGAGCCATCCTTTTTGCGGACCAAGACAACAGGAGACGACCAAGAACTAGCCGAGGGGCGAATTACTTTGCGTTCCAGCATGTCTGCGACGTTGTCTTCGATGATCTTCCGCTCGGCTAGAGACACACGGTATGGGCGGCGCCGTACGATAGATGTTTTGTCTGTCAGAATGCGGTGCTCTGCAACGGTTGTTTGGCCCAACGTTGCCGAATACACGTCGAAAGAATTGGCGTGCTTTTTCAACAAAGCCAGCAGCTGTTGCGTCTGCGCGGGTTTCAAGTCAGTGCTGATGACTGCTGTAAGGGCGGCGGCCGAAGAAGAATCACCAGAAGATGGGTCTCCAGAAGAGACTGGTGTAAGTGGCAAGACGCAGACAGGCTACAGATCGGCGACGGATGCAACGGTTGTGCCTTGCGGAAGGAGGATTTTTTCTGGAGTTGCGTTCGTGGCAGTGACCAGTGCAGATCCATTGTGGAATCGAACAATTCCTCATGTAAATGTTATGCCTTTAGTAAGGCAACGTGAAGAAGGGAACACCAAGACGTCACCATGGTCAATGTCGTCGGATAGGAGCGTAACTAGTTGGATTTGTCCTGGGAGTAGTTCCGTATCTTCCGCAGCGGTCAGGTGAAGTGGCGTGTGGGTTTCTTCGCCAAGCAAGTGTTCGGTGTCGGTAAGGTGTATCACACGCTGCCCACAACAAATAGCAGCAGAGGCAGAAGATAGAAAATCCCATCCCAAAATCAGCTGGTGAGAGCACGGGTATAGCACAGCAAACTGTATGTGATGGAGAATGTCATCGATAAGTACACGCGCAGTACAGAAGGCAGCAGGTCGAATAGTGTTCCCTTCGGCTGCAACCAGCGTGGGACCATCGTAAGGCGTCATAACTTTCTTCATACGGGAACACAAATGAACATTCATAACCGACAAAGCCGCACCAGTATCCACTAAAGCATCCACGGGCACCCCTTCAACGTACACGCGAATCATATTGGATGGGCGTGCTGGAGGAATTTCAGTCTTGTGTGCGTATGCAGTTTTTCCTCCGGAAACTGCATCGCTTAGTTTTCCGCGCGAACGGTAGAGGTAAGGGAGGCAGGCCTAAGTGGTGACGATGAGCGGCGGTAGGGTGATGGAGAACGGCGTCTGGCCGAACGGTAAGCGCCTCGTGCATCAGGTGATGCAGGCGGAGATGGAGAGCGCTGCGAAGGTGAAGAGTAACGCCGCCTGTGGTAGGAGAACGACAACTTAAGGTTTGTGCTCGGTGTGCGGGGCCGAGAGGTGAAATGCGCGGGATTTTCCGTGCTTGTGTTCGGCGTGCGGGGCCGAAAAGCGCGAGAGTGAGCGTGGCTGGTGCGCGTGGTCGGTGCGCGTGCTGGGAGAGACCATCTGGAACGACGGGGCAGCCAGGCTGACAGAACGGGCAGTGCAGCGGGATGGAGCGGACCGAACGCCGGCCCACGTTCCGGCATCCCGGTCCTGCACTGTGAACTGGGCGCCGTCCCGGCTCTCATCCCACCGCTACGGTGCCGAGCTCGGGCTATAACCCAGAGCTAACGCTCCGGAACCGGGCTACGTCCCGGTGCCACCCTGAACGCCAACCGCCGCCCGTATACCCACCGCCGTCAGTGCCAAGTCCACCGAGCCGTCGCCATGAGACCGGACTCCTGTGAAGAATTGTGAGTGCTCGAGCGTGACACTTAACCAGCTTATCTGTACAGTTCATGTTCATGTATTCGTCCCACGTGCCGTTCGTGTCATAAATACGTCTCTTTGTGTCTCTGGTTGCTTTCTTGTGCGTCTGGCTGACCTGCGCCCACACATAATCATCACAATTTTGGCGAGCTTGCCAGGATCGGCTTTAACATCTTGCCGAAAGCTAGACGCACGGGAGGAAACCATGGATATTGAGAGACTGTACGCGATCGGCAAAGACATGGGCTTAGCTGGCGCCGCTCTTCGCGAGTGGATTGACGCGGAACGCGCAACAGAAAGACGCATCCGCGCGCAAGTTCGTGAAGATGAGCGCGTGATCATGGAGCTCGAGGAAAGACGGTTGCAAGTCGAGGAACGCGTTTTACTGCTGAAGCTCAAGCTTCAAGAACAGACAACCAGTTTGAACGTGCGACTACCGGTGAGCAACCACAAACTAATTGAGGAAGAAAGGATACGCGTCGAGGCTGTTCGACTAGCGGAACCTGCTCCAGCTAAGCAAGATTTCGAAGAGAGGGCAGCAGAAAAAAAGTAGATTCACCTGGCAACTATAGTGAATCGGTAATCAGAAATGATACCAGAGATCGCCAGGCAACAGACATGATGCATTCCGAGAAACCTAGCAACGAAAAAGCCGGTAGATGCCCGAATCGCTCCAGACGTAAGGCAAAATATAAGGGTAGGAAGAACTTGTACAGAAGGTTGAAAGCACGATGGCGTAAGAAAACGCGTGTACTGAATAAGACGTGCTGTTCGAGGAGGCAGAAAATGAAGTCCGTATTTAACCAGGGCCATTCAGAGTGGTACAAGAAATCCGCAGACGTAGGAGCGAGAAGGAAGCAGAAAGAAAGTAGACAAGCATGGGAGTTCAGGAAAAGGCGAAAAAAAAGTGAACAGGTGTAACTGGTATGATAAATAACGAATATTATTTAGGAATGGCCTCGGACAATTGGAATGTCAGTTACAAATGTGTGTTGTGAACAAGTGTATAGATGGAGAGTTTGGGACAATGAACTAGTGAACATTTCTAACAGTTGAGTGCAGTGCACTATGTTATGTGAAGTGAAATTAACGGACCACAAGAAAGAACTAGCTGACGAACGGACGAACTGCGCACTCTGTGTTGTGTGTTACTCATATTTAGTCGACGCGTCCTACCTCACCACCGCGTCGTTCTTGAACAGGGGGGAAGTATGGTAGGAGGACGACAACTTAATATTTGTGATCGGTGTGCGGAACCGATATTTGACGAGCGCGGGCTTTTCCGTGCTTGTGCTCGGCGTGCGGGGCCGAAAAGCGCGGGAGTGAGCGTCGCTGGTGCGCGTGGTCGGTGCGCGTGCCGGGAGAGACCATCTAGAACGACGGGGCAGCCATGCTGACAGAACGGGCAGTGCAGCGAGATGGAGCGGACCGAACGCCGGCCTACGTCCCGGCATCCCGGTCCTGCACTGCGAACTGGGCGCCGCCCCGGCTTCCACCATCGTCGCGGGTCCTGTTGAGCTGGGCCTCGTTCCCGCTCGCACGACCGCTGCCGTGCTGGCGGGCTCGGGCCACGACCCAGAGCCCCCTGGTCCTGTTCCACAAACCGGGCGCCGCCCCGGCTTCTACCATCGACGCGGGTCCTGCGGAGCTGGGCCTCGTTCCCGCTCGCACAACCGCTGCCGTGTTCCAGGCTCGGGCTACGTCCCGGAGTGCTGGTCCTGTTCCGCAAACCGGGCGCCGCCCCGGCTTCTACCCCACGGCTGTGCTGGGCTTCGTCGATTGTAACTCTTCGCGTATGAGCGTGCGTATCAGTGTACGTAGGTCATGGTCCCCCGTAGAATGGGCATCGTCAATGTCGGGCTGTAGGCGGACAGACTCGAGCTCATCGAGGCGCTGACAAGTGATTACGACGTCAGCGACGGTAGCCGGATTCTTAGTGGCGAGTGCATTGAAGGCAAGAGTTCCAATGCCTTTGAGAATGTGGCGTACCCTGTCCGACTCCGACATTGAAGAATTCACACGTCGGCAGAGTGCAAGGACGTCCTCGATGTAGGAGGTGTACGACTCGCGCAGGTGTTGTTTGCGAGCATCGAGGCTTTTCTTGGCTAGACTTCACGAAGCTGGTGCTTGAAGAGAGTCCAGTCGGTCAATTCGGGCTCGTGGTTAAAGAACCACGTCTTCGGCCACGCCAGACAGATAGAAGGAGACATGGCGTAGTTTATTAACATCATCCCAGTGATTGGCGGAACTGACTCGCTCATAATCGTCCAGCCAGTCTTCGACATCCTCTCCGCGAAGACCAGCGAAGAGATGGGGGTCACGCTGGGCGCTGTTGATGATAAAGGAAGGAGGCACTTGCGATGTCGGAATGGAGGCAATAGGAGCGCCAGGCTGCACGTCCTGCGGCATGCTAGCTGACGGTGGGCGCAAGCGGCGACCTGAACGAAGCTCCAGGAGGCAGACCGGACGGCCAGAGGACGTAGGACCGAAGAGCACACTCCACCACTTGTGACGTCTCGGTTGGAACGACGTTTATTAGGCCCGGGAGCTCGTCAGCGAACCAGCGCAGCACACAGGCGATGATGATGAACACATATACAGGCGAAGAGGAGGATAGGTAAAAGTACGAGGATGATGATGATAACATACAGATGAGGAAGTTGTGCGTAATAAACGCCCACAGTATGTGAGATTTGAGCCTAAGCGAGAGTTAATCAGCAAACAAAAGTGCTTCGGCACGGTTCGAGTTTGGTAAATTATAGGAAGGGTGACATGTGAAAAAAACACGACTACTTGCAAAAATCACTGTATATTGTGGTTTCATAGTGATGATGACTCAGCAAAAGAAGTGGTCGTGGTGTCATTAAGTTAGCGACGTTCTGGCTTCCGCCTTCAAGGGTGCTATGCAGGATGCGCCGAGTTTCTCCTTCGCACTAGTTTTACACGCGTTCGCTCGATGGCATTCAGTGAACGGAGATAGCAAGGAACACGCAAGAACAGCAGGTAAAAAGAAATGTCGAGATAAAGCCGCGTATAACAACATGAGCGTACCCTGCACGGCACAGTGCTTCCACGTTTCAAGCACAGAAGACTGCGCAGCGAAACGCGCCAGCACTGCAGAATTCAATGTATTAACGTATGAACGTATTACCGCAATTTAGTAATACCGTGTCTGTCAAGCCAAGGTATATGTAAACTGGTAGCGAAGCTTTCATAGTAGCCCACATGTGAAGAAAATGACGGCACATCACAACCGTCGGCATCTACGTATCGGGGGGACAACTAACAACAAGCAAAAAATAAATAAATAAAAGGTGAAGTCGCAACTGCAAATGGCAGTGATGTTACCATCTTATGCTACTTGACGCGAATGTTTGAATTTCTTTAGCGTCCGGCATTTCGACCGCTACGCCAGCAGTTATTTTTCTTTTGAGGCTGAAGCAAGCTTATACTAATCGCCTTAGCTGAAGCGCCAGCGTGCCATTAAACTATAGGAGTGAACATAACTAGGCTGTTGTTGACAGAAATTGCTCCAGTAGGTTTCTTGGGAATGTAAGCCAATAGTACGGAAATAAATGACAGCGCCTCAGAGGTTTCAAAACCAGCTTAACTTTTATTCGTCTAGAACAATGCCACAAATATAATTGACCAAAGAGAGCATGTTTCAGTGCATGAAAAGTACTATGGCCAGCATACAGTCGTAATGTATAGCAGCATATGCGAAACATTTTCGCAGAATCATACGCAGTTCCGTGCGGCACCATGCATTCATATCCAACAGTTATCATAGAGGCCAACATTGCCCCACACTATTATTTATAAAACATTCGACTTACCAATGTTCCTGCCCGTCGGACACTCAGAGCCTTTGTTAAGGAGAGTGAACGATCATAGCGCTAAGTTTCTTCGCGGAGAGTTCCGCATTTATCGTCACGACAAGACACAGCGCGTCGGATTTGCACGATAACGAAAAACCTGCACTCGCACCTTTCGCCAATGAATGCAGTGCGCTAAGTCACGCGAACTTTGAAGTGAAGCGCCTCCCACACTTCGCACAAACACGCAAGCTAAAAAAATCAAACTCGGAAGAAACAGCCACGTTGAAGCGAGCAACGCCATTCCGCACTACATAACAGCTGGCTTGCAATCTTGCCAAGCCTTGTGCCAGAATCATTGGTTGGTAGGGGTCACCAAGAACGAATTATTAAATTGTGAAATAGAAAAAAATAACATTTCTTGTTTTAGCACAAGGAAAAATATCTGAAATGTAATATTTACTCCATGGCAGTATTCTGAATAAAAATTTTCAAAGGTTTGTTTTTCAAATGGGTTTTCTAGTGTTAGTGTTTGTCCCCCTCTCACCTAGTGGCGCTTCAATACTGCGCCACTAACGGATATCTCTGGCGATCGGTTTTGGCACGCCTTTCGTTCCAAGTTTCGCGACCTATTTAGATGGACCTTGGTCAAGCTGTTTATCTGCGCACTTGCTCCTCGCCCCGCCTTTCTCGGGCGCGTCCTCTTTCGGGCATTATATTTCTATCCTCTGTGGAATGCGAACAGGGCACATGCGGCGCATTCTTGCACTGGCACTTTCCCTTAATCGAATACGTTAAAATACAACCTATAAAATAAACATTTTCTTTCTTAATGTATCTGTTTTTCCTTTTGAATGCTATAGATTTCTAATCACAAACGGAGATCAAGCGAATTACTATATTTTGCACTATTTGCCGCGAGTGGCCACAGTGACCCGAAGCTTACAAGCGGATACGTTATAGAGGGTCGCGCGCACGAGGGAGAACGCTGTTCGGCGTGCAAGGCACTCCTTGTTGCATGACGACTTGCATAAGATACTGACCAAGAAGGAAAGGAAATTTTGGCCACACCTAAAGTGTCAAGGGGACCGAACAATAAACATGGTAGACGCTGCAGGCGAAGCAAGGTGCATGCTGCGAAATACAAACATGGCGGCGGAGAGCACAACGACGCCCGTCCTTGTTCTCTTCTCGTCCATTATTGTATTGCGCAGCCACTTGCTTAAGGATGTAGGACCGACTAGCCAAACAACATGCACTATTGAGCTGCGGGCAAAGTTGTCTCAGACCCAAATGTACTAAGGCTTTTAACGCGTTTTTTTTTACTGCGGTAGCAATTATATGGACACTCCAGTCACATTTTTGTCGTCGGCATCACCGTGATGTTCCGTATAAATTCCAACGGCGATAATACGCAGCCGCACGCCAGATGCTGTATGTGCGAGCGAAAGCACGCGAGGGGAGCCTACGATCGCTGCTCAACCTGGCGCACGCGAAGGAGGAAAGCGGATAGAATAGCAAACGCGCCGTCTTCCGTCGCGCGAAAGCCCGTGGGTGGAATGCGCGTTGTGCTCCGGCAGCAACAGCGTATTTGGTGACCTGGCGCAAGGAAAACAGACCATCGTGGATCAATCTCGCGCGCGATAGGGAGGAAAGCGGAGAGGCAGCGCGGGAGAGAAGGGAGCAGCTTCTACTCCGACGGCAACAGCGTACTTTGCGCGGCCGCGCTCGGTCGCGCACGCCGTATCTTGAAAGCGATCTGCAGAGGGCTCATGCCTTTGTGCGTGCTGTGTTCACGTCACTCAATTTGCGTTGAAGCGATACACAGCACGAAGCTCACTTCGATTGCTGCTGGAAACGCACTTGCTCACGCCAGCGTTTTGACAGTGAGTGTCCGCGGACATCGAATGTGATGTGTTCGTGTTTGCATGCGCGCAAAGACACCATGCTTGTTAATTCAGTTAGTAAGCGAACGTTTCCTTGTTTATAGAGCCAATAAAACTACTATCCTTACTTTGTATAGCTGTGAACTAATTTGCTATCGCAATCGACGCTTCGCCTTTCGGGTGAAACTGCGACTTTTTTTCTGTTTGCGTGAGTCAGCTTTCTAACACTGTTTTGCTTCCCCGCACTATCAAAGCCTCATCAACGCCCTCTATCTAGTTCTGCGTCAATAAAATCAAGTAATTGTGAACATGAAAGTGTCAACATCACATCAAAATGACGAAACAAATTGAAACTTTTGAAAAATACATGGTACATGTCGAGGGCATACTAAACTTTTCTGTGTCTATGTCTGTGTCATCAGTCTGTGTCGTCAGGTGTCGTACCAATTTACTAGAAAATGATGGTCATACCCCGCTACAAATTATTATGGAACATCTCATCTGCTGTCGTCACGCACTTTCTTGAGTCGTTTGAGTACTGAAATCCTTCCCAAGAAGCATTTCGCAGGGATCTATCCTGGGAAAGTCAATTAGCTCAGTTTGTTCATGACCTTCAACCTGATAATATGCCAACTGGCGCCATTTGTCCAGATTGGAATAAAATATTAGATGGGGGGGGGGAGTGTATCTAAAACATGCGGTAGCCAAACCTTCTCCCCTAACTTTCTAACCTAATGTCATTCAGTAGGTTAAATGATTTCTGCTTGACTGCGTGAAGTTTGTCGCTGTCAATAATTATTCTTTTAACCTACTTCCAACAACGTCTGGCGTCCCACAAAGCTTCGTCCTAGGACCCCTCTTCTTTATAATATTGTTACGTTTATAATATTGGGTAATCAGGAGGATCTGGAGATGCGTCGGCTACAAAAGCGGTGACGTGGTCAGCTGTCACAGACCTGAGCGTGGCCACCACTATGCCTTCAGGTAACACTTGCTACGTCAAGCCAAAATTGATGACGGGGAGACACATCCGATTAGCGGCAAGGGTAACGACGGAGTGTGGCACAGAGACGTCGCGCGCCAGGAGGACGTCACGAATAGGTGCAACGACATAGTCACCATCAGGCACGGTTGCCGTTGAGGCCGATTCAACGAAGGTTATGGCTTTTGGAGGTAACCGAACAAACGCTGTAGTGCAGAGGGTGTTCGGTTGTTCGGGGCGAACGTTGGAAACAAGAGGAAGCTCGAGGCACAGCGTACCGGTGGAACAGTCGATGAGGGCAGAATGCGTCGTCAGAAAGTCGAGCCCGAAGATGAGGTCGTGAGGGCAACTGGTCAGCACGGTGAACAGGACTGGAACGTGGCGGCCAGCAATTCCTACGCGCGCAGTGCACATACCACTGACGGCAACAGTGGTGCCATTGGCGACGCGTACGGCCCGAGTGATGGCAGGCGTAAGAACCTTTTTGAGGCGACGACAAAGATTAGCGCTCATTATGGACACTTGGGCTCCAGTATCAACCAATGCCTTGAATAGAACACCATCCACGTCTACGTCAATTAGGTTCGCGTTCGTGAGGAGCGTCAGCGTAGGATTTGTACAGGACGGACGGGATGCAGCAATATATACTAACGACTTAACACTGCGTGTATTTTTATTTATTTATTGTTTATTTAAGTACTGCCGGCCTGTAGTTCAGGCCTTAGGCAGGAGTGGGTATCAAATACATTTCAGAGTTGTGTAACAAAAGTATCATGCAATATTCACTTGTTCACTGACGAATGCGTTATCTATAGCACAACTGTTTGTTTACTTATTTATTATTGACATTTCTCATCACAATTTTCTGCAGAGTTACCTTAAGCACGTGCTAGAATGGTACGACGGATGGCTAATGACTCTGAATCCGAGTAAATTTAAACTGGTATTTTTAACCCGCCCACACAAACCATTACTTTTCCGTTACAGAATAGAAAACGCCCCCGTTGAACTAGTTCAATTATTCACATACCTACGGTGTTACTCTGTCTAACAACATCTTATAGCGCACTCAAATCACTACTCATCTTATCGGCAAACAAATCCTTGGATTTCCTGAGATTTCATCTAGGTCTAGCCCCACTACACGTAAGACTAATTGCATAAAAATTGTTCTTGAGACCAAGCTTGAATACGCTTCTGCTATCTGGGACCTGTACCAAACACATCTGATTAACGAGATTGAATCTATTCCGAATCTTGCAACAAGATTCATTCTATCCACAAACTCAGGTGACAGCGCAATTTCTACCCTAAAAGCGCAGTCCGGCTTGTTAGCACTTTCTTTTCGTCGCGGCGTCGCGTGTATATTGTTGTTTCGCCAGTTTTTCTGTAGCGAGCTTCACGACGTGCCTTACATTGAAGTAGAAGTTGAAGTTTGTTACTACGCAAGGCATAGGTACATAAATATAGAGACGAGAGTCCCAAGGTATTAATATTGAAAACGGGACCCTCGGTTAGAAACTACAACAGATCTGTACAATTGTTGGCAATATAACAGTGGATGGCATAACAGTATATTAGTTGCAAGAAAAGCAAATGATAATTCTATTGGTAGCCAAACCTTCTCTCGATGCCTCCATAGCGCGATGCCTCGTTCGCGCATATCTCGGCGAATTGGCCCCCCGCGTCAGATTTTTCGCCCACGTGCCGGCACTGCTGGTTTTTCCGCTTCATTTTTTTTCGAACAGCAAGAAACTTAAATGACATTCCTCATGACCTCAAGTGAATAACATTATTTGAATTTTCCAATTCAGTTGCTGGCAACATATCGCCGCGAACACATGTATAGCACTGTACTTCTTTACCGCCACCCACACGTTATAAAGCTCTCCTAAACGTATATTTAAGGTAACAAGGTGATGTGATGTCATGTGACGATGCGACGTGTAGTAGTAAAAGCATCCGGTTCCTGTCTGCCGGAGGGACTGGGCTTCAGTGACAGGTCGCCACATAACGAGGCTCAAGCAGAAGATAATTGACTGAATTGATCGGTTGGGTACTTTTTTTAAGACAGTGATAGCAAATACAGGTATTAGCTTTTCCAAGCAGTGATTTTATTGTAGTTGCGTTTTAAAAGTTCCCTTGTTGACACAACGTTGCACACCACTGTGGGCAACCCAGAGAAACACATTGGCGACGAGAGTCATATATAAGCAAATATACGGGTGATGAACGCCTCGACAGTTGCCTCGTTTATCCAGATAATATTTGCCTTAATCGCGCATGTCGAAGTTCGTCCTTTAGATGATAAAATGATTCAGGATTCTCTGAATTTATTGTTTGATACATCCCCTTTCACTGGGGTCTTGTGTACTTTGCACCCTAGATCTGTGTGACTGCCCGAATCCTTTTATAGTACGCAACACAGGGTGGACTACTCATCCAGTTGGTCTACACTACAGGATAACCATATCTAATTTCGGGATCCATTTCTCGCTATCCACTGCTACAGCTCCTCTTTCAAAAATGTTTCTAAGGTGAAGGTGGCATAAGCACTGGTAAATGAAGCCCGCCTTGCGAAGCCGCATTCCAAACCATCCTTTCCGTTCCGCTGAAGAACCTTAGACTACTGCCACAGCTACAGCTGCAAAACCTTCAGTCGCAGCCCCCCCCCCCCCCCTGCCTCCAGCCCTGACCCCCCAAAGCAAAAAGTTCGGCAGAGACACTTAAGACTGCATACGTGAGGGAATGCGAAAGCACTGTAGTCACTTTGGTTAAATTTTCTTGCTTGGGCATTCATCCGCATGTCGTCATGCGCAAGATGCATGAGCTCCTCTGGTGGGCAGAACTTGGGGATCGCCGTCGATCACAGCTCGTGAGACAAATGCAGGCCCTCCTCGGCACTCGCCTCCATTGTTCGATGACGGTCTACCAAAATAAAATTTAGAGCGCATCTCTTAGGCCCCCGTACTTGTGTTGAACGTCGGCGTGCCTCGGTGTTGAACATCGGCGTCGTACCTCGGCGTAACCGAAAGAACGAGCGCCGCGGCGGAAGAATAAAGTGAACAGAGCCCGAGGAGAAAAGTGGCGGAAGAGGGTGCAGCCGAAGCATGACGAGGCAAGCGGATTGCCGCCCGAAATGTGTCCACGTCGGCAAGCAGGCTTGCGGCGAGTGCGTCCAAACAAAGCGCTGGCGTGGCCTTCGGACCCACTGCGCATCCGCGACTTCACCTGTGCCGCGCCGCTAGATAATGCGCTCCGCGCGAGCCACGCGTTTCCGTGTTCACGCTTGGGTTCCTTGCAGCCAGCACCATTAGAAGGCGCTCGCCGCCGCGCGGATGCGCGAAGGCCAGAACTTGGCAAATGCCCGACCAAAGATTGGGGGTGTAGTGAGCTTGTAAGTCGAATGACGCGTAAGATAAGGAAAGAGAAGCAACATGCTTGTTGGAAAGACAAAATTAAACCGAAAGGTTGGGGAACAGGGACATACAGGAAGTGAATGACGAACGACAGATAGCATCACGCGAGCTTAGGCAGGCAAAAAAAAGCGCAGTTGCCCCAGGAAGAAGTAGACAGAAAATGGGAAATATACCAGGTGAAAAATCTATGGTTCAAATACTCTTTCAAGCAAATATAAAAGGTGAAAGTGAACGTTGGTCGTCAGAAATACGTGAGAAAAAGAAGGCTGCACCTATAAAACGTAATTAGGAAAGAAACGAAATATGGAAAGAAAGAATTCACGATAACTCAAAGGGCAGCTCATTACGTTTCGACGCGATGCATTAGAAAGCCTACTTATAAAGGGCTGGCTTTATGAAGGGTTGCTTTACAACAAGGAAGACGAAGCAGGTGCTTCGTGCGGTAGCTAGGGAAACGATGGAACATATTTTAATGCAATGTGAAGAGATCTTCCCAGCGGTCGGTTTAGGCTCCTGTGGCCTCCATGAAGCCCTTGGGTTCAGCGATAGCAGGGGAAAAGTAAACATATGTCAAAAAGTGACATCGTCCGTTACGCATCGTACGTGGACGACGCTACCGGACGCACAGATACTGCCCCGTTAACCCACATGGTGCTTCGCGCAAATGCAGTACCGTCGCATTTGTCGGATTGCCGGAACTACCTGTCAACCAAACAAAGTGCAAGAGAAAGCCGAAAGTCAAAGCGACTGCGTCTTGAATCAGCTGCTTTACAACGTGCGCTCGAAGATTATGCGCCCGCTTACCGCCGCGCAGAGGAGGCAGACAAGATCTCCAGTACCGATGACTTCCATAACAACGTAAGAGCAAGAAAGTCATAATTTTGGAAACTTTTTAAAGGTAGCCAAAGCCTCATCATGGTCAATGTAGTTGAAGACGCAGCACCGTTTATTGAATACTCTATAGGCGTGAAAGATGACATGAGTGTCACTGTAATTATTTTAAAGACGTCTGTGACAAGACTGCCATCATACATTCTCGTTCCAGTTGTTGCGAAGAGCAAAAAAGAAATTCTAGAGCTCCTTGAAAACAGCGAAAAATAGGACGCGGACTTGCTTTCATACACGCAGGACACACAAATGGTTGTTTACGACAGTATTCGGTTTCTTCTTGAACAGTGGTCTCTTCCAGAAGAAAACGCAGCCCGTGTTCTACAGTTCCTACAAGAGCAGGTTAAACTTTTGACTGCAAAAAGAAAGCGCAGGCGGTAGTCCGCGAAATTCATTATATTTTCCTGCATTCTCTTTTCTCTATCGCCACATGCATACAGATATATTTGCAGCTACGGCAACATCACCCTACCCCACCCGACAACGGTGCGATCTATTTGCTCATCCTTTGGAATGAACCCTTAGATAGTGCACGATGATGCCACATTCCTGAGCTACATGAAAATGAGAATTACGGATCTTGACCACCCCCAACGCTTCGTGAGTCTAATGGTGGATTAGATCTATATCAAGCCATATTTCGACTATAAAGTTTGCAGCATTACGGGTGTGGCACCTAATTCTAAGGAAGCCACCAACAGTGCAATTGTCGTTATGGTACAAAACCTCACGTGCCAGTTTAAGGAAGTGGCGCACATTGTCCTTTGCACCGAGTTGATGCGGTATGTCTGCATAATCATGTGAGAGACATTATTTGTGGCCTTGAGAATATTGGTTATAGAGTTGTTGATGTCGTGATCGACACCAATAGAGTGAATCAAAAAGCAATGTCAGAATTTGCGTTGCCTCCTAGCAACCTAATTGTCTTCCCTCATTCGTCCGAACACTGAAGACCGCTGTTCTGTGTCATCGATACTGTGAACTTACTAAAGTGCGGCCGAAACAATTCGCTCAATAAATAAACGACAAGCTCTGTTTCTTCTTCCCCGAGTTTTCCACGGAAAAAGCGCGAGAACAACGCATGTGCTCTGCTTCTTTCCAAACAATCCGGCACATATACAGATTGGAGTTTGAAGAGCTGCTGAGATATGGGTACAGTTTGTCTACAAAGGCCCTCTTTCCATCAAGCATTGAAATTCAAAACGTAAAACTTGCATTGCAAATATTTCGTGAGTCCTTGCCCAATGCCCTACGAACCCGGTAATGGGCCTTCATGTGCTAACACTATTATTAAATAAATATATTAGATAAACCCTAGGAGCCAAGCACAATTTGCTTTTCTACGATGAAACTGCCAATTTTGTGGATATAATAACGAAGTGGTGGAAGATCGTGAACGTTAGAACACCACGCAGGGGGAAGAGGCTCAAGAACGTATTTCAGGAACCTTTTTTTCCTTCAAAGGACGGTCCCAGAGTGGTCTTTTTGCATCAGCTTCTCGACTGACTGGACACTGGAGAAGCAAGGACCTTGCTTGTGAAATGCACATCGAGGAAACCCACGCAATTCTTCACCAAACGACATATGTGCTGGTATAAATCGCCAGTTACTGTTTCGACGAGCTGGGTTGCTCTTACGTACTTCTGGGAAGCTCCAGACCGACAGCTTAGAACAGCGCTTTGGGCACTACAGGCAGCTGGCGGTCTCTCAGTACCACGTGTCCATTCGACAGCTAGGTGAAGGAGAAAAGAAAATACGCGTGCAAAGTTCATTGCATGACGTAATAGTTCAGTGGAAATCCGCTAGGTGGAGATAAGTAATTAAAGGGAAACTGAGACATTCACCCAAATGTAGCAATTTGCTATAATGGAAACCCAACCGGGTTCCTCGAAAGAAAGCCTCGCAGTTGAAGAAAAATTCGTCCTGGTCCGGGACTCGAGCCCGGGACCACCGCCTTTCCGGGGCAGCCGCTCTACCATCTGAGTTAACCAGGCGGCTAGCAGATGGCAGGGCGAAGTCGAATTTGAGTTGTCGACAAATTCGACTTCGCCCTGCCATCTGCTAGCCGCCTGGTTAGCTCAGATGGTAGAGCGGCTGCCCCGGAAAGGCGGTGGTCCCGGGCTCGAGTCCCGGACCAGGACGAATTTTTCTTCAACTGCGGGGCTTTCTTTAGAGGAACCCGCTTGGGTTTCCATTGTAGCAAATTGCTACATTTGGGTGGATGTCTCAGTTTCCCTTTAAAGTTCATTGCCCGTGATCCCTACATCTCCCGACGCTGATGGTACATGGGAGGATAGCTGGAAAGATCTCCGCAATCAGTCGAAATCATACAGGCCAAAGTGTAATGTCGTAGTGACTGCCAACATGCTGTCGAATATTTCAGACATCATTCCTGTCCTCGTATACGTAGTCCGCTGTGCCATTTACGCGGCATTGAAACGATTAAACTGCTGGAAATGCAGGGCGCTGCTGACGACAAAAAAACCATAAATGTTGCCGTCGCACAGAAACACATACGAGTTTGTTAATACGAGGCCACCTCAGACTACAGACCGCGGTGGCCTCGTGTTTCCTGTAATGTGTGTCGTGAATGAGGTTACCCACTGCTACGCTGTTGTACAGCAGCTGTCCCAGAAAACTGACTTTTTTTAGGGTAACAGATCAGCGGCAACCCGTATAACAAACCTCACTTCAGAGCTGCTTGCCACTGAGGCAAGCAGCTCTGAAGCAGCTTATGACTTTGACGAATGTGGAGAAGGACACACCAGTGAAGTTGTCATGGGATAATTATTATGGTGTAGTGCTAACATTTTGTTGAAGAACTTTTGTGGTCGCATGAACGACAAGCTCTTTGACACGCACAACAAATCGAAGCAAAATAAGGAAGCTACGCTGAAGAAGAGGCCAGCACTGTGACATTCAAATATGCTCCCTGTCACTATGTCCGCCAAAATAATTTTCAATCCTAAGGTCGAACCATTTCATGTGTTGTATGGAGGCTTTAGAGTATTCCAGCGCGCGAATAGTTCTGTGTAAATTAAACCATTCTAAACACTCTCTGTGCTATGTGTGCCATCTGTTCAACTTCGTCTAAAAAACAAGCACACCGGTTAAGGTTACACGAAAATGCACGATACCTTTAATTAGCTCCTATCCGCCAGTGCGCCGCCCACCTACTCTCCGCGACGTCACTCGACGAGCGCTCAGGCCTTCTCTAGTCTAAGTGGTGGTGATGTATCGCACAGCTGGTATGGGGTATGGCGTTTTGTGTTTACGCTATGAACTTTTCCGACCAACGAGAGGTATACAGCTTCGCTGTAAAAAAAGAAAAAAAAAAACTCTTGGCACAGTGGCAAAATTTCAGGACAAATAGGTTGGCTGTAGAAACAGTTCAGCTGAAGCCCAATGAGGCAAAATAAAGTGAGAATGACGGCAGGCAATAAACAAAAGCCATGCCGAACCAACGATACCAACGCAAGCGCCCAGCAGCTGTCGAACGACTGACCATGTGAGCGAGATGCCTGGTCGTCAGCCATTACCGGGTGACTCGGAGCTGAGTTATGGGACGCGGTCTGTATCGACTGATATACAATAATGCCATTCTTTAAAGACTAAGTTTACAACACAGATTTGCGCGCGATCAGGATGCGAACAAATTGTCTCATGTGCGACCTCTCATGTTCCTTGAATTCCCGCATGTAACACAGTGATGTGACAGTATTTTCACATCTAACTGCAAGTAATGCATATCCAACCCAAAGGTGTACCTGGCTCGCTGGAAAGTTAAGTCTGAAATACTGTTGTAAGCAGCTTTGTCAATAATGTGCTAACGGATGACAACACAGACAGTTTATCCTATCCTTGTGTATTTCCTCATGCCACAATGTGCAAAGCCAACTTCATGTTTTCTTTTTAATACTTACGCCCATGTTTTCTCGATTTGCACCTGCTGCGATAGCTCATGAAGGCGGATGGGAAAATTGCCCGCGAATTATATGGGCACACCTTAACAAAACTGACAGTTCAAAATCAAGAGCCATCCGCAACCACGTCTTTTTTAACCAATGTACAACTTTGGGACGCTAAATATTAACAACAAATACAGGATGCGTTCAGACTAAAGAAACGCTGCCGTGGAGTGCTTCAAACGATTATCCTAGCACGATGATTACGTAGCATTAAAAAAAGAAGAAAGTTCCCGCTTTGTCTTTCGCGCAGCCTCCGAGAAGCCCGGAATGAATCACTGCTGTGTTTTCCTGTGTGGGGACGAAACGATCTGAAGTTGATAAGTCCTTTCCAGCCAACGGGTGGCTACTCTTCATCGAGAACAGTGATGACGCCCACAAGACAAGCTTTCTGTTGAATTTCACTGCTCAGGGTAAGGTTTTAACTCTTTTTTGTCTTGTTGACTTGAGAACTACGTCTTGGCGGGAAATTGTAAAAATCTTGAGTCAATAAGCGACACAGTGTCATCCACGAGAACTAGACGCTGGTGGCTAGGAAAGCCGGATATGGACACACACACACACACACACACACACACACACACACACACACACACACACACACACACACACACACACACACACACACACACACACACCACACACACACACACACACACACACACACACACACACACACACACACACACACACACACACACACACACACACACCACACACACACACACACACACACACACACCACACACACACACAACACACACACACACACACACACACACACACACCACACACACACCACACACACACACACACACACACACACACACACACACACACACACACACACACACACCACACACACACACACACACACACACACACACACACACACACACACACACACACACACACACACACACACACACACACACACACACACACACACACACACACACACACACACACACACACACACACACACACACACACACACACACACACACACACACACACACACACACACACACACACACACACACACACACACACACACACACACACACACACACACACACACACACACACACACACACACACACACACACACACACACACACACACACACACACACACACACACACACACACACACACACACACACACACACACCACACACACACACACCACACACACACACACACACACACACACACACACACACACACACACACACACACACACACACACACACACACACACACACACACACACACACACACACACACACACACACACACACACACACACACACACACACACACACACACAAAGAGCTTCGCCATCGCAACATAATATCAATGCGGGATGCTTTCTATGGCCCATGCTATGATGTCCACATACTCTTTTGATTCCTTGTCCTTTTATTGGCTTTCGTGTTTCCCCCTTGCCTTCAACAGTGCCGTGTAAGTTAAATGTCGGCCATTGCTATCGCACACGTTTCTCGTACGAGATCTTGTAGCTAAGAATCACGTGCGTAAGAGTAAGCTTTCTGAATTCGGCCCCAGATTTTATGTATGTCTAGTTGGCATTGAATGTACCACTGGTTTGCGATACTTGGTGAATTCACATTCAAAGCGAATCTACCAGAATGAGCATGTGCGAGAGTGGCACGACAGGTACAAAATCCTGAAGTACAACAGAATGTGTGCGTACAGTTGCCATTACCAATATTTCATCAGCTAGTATCATACATCGTCTTCGCCCTCAAAACATCACTGCGTGGATATATCACACCACGCACTCGTATAATTTCGAATTTCAGAATGGCGTATCTTGTGAGTGTTGCAGTGCACAGCATAAAAATGGATGAACATAAAGTTCTGATCTTTGGGCTGGATATACTCAAACATTGAAATCTTGCACAGTGCATACAATAAAAATCAAGGGCGTACATTGCTATTAGCTTTGTATAATTTAACACACAATGCACGAAACAAGTTTGTTTCACATGGATTGCAAAGTACGCTTTGGATGTGCAAATATTCACTATCCTAATCACGCGTCTCTCAGATTGACAATCATCATGGTGATTCATGGTGACAATCATCATGGTGATTGTCAGATTGACAATACCCACGGTGAATCCATGGGGATTCACCAATATCACAACTAATAAATCAACAAAGTTACGATGCAGCGATACAACAGGTAGTATTGACGAACACAATATTATCGATGCATCATGCACTAACACCTGGAATGTCTAGACGGATACTGCTATCTTACCAGACGGCGGGAGGATATCCTTCCGCAGTTCTACGCATAATTTCATCAGCGGTAAGCAGCGTTATTCATCTACGGAAACCAGTGCTGTAGTTTCGAATCCATGAGGGTGCAACCGTGGTTTGAGAGAGTGTGCTGCGCCTCATTGCCGTCGCGGCGTGCGCTTGATGCCGCGGCTGAGTGATTCAATGCGATCTATGAGGCACTACGTAGGCGCAACTTGCGCAATGCTAAATCCCGTGTCGGCAGGGCGAATGCGTGGTGGAACACCCAGCTCGCTGAGGAGAGGCTCCGTGTGCAAACGATGCGTCGACGATTTCAGCGTGCCCGCGACCCTGATCTGCGATCGTTTTCTGGGCGCAGTACACCACAGCCTTTGCTGCTTACAAGCAGCATATTCGCAGTGCCAAGGACGCGGCGGATCGCGCGCTGTGCCAGGATCTGACAGCTCGCAACCTCGATGGTGCGCCGTTTAAGCTGGCGTTTGCGAAATTGCATCCCACGCCGCTCATCCCACCGCTTGAGACATCGCCGGACGTCGTTACGTCATTAGTATTGGAGTCCGCTTCTTTGTTGTTGCGCGAGCATGTCGCGACTTACGACTCCAGCTCCGACACCCCGTTCCACATGCGACTTCGCGCACTTGCGCGCTGTGCATATCCTCCCGTCGCTAATGATCACGCGTTCACGCTCCCGGAGATCGAGCACGCGCTGTCTCAGGGTAACTTTGGACGGGCTCACCGGAATGTTCGTTCAAAATTCATACCATCTCCACCCTTCCATTTTCTTGTTTTGTTTATTGCAGCCCTCTGACTGAGACACTTTCCTGCGGCCTGGAAAGAGGGACGCATTATTTTCATTCCCAAACCTGGCCGACCGCCTCAATTACCCTCTGCTTACCGTCCTATCGTAATGAATTATCTATTGGGCAAAGTATTCGAACGCTTACTAAATTCTCGCCTTTATTTTCTAAATTCCCATCACCTCCTTCACGATAACCAATTCGGTTTTACACATGCGCGGAGTGCCCCTCTAGCCCTGTACCTCCTGAAACCGCGCCTGCTGTCACTCAAGGCATCAAAAACGCCAGCTATTGTGATCTCCCTGGATTTTACAGGAGCATTCGACAGCGTGCGGCACGCAGCGGTGCTGTTCTTCTTGCGCCGACACCGCTATCCAGCCAAGCTCTATCATCTGCTCCACTCCTTCCTCATGGATCGCTGGGTGGTGTTTCGGGCGCCCGCGGGTGAGGTCTCGGCTCGTCCGAGGATTGGCAGTCCCCAGGGCTCTCCCATCAGCTCCCTACTTTGGAACATGGTCATACACTCCCTGCTCAACCTTCCTTTTGCAGGCGTATGCGGACGACACGATCGTGCTGCTGTCCGGCACTTCGCGCCTGCAACTGCAGAGTCTGGCGGAATCTGTCTTATCCACTTCCAAGAAGCGTCCGTATGTTCGTCTAGACGGCACCGTTCTAAAACATCGAGATCACATTAAACTTCTCGGCGTGATCTTTGATGACAAGCTTATTTTTCACGTAGATTTTGACTTTCTCAAGACCAAAGTCATGATATTGATTACTCGATTGCTAAATTTTCTACGTATGCATTGCACGCTATATCCCGTCCTTTTACGACGCCTCTATAGACAGGTTCTGGTACCTGCGGTTGCATAAGCGTCGCCGGTCTGGTGGCCCGCTTTGCCAACGTCGCACCTCACCACCCACGTTGTCTGTTCAGCGTTCGCTTCTGCTGGCTCTGACGGGCGCCTTCCACACAACCCTGACGTCGGCATTGCAGATCCTGGCCAACTGTTCGCCGCTCCCTCTCGAGCTGGATTGCCTTATTGTGGAATTGATTTGCAATTGAGCCCGGCAAAACAAGGTCAAAATTAGTCAAACAAAATGTTTCTTCGTCTTCTTCAACAATGGGCACATTGGCACTTCCAAGAAGCGTCCGTATGTTCGTCTAGACGGCACCGTTCTAAAACATCGAGATCACATTAAACTTCTCGGCGTGATCTTTGATGACAAGCTTATTTTTCACGTCCATGTTGACTTTCTCAAGACCAAAGCCATGATATTGATTACTCGATTGCTAAATTTTCTACGTATGCATTGCACGCTACATCCCGTCCTTTTACGACGCCTCTATAGACAGGTTCTGGTACCTGCGGTTGCATAAGCGTCGCCGGTCTGGTGGCCCGCTTTGCCAACGTCGCACCTCACCGCCCGCGTTCAGTCTGTACAGCGTTCGCTTCTGGTGGCTCTGACGGGCGCCTTCCACACAACCCTGACGTCGGCATTGCAGATCCTGGCCAACTGTTCGCCGCTCCCTCTCGAGCTGGATTGCCTCATTGTGGAATTTTCTTTATTTGTGTTGCGCCAGGTCACTCACTTTGCCAGCGAATCCTTCGACCCCGCAACCTGGAGCGCCCGTTCGATCCTTGGTCGCGCCATCCGCGGGAGCTGTGCCGATTTCGGTTTAAGAGCTTAACACCTGAACAGGCGTCCCGTGTATGTAGCTCACCTGATTATCACGTGTTTACCGACGCTACGTACACAAGCGTGTCGGCGGGCGCAGCGTTCGTGGCTTTTGATCCACGAGGCCGAATTTGCGCAGTGCGCAAATTTAAAGTTCTTTACCCGTCGGACGCCTACACTGCGGAGGTTTTTGCATTCAGCGAGGCGATTCACTATCTCGCCGCGTTGCAAACGTCGGCGCGGGTTCGCATTACACGGATGGTTTGTCTCTGCTCCATGCCCTCTCAAACATCCGTGGCGTTGACGCTCGTGCCGTACACTGTAAGCGCGCGCTAACGTCGCAAATCGCTGCCGGCCGCCGCATTTGCTTACCCCACATCCCGGGTCACCGAGGTGTTCTCGGCAACGAGCTCGCGTATTCCCCTGCTTCATCCGCGGCCACTACGGGTCTTTAGCGCGAGGTTCGTTATTCGCTGCGATCGGTCCGGTCCCGTTTCTTCCGCTTGTCTGGGAATATGTGGCATAGCGTTTGGCAACGTGAGGAGCCGATACATCTTTAATTGTATCAATGGATCCCCAGTGTACACAATACGCCTGAGTGGTTTCCACCTCATCGCTCGCTCGTGCACCTATTCACGGGGCACGGGCATTTTGTACCATACTCCTTCCGTTTTACCTTGCACGCCAACAATCTGTGCGTGTGTGGGACGCCGTGTGAGGACACAACTCACTACTTGCTGGTTTGTACAAACACCGCACAGGTTGTTGGTCAATTGCGCAGCGCAAATTAAGCTGATTACATCACGCCGGCCACTTACCCATTGTCACTGCGTTCGCGGAAAACTCGTGCTGTGTTCATACAGCTTCCCATTCTTATAAGACGGTCAGTCCCCCCCCCCCCCGCCCTTGCCTCCTGCCCCTGCTCTTTTGCCTGACGCCTTTTAATTTCTATCACCTTCATTATCTTCTCATATTGCTTTTGCATGTCTGTTTCTGGCCATCGCCACTGTTTATGCTGACTATGGCGGGGGGAACCCCGTGGCCGATGACTTAAGCTGCATGCGTCATTGTAATCATTTGCTGCTCTCCCTGTGTTTTCTATTATTGTCTGGCGTATTTCCTGCGTCCTTTTCCTGCGTTTTCTTTCTTTTGTTTCCTTTTGTCCTTTCTTTCCTTTTCTCCTTCTTTCCTTTTTAGTTCTGCAGCCGCCCGTGTGCCGAAGTGCTGTCCACCATCGACCAGCCACCTCCTGCCTGTTTCCCGACACCAGCGAGGCGCAGACAAATGCGCGGCTTGTTAATAGATGGGATCGGGCGTTTCTGCGAATCGCTGTCGGGGCATCCAATGTTTTGCTTGGAGCTTGTTTTTCTTCTGCATTCCCCCCTTTTTACTGTTTACTAACTGCGCGATGGCATTTTGTTTTTCCTAACTGACTGGCTTGCCTCCGAGACCAGTTTTTCTTTTTCTTTTAATTGGCTTTCTCTAAATTTCCTTTTGGGTTGCTTCGGTGACGCCCCTTTCATTTATCTTGTATTGGTTTTACGCCTGCCATACCTCTCTGATGGTGCGGGCTTACCCCATTATATTTTTCATTTTTTATCCCTTAGGGGCAAAGAAAAAGCGATGGAACTTCCAGCAATCCATGACGCTTTGCAAGATACCACATCTAAGCTGCCTACAATCAATCAACTAGATGTCCTCAGTGATTGTTTAGCAATTATTTCAGCAACTGAAGAAGGTTGACAAGGCGGCGGAAATATGCGAGATCATACACACTATCAATATTAAAAAAACTACTTGCATCAATGCACACTGGAATCAAGGCCATGCAGCAAGCCCTCAGCTGCGCTCCTAACCCAGATCTTCCGTCTATTCCCCTCCCACCTCAACCTCTTAACACTCTCCGAGCCCGTAGAAATTTTCTCCTGCAGGACACATGCGCTCTTTACCCAAAGTGTGTCTACTCCTTCTCCTTCACCTTACTCGGGCAGAGGAACCTGTGCTTAGGAGGCTTCGGGCCGGGGTGGCCCTTACACCGGCTGTGATCTCAAGGTAGAACTGATCGCATTTACCAATGGGTACTACGTGTCCAGAATTCTCCGTCCTTTTGATGGAACCAGATGCATACCATCTAATATGGACATGTACTGGTTTATAATCGGAACGCTCGCGTCTCCTACCGCAAGCCGGCCTCCGCTACAGTGTGACAACTAGCTATGACCACTGTATACATGATAACAGATTACACAGAACACTGTTTTAATTTATACACAACAAAAGCATCACACCACTCAAATAATACACATATAGACATAAAGAATTATACCTTAAGGGCAAGTCTTTATTGCAATAAAACATACCGTCAAAAAGCCTTTATTGCAATAAAAAATATTCTACATGCGATATTTGTATTTGCACTATGCGCCAGTCTAGACAAAAGAAAAACATGTGTCTGTGTGATAAGGGAAAATAATGGTGGTAGGCAAACGCATTTGTAATTTGTATTTTTGCGATGATACTCTTGGCTCACTTCTTTCGTCCATAATAGGGGGGGGGGGGGGGGGAGAAGGAGTGAGGAACAAGAAGCATCGATAATTTCATATGCCAACCTTTCACTAAAATGAACTTGCACGTTCACACATCGAATACGTACTGTTTTTGTCACTATTATTACGGCCCTTGTTTCACATCTTACCTGCGCTTCTACTACAACGCATTCATTGTTTGATCCTGCGAAGCTATCGTTTATGCTGTGTTTCACCGCCTCAAATAGCTTTTTGCTGCCTTCGTTGAGATGGTGGCTGCTACTTTCACATTAATGCGCATGGTATTAATTCATTCAGTAATAAAATGTGCATGCAGAGCTTTTTCCAATTTATTTGAACCTCCAACGGAAACTACATTTTTCGTGTTCTCATTTTATCTTGGCAAATGCATCTTGATAAGCAACCAGAGCCCAAAAACACCAAATGGTGGCTAGCTAGCTCTTTGTTCTTCCTCAGCAGCCAATCGCTCAGCTCTTTTGTCTCTTCTATGAGCATCTTCGCATTCTTTGGTCCATACTGTCACCATATTTCTGCACAGGTAATTTGCATTCGACCAACATTGTTTGCCGTCTTTGATGTAGGTGCCATCAGATCGCACATGCACCCACATCATGCAATCAGACTTCTCTGGAATAGAATATGTCGGGTTACGCTCAAGTTTTGTTGCACTCCATTTACCAAATTGAACAATTTTTTATATTAAACGAAAACCCATGAATACGATGTGTCAAATTTTCTTTGGTCTATAAATTGGAGCTATTAGACGTCAACAGTATTTTATTACCCTAAATATGATTGAATATGATTGAATATGGCAAGTAACGTGTGAATATTTCAGTAACGTGGTTCGGTGAGCATGTTTGAGAAAATAGAGCAGTGCGCATTGCGTTTAAGAGTAACATGCATGTCCTTGAAAACAGTATTTATTAGCCGACGAAGATCCATCTCTAGTGTCACTTGATGTCACTCGACACAAACGCCCCTAGACAGCACTGATTAACCCCAGTTATGTAATTCACCATTTTATATCATTTTTACCAGCCTTCTCAAAGCACCGCAAGAGACAGTGTGTCATTTCCAATTTGTAGTTCTTATGTTGGTGAAATATACCTTCTTTCTTCGGATACATTGTGGTTAGTGTGTAAAAAAAGTAGCATGAACTATAAAGTTCCATTGATTGTTATACCAGAAGTATATTCCACTGTTACACCATTGTATAATGACAGGGAAGAGTGCGCCATAGGTAAAGCAAGTCTACCTTATATTTGATTTCTGTCAATATTGAGTTATTTTGTACTGTCGACGAGAAACGCCGCCGTTCCTCGTGAGTAGACATACAGAACTAACGAAATTCTCGCGACACAATCGAGAACGATAAACCTTTCACGGATTCCGCGGTGATGCACTGGGCGACCTAGAATGCCGCTCGCTTAAAGCGCCTACAATTAAGCGCCATTATATTTCCAATATTGTGACTTTCTTATGCTGGAAACACATTCCCGCAGCACTAACAGCAAGCTAAATAAGGAGCAGCAAAACGGCACAAAATGCTGAGTGGATATTACCAACTCGTTGCTCTTCCACGAGGCGAACTGGCAGCGGGCAGAGAGAAAATGACGAGGCAGGGAGCAAAAAAAAAAAAAAGAAACGCAATATATTTGCCACAAATCCGAATGTGAGGCTAGGGGCGCTCTGAGGCCAGAGGTGAAAAAAAAAAAGAAAGAAAAAGAACTGGCGTTTATTTCTTTTTTTTAAACGGTATGTGTTGCGACACAGAATGAGAACACACATGAAAAGCAGACAAAATACCTATTGGTTCAACCAACTGATGTAACTGCCCACGGCATTGTTCCACGTTAGTCCCATTTTAGTTGAGTGGTAAATAACAAAATTATAACGCACGGGATCCCGACACACAGGGAAAGAAGACAATCCCACTCGATGACCTCGAGCACTCGCTATCACAACGCGGTCTTGATGAAAATCATTTAAATTTTGTAGTTATACATGCCGAAACCACATTATAACTCTGAGACACGCTGCAGTGACGAATTCTGTGATATATCTTACGACCTTGGGTTCTTTACCGTGCACCCAGTGCATGGTACCCATGTGATTTTGCATTCTGCCTCTATGTGAATGCAGCTTCAGCGGTCGGGATGGAATCCGCGTACTCGATCTTATCAGTGCGACGTCATAGCCACTGGACTACCACAGCAAGTAATGCTGGCTAGATGCAGTGCCTAAAATGAGGGAGCCAAGCTTTACGTGCTGTTTCTTGTTTCAGCGCGTCTCCGAAACGAAAAATTACGACACCTGCGAACTAGGAGCATACATACACAGCGCGAATGATGCAACCAGCCATATATGTTTGTCAGCAATGTGGGTAGAGCACTGCATGGGCTCGGGCTTACCCGAAAGCCGGTCCCGGCCCGGCCCGTGGGCCGGGCCGGGGCGGGTAGAACAGTTTTTTCACGGGCTCGGGCTGGGCTCGGGCACAGCGTGTGCTTTTTGAACCGGGCCAGGGCCGGGCTCGGGTTTTTTGACGCGGGCCCGGGCCGGGCTCGGGCTTTCTGGTGGTGTGCATATAACGTGCAGCGAGTTATTCTCGGGCCTCTCAACTCTGAAAAATATTATTTTTCGGTCTCGGGCCGGGTTCGGGCCGGTTTCGCATCGGGCTCGGGCCGGGCTCGGGCCTAAGGTAAAGGGGTTGCGGGCCGGGCCGGGCGGGTAACGTAGATTATTTCCGGGCCCGGGCCGGGCCCGGGTCTCGCCATAAAAGTTTTGATCGGTATCGGGCGGGCTGCCCAACGTAAAAACAGGCGCGGGCCGGGCCCGGGCTGAAAAAATCGGCCCGTGCAGTCCTCTAAATGTGGGTATTCATATTCAGCCAAGTATGTGCTAGAGGTGGACACGCAGAAACCACAGCTACTAGGTCGTTCATGGTCGAATGAGTTGCGCATTGCGCTTCTGTGCACAGGTAACACGACTCAAAACCAACTGTCGGATCAACTTCGGCCACTGAGTCAGTGGCAATGTGCACATATGTACCGCTTATGAGCGGACGTCTTTCACGCTGACGTGGACCACGAGATGCGGGGCAGGGTAGGTAGTGCTGTTCAACGGAACTCTAACGCCGTCTTGTGAAGCACTGGGTATGTGATACTCTGTCTGCGATGATCTTCAACGAGCCTCTTCGATGCCAACTTGGATCACTGCATATGTGTCAGTACGTGTTTACGCGCTTGAATGAACGTCTTTGACGCAAATTTGAGTAACTAGGCACGTCCCACTGGGATAATCTGCAGATGTCTTCCGAAATGTATGCCGTACCGGTGCATTCACCAACCAGCACATCATGCGACATCCGGGCTTTTAAAAGCACTCTTTGCTTGACATGGTGCGCCATCAAGTGGAGCTACCAAAAATTCATGCTTGGCCTCCGAGATGAGAGACGCGGAGTGCAGGTGTGTGCGAACGGTCAGCAATGTTCTCTCTTTGGCTGCACATCGAAGTTGGCGAGAGGTTCCATGAAGAACAACGGTACATAAACATAATATATGGCGCAGCTCGCTGAAGTAGTAGCGTGAAAGAGGTTTTCACTTCGACACGTCAAATCGTCGTCGTCTGACTTTGGCGCCATTGGTGGGGCATTGCACGTAAACGCCGTCAGGAACAGATGGAAATGACATTAGAGTGACCAGAAGCCAGGAGGCGATAGGCGGTTGTCATCGGCTGAGCATAACCGGAGCTGTGTGACTGGTGGACTATAGCAGCCGTAGGGTGGCTCAAATTGAGTGACACTAGACGCGCAGTCAAAGAGAGCTGAACGGGACGATGAAAAATGTCGCAGTTTTACCCAAAAGGCGAAGCATCAATAGCAATAGCAAATAAGTAGAGAGCCATACGGAATAAGGATAGTAGTTTTGGCAGCTCTATAAACTTGGACATGCAGCAGCACCAAGCAACCCGCAGAACTGTTGTCGACGCCGTCGGCGTTTTGCCCGCGTTCGCACCAAACGCGCGTGGCGTTGGTTACTGTTGCCGGTGCCTCTGTGGGCGGCTCAGAGGTTTTCGACGAGATCAGAACGGGACACTCGTCGAGCAGCGTCGGGAGTCTTTACCACATTCTCGCCTCGCTTTATATATATATGCATTTGGTGTCACAGCTAAACCTCAAACAACACAGTGGTTAAGCGCTCCGCGATGCTAAAGTGAGCAGTGCACATACCAAACACGGTAGGCGTTCCTCCATCGGTGACGCAGAGAGTGCGTCATGCAGCCGGTGTGATGACTTTGTTCAGCTGTCGGCGCAATTGGGAACTCATTATCGATATGCGCGCGCCAGTGTAAATGAGTGCTCAGACACTGACACCTTCGACAACAACGTCCATCAAGTTACGGTCAAGTGCATCGTGGACGGTGCACGACGAGCCTGCGGTGATAGGGACGATAGCCGACGAGCTGATGGCAAACCGGACTGGTGACGTCGGAATAACGACAAGGGACTGTTGTAACCGGCACGAGCGTCATTGTTTGGTTGCTACACATCAAATGGAGGCTGGTAACGAAGCAGGCTCTGTTCGGGGCGATAATTGGTGAATGGCGGTCGCTGAGGGGAGGAGACAGTACGGTTCTTACAATGGTGAGCAACGTGACCGGTACGCCTGCAGGCAAAATACATTGGCCGATCATCTGTGGTTCGCCACTAGGGTGGACTTTCACGCTCATAAGTGGCGATCCAGTCTTCCACGTCCAGGTGGTCGGTGTCGCAGAACGTTCCTGGATCGCGGGGCTGAACCCGGACAACCACCGGGGTTGTAGGCGTTGATGTGGGCTGCATAATTTCGGGTGCTGTTGCGTCCATCATATTGTGCTGTCCGAGGTGACGACCACTCCGGAGCTCCGTTGTTGTTTCTCGTGGGTACCGCGCACCTCTCACCAATGCGTGACGATGCGGAAGCCACATATAAAGATGTATAGTTACAACATTTACAAGATAGGTAACGATGTATAAACAAATAGTTGTCGAGACCGATTTCACAGCGAAATGTCAAATCGTCTTCGTATGACTTTGGCACCATTCTTCGCAGCGCCGTAAGAATATATATATATATATATATATTGTGAAGACGAAGTAAACTTGGACTCGGGTGCTCGCAAGGCATGGCGCAAAAGGGGGAAGACGATGAGGCGGAGAATAGAACAACCGGCCCAACTGAACGGGTGCTGTCTCTGTGTCTCTCTCATCCATTACAATGGCGCAGCCGACGAAAGCCAAATCTTAAGGCACTCCAGCCTTCAGCACCGTGCTGCGGAGGCCTTGCGTCCTCCGCCATCTCGCCGTCCAGGGTCCTTCAGGCGAGGGAACGCAATCAACGCTTCCTTGTCATGGATGCCCCACCTGGGACACCTGGATCTCCGAGCCCCCAAGGCTTGCCGTTCACGAGGCCTTGCACATGGATCCGCACCGTCATGGGTGCCTCCTGCGAACACGGAACGCCGTCCACTCTACCCATGCCCTGGATGACTGCCCCATGACATCATCGCCATCTCAGCCAGCAAGGGATGCCATCCAACGCTCCCCTGGCCATGCTTTCGACTACAGGCTTTTCGCGACAGCCCCCAGCCCTGGCTCCACGGATGCCGTTCGCACTCTCTTCGTCACTGGTCCGGTTGGCCCGAGTACTGCGGCCTCTGCCGCCGCCTCAGTGTGCGCGGTTTCCGACGCTGGCTCAACGGACGGTGCCACCGGCAGCTTGACTGACGTCATGCGAGCCATCTCGCTGCTGTCACAGCAGCATGGACTACTTAGTTTCAGCTGCCCCCGGTTTCCCGCTAACAGCCTTACCATCACCTGCTGCCTCGGAACTAACCGAGTTCCGCGGATTTCAGAATGACCCCATTCTGTGGGTACAAGCAGCCAACGCGCTCGGGGCACGCCATGCCTGGCCAGACAAGATATGGCTGGTTGCAGCGGGGTGACTTCGCGGTGCCGCCAAGGCATGGGAAACTACGAAGGCATCAAGCAGCGGTCCTGGCCTGAATGTTGTGCGGCTCTGATTGTTGCTTTCGGCCCGCTCACGTATACCTGCGACGAGCCCGGCCAGCACTGCTCTGCGGCCGGAGCTCCTGAGGAGCATCACCTTGACCCGGCAGTAGTTCCCAGCAACGCCTGGACAGAGAGGTCCAGGCGTCCCGGAGGCTGCCCCACCGCAGACACCAGCTCACCGGGTTTCACCACCGGCTCCACCCCAGACGATGGGAAGTGCATGGCGACCACCGTTCCTGCGTCGACCCGGGTGGCGCTTCACACACCAACACCACCGGCTCCACTACAAGGTCTGAACACGCAGCAAGTCACCGCTGCTACTTTCACGTAGCAGTCTACGCCAGCTGAGCTGCTGCGACGAAAACCCTACGGAGCTACGAATCCGCAGCATCCCGCCGTTGTAGCTGCACACGGAAAGGTTTTAGCAGGTCTCCGCGCCATCTGCCCCGCTGTAGACCCAGAATTCGAGACATTTTTACCACCACGGGTCTTGGACTCTACGTCCACTTCCGACACCGGGCCATCACTTCCAGAGATGGAGACCACTTTCGGTCCACGGGAGTCAGTGAAACGGCTCCCGAACACATCAACGCCGGGCGCATGGAGGCGCCGGCGTTGCCACCTGTCCACGGATCGTAGCAGAGATATGATTCCTGACTCGTCGGAGCCACATCGTTGCATGTCCCCGCAGTCATTGGCCGAATTCGCGGCCGTTCACAGCGCACGGAGGGAGATGTGGCTGAAGGTCATCATCATCAAAACCTCCCCGCACGCGCAAGACGCCGAAATAGACGCGCGAAAGGGACTCACGTAACTCTCACGGTTTTTCGTCTAGCGCGGCTGATTCAAGCGCAACGACGAGATCACTCAGCTACAACCCGGAAAATACGCACGCGACAGCTGAGCAGAGCAGGTGTTCATCGTCCACAACCTGCTGCCTGTACGTGCACACCTGCAACTGGATAATCGTTGGCAAGACTTGCGACCAGCACGCTGCAGTCTGTGCCGCCCGCCAGAGAAGCTGGTTGCGCGCTGGACGGCTCACAAACGACCGACCTCCCTCCCTGAAAAAGTTGCCTGGTTGCAAGCGCGCCGGAAACTCGCAGCGTGGCCGAGTGTGAAGACGAAGTGAACTTGACCTCGGGCGCTCGCAAAGCGGGCGCGAAAGGGGGGAAGACGACGAGGCGGAGAATAGAACAGCCGGCCCAGTGAATGGGTGCTGTCTCTGTGTCTCTTTCATTCATTACAATGTATACAATGTAACATACTTTTGAGCGAATGTACCTCAGTATCATATTTCTTTCTTTCTCAGCTTTTGACGTAATGTGTGTTCATGCTGCTTGTTTAAAGTTTGCATTTGTGCTCATCACATAACAAGGATTGATAGAATTCGGTTCCTATAACCTGGTTTCCTTCTGTGCTCTGATTCTTTTTTTTAATATTTATATATATATATATATATATATATATATATATATATATATATATTACAGCGAAGCTCGTAATGCTACTGTAGAAGCGCTTGAAAACGTTATGTGCCAGTTCCCATAGTTAAAAGAAAACAAACGACAGCAACTCGTGAATTTTATTTTGAGAAAAGGTGGCAAGAGATAAATGCAATATGCTGGCTTTGAATACTGTTGTGTGTGACTTGGCGGTTAAATAAATAGTGTAAATTATATTTCTCGGCCCGTGTAAAGACGTTGTTGAAAACGTTCAAAGCGTTCTTGAAAACGCTTTAAAAGTTTTCCCGCTTGCCTGAGAGCACAAAAAGCAGCATATATTGTATGTTTATCGCAAATGGGAGCCACTGCACTTGTGACACGCACCGACATTTTGAAGTGTGTAGGTGATTTGTGTGTTTGTAAATAACTACTGAAATACTGTCTTTACCAAACTTTTTATGCCTTCACCAAGGCACGCAGTTAGTTTCGCCCGGTTTGTTTGGTAATTATGCGAGGAGCGGTGCTTATATTTCGTTTTAGCAGGAAGTGTTTTCTGAGTTACGAAAGATAAATTTTTATTTTGCGTAGGTTATTTAAAGCCCTCTTAGAAAGTCCCTTAACCTTTTACTTGCCAATGTCACCCTCTAGAACTCAAGTGTTCTAGAGGGTGACAATGTCGTTATAGAATGGTAAAAGAATAGCAAATAATAGGAACCTAAACTTCAATACAAAATTTCCGGAAATGTCAGTGTATTGTGCAGCGTTAATCTCGGATTTTTGTATTGAATAGGAGCGTTACAAACGTGTGTTCAACCCTCGTTTTTTTTTCGGTTTTTCTATACGCCACAACGAAAAAATGCACTTCGTTTCTCCGGTATTGTGTATGAATTGCCACTAAGACGAGCTCAGCAAACATAGAGGGAATGCTATGTGAAAATGATGTGCGAATGTAAATTATAGCATGTGCATTAATTATTCAATTCTTTAAAATTTATTTATCACTTGCTCAAAAGTGTCACACTGTCGTTCTAATTTGCACTTCGCTGTGTTCCAAAGGAACCGTGGAGGTATTTCCTGCAAGAATACTCTTCGCAGAAAAGCGGGGCATCGTAATTGCAATAGGCCCCGAAATTTTGCTCTTTGTGGCCGAAGTGTTGCAAATCAATACGGAACCCTCATTTTTACAGTTTTTGTTCGCGTGCAAACGAGGATACAAATGTTCTTCCGGTGGCCTCAATTACCTACACACGCCATATTGTTTATACTTGAAGAAGCTAAAGGTTAAGTGTGGCGTAATGTAAAGTCCTGGCCTACCAGCGTCTGTTCCGGCCCCGTTGGGCGCCATAGAGTCGTCCTTGGAGATGACCTACTGTGTCGAAGGAGAAAATATCACACCAGAAGAGTTGGAAAGTCACCCAAGGTGGGAGAGGGCCTTTCAAGCCCGGAAACCTGTCTACCCCAAGATTAAACACGCGGAGTCGACAGCGCTCCCGGCGCCACCGGCTGGTTCTACCGGCAGTGCTTACAGTTCAACCACCCTGGCGACGGCCCCATTGGCTTCCCGCAAGCCAAAAATGCACGCTCCGCTACCCAAGCTACCCAAAACGGTCCTCAAAATTATACGTCCGGCGTCGGACTGTGCGTATGACAGTGCAATGGCGGAGTGCTTCTCCCACTCGTGTGCGCGGCCACCCGTATTGACTATAACACTGCCCAGCAGCAGGACAAACTGCGCCTGAACCCATTCAATAGCTCGTTCACGCTCAGTACCCCTGCCGAGGTCCGATCGAAGAGGTATGTTTCTGTGAACTCTTTGCAACTAGGCACCGTAAAATATCCACTCCGCGAATACGTGGCCGCCCCTGACGACGCGGAACGTGGCATCATTTATAATGCACTCTACATTTAAACCGAAGAAGAGATCATCCAAGACTTGCAAGCGATGAATAAGAGCTCCCAGTACACAATCACTGACGCAAGACCTTTGGGCAAAACCAAGTCTATCCTAATCCCCTTCATCATCGTGCAAGCGCTCCCGAAGCAGCTGAACTTCTATAGGACTCTATATGCCTGCCACCCTTTCAAGGCCAAAGTGGAGGCATGCCACCACTGCTGTAGGGCAGGGCACAGAGTGGACGTGTGTGCGCACCCCAAGAGCAACCTCTGCCCGTGATGCGGAGTGGAGCACCAACTCGCCGAACCACTCACCTCTACCGCTAGGTGCATCCTCTGTGGAGAGGCGCACCTCACGGGGTCCAAGAAGTGTAAAGTGCGGTTTGACCGCCCCGGCAACAACTCTCCCACCGCCGCCGGCAAAGTGGCCCTGGTGACTGAGAAAAGGGTTAACCCCGACTCGACCCACCGACGCAGCTCCCGCAGTCGCACGAGACTGCCCTCGGACCCCCCGCAGAAGCCGGCCAGGGCCTCCCGTTCCCGGACGGAGTACAGGACCCGGTCCGGATTCACCACAGGGTGCGGCTGGACCCGGAGCCGCTCCACCTCTTACCCTCATCTACCTGGGACCGAGACTGAGTCCATGAAACAGGTGAGCTGGGGGCCACGGTCTCCGTCTCACGAGCGGGAGAATAAGGAGCTCAGGGCTCAGCTTCAAAAACAAAGTGCCGAAATCGCCGAACTACGTGAACAAATTCAATTGCTCCTTAAGCGCGACATGCATACGCGTAGAACTGACTCCCCTAATCCAGCACCCCCCGCTACAGCTCCCTCTGTCTGACCCCCTCACCCCCCCCCCCCCCTGCGCCGCAGGCATCTAACCCTCCGCCGCGATCCCACGCAACGTCCCCCACCAGAAACCCCCCCTCCCAGAAGTGCCGTGCGTTGACTGACGGCAGTGGACGAAATTCGCAAAACGAATCCATTTTCATGACGGACTTGTCAAACGCTATCCAAAGCATGTAACAAAGCCTCATGGTCATGCAGAAAGATAATGCTGCTTGGATGGCAAACATAGCTAATAGACTCACGGAACTCGAGCAATGGCAGGTCACCCAGGAAGCAACCGTGTCTCAAATACAAACTCAGCTCAATGGGCTGCTACCTTCAAATTCTACAGCCTCGGCCTCCGTAGCCGAATCCCTCCCCAGACATCGTCATGGCAGCACACTTTAACGGCGCAGTGGTATGGCAATGGAACTACCGGAGTTACAGGGCTAACCGCAGCAATCTGCAACTCCACCTACAGTCCCTACCCACAATCGTAGCACTTCAGGAAACAGAAGTGCCCGCGAAGCTCCTTAATAACACACCTTTCGAGACAGTCCATGCAACCTCCATCACGGCAGCCACATTTGGTACACTGAAATTATACAGCTACGCTCCATCCACTTGAAATTCCGCACATTGATGGAATGCTCGTAGAACTCCGTCCCCGACACAGACAGGACACCAGTCTTTTTGTGGCCAACATCTACTGACCACCCCCCCCCCCCCAAGGGCCCTGCGTCCCCGCTACTAACGGCGATACGTAAAACTTCAGACAACAGCGGAAGGAACCCATTAGTAATAGTGGGTGACTTCAATGCAAATTATACTACCTGGGGATACAAAAAGAACTGCAGAAAAGGTACAACTCTATGGACATTCGTCCAAAATGAGGAGCGAGATCTCAATTTTCCCACAAGGATAGGCAAAATTGTCCAACATAACACAAACCCAGACCTTACTCTCACTAAGGACATACCCAATGTTACATGACTCAACGTGCAAAACTCATTGGGCAGGGACCACTTTATCCTCAGCACTCGCTCACTCTCTAGTACACAACGGCGCCAAGTCGCCATTACTGACTGGGACAGGTTACGCAATATTAGTGCAGCCGCACCTGAAACCATCGATAATCTGGACACGTGGGTGCAGCAGCTTCTCGGAGACGCCACAAAGGGCACATCCCAGGTACTAAGCACATCAGACTCAGAACTCGCAGACAGTAGGCTGTTACACATGTGGGAGGCGCACAACGGTTTACAGAAATTCTGGCTAGCCAATAAGCCCCATCGCAAACTTAAAGCCAGAATCGCGGCCCTTGTCAAAGAAATAGAAGAGAATGTGACACACCTAACACGCGATGCCGGCTAAACCCTGAAAACAACAATATCGACCAGCGCAAGAGTATTTCGCAGTTGCTTCACAGCAACCCAGCGGAAGACCAAGTACTGCAGGACTCTCTGCAAGCCCAATGTCTGGCGGACAGCACAATAGTCCCCTTACCTCCTGATACCGACCAGGACAACCCAGAACTAGATGCAGACATCACTGTCTGGGAAGTCCGGGCAGCCTTACATAAGCTCAGAACCACAACTGCCCCAGGGGAGGATAAGATCACCAACAAAGCTCTTCGAAACCTTGATGACCGATCGATACAGGCGATCACTCAACTCTTTAGCACGCACTGGGCCGCAGGAACTCTCCCACCACAGTGGACTCATGCAAAGATCACCTTTATTCCCAAGCAAGTCAAGCTGCTAGATTTCAAAAATCTACGGCCGATTTCACTCACCTCATGTCTCGGTAAGCTCTTCGAACATGTCATACTAGAAAGACTCCAATACCATATGCAAACGCCTAATCTCTTCCCACACACAATGATTGGCTTCTGCGGGCATCTATCCACGCAAGACGTCATGCTTCAGCTCTCTGCAGAAGTTCTGCACCCCCGGCCTGCGAAACGCACAAGAGCCATACTAGCACTGGACCTCACCAAGGCCTTTGACAATGTGAATTATACCGCAGTGCTGAAGGCTTTATCCGATGTATACGTAGGCGGGAAAACTCACGCCTATGTCACAGCTTTCCTACAGGCCAGGACTGCGGTCCTGATGGTGGGACAACTGACAACAAATCAGCTCCAGCTGGGTTGGAAAGGCACACTGCAAGGATCAGTGCTCCCGCCACTCCTCTTCAATCTCACTCTCATTTCCATGGCCAGACAGCTGGCTAACACTCACAACCTCTCGCACTCCCGGTACGCAGACGATATTACCTTGTGGACCACCACAGGCACATAGGCGACAAGGAGGCTACCTTATAAGTAGGGGCCCATGTGGTGGCAGAGCGGGCTGCGGCAATAGGCCTCTCTGGCTTCTCCACCAAGTCGGAACTTCTTGTTCTCCACCCTCCCAGGAGTCGCACAGATCCAACTCCAGCCCTGAGCATCCGTATCCACATGGGTACATGCTCCATTCCTGAGGTCGCAAAGCTACGAGTGCTTGGAATCGTCATGCAGAATAACGGCAAACACACGGAGATGGTAACTGGTCACTACCACAGTACACCAATAAAATGCGTCTGATCAGGTGAATATCCAATAGACACAATGGGATGCGGGAGCATGACCTGGGAATGTTTGTGCAGGCCTTTGTTATGTGCAGAGTAGTATACTCGCTCCCATATTTACATCTCACCAGGGTGGACAAGAAAAAGCAGATGCCCTTATATGCCAAGCGTATAAGACAGTGCTTAGCCTCCCCAGACACACGCCAAGTGAGCGGCTCCTTCACATGCGGGGACATAACACGCTTGATGAGCTTCGAGAGGTTGTCCTTTACCACACAGGACGGGACATACTGGACAAACTAGGACTAAGCCCGACTTCCGAGGAAGATCAGACATGCTCCTTACCATCAGACATACGGAACTGCCTCACTATCATCCCTCTGCCTATAAACACGCACCCCGTGCATCACGAGGTGCGCAGGTAGGCCAGGGCAAAAAAAGTTACACCATCTACCCTGAGTAGTGCGCGAAGCAGCCATGGGGTCGACTCAAATTCCCATTAGTTTTCAGATCAGCCTGTCGCCGCTGCCGTTTCGTGGCAGCGGCACGAGCCCTCTTCACCGCGGCACTGTCCATGGCGCAGACACTGGCGTTGACGCTGGCGCTGTCCGTGGCACTCATTGCGGCGTTGCGGGAAGAGATTGAGAGGACGAAGTGAATGATGATGAGTGGGCGAAGCACCGGGGGGTCATTCGGTCAAAACGCCAGAAGCGTTCTCCGGAAGCCGGAAGCTGGCTTCCGGAACCGGAAGTGGAAACGGAACCGGAAGCAGAAGCCGGCTTCCCGTACCGCTTCCGTAGCCGGCTTCCGGTTCCGCTTCCGTACATATACTTGGCGTACATATACTATAGATGTACTTACAAGGAGAGGAGGGGGAGGAGGATGTGCATGCGCAGTGCGGGTGTGGACGCCGCACGGCGGATGGATGGAGGGAGGGAGGCAGTGACATATCCCCGACCTTAAGATGCTTCGCATCTAAAACCCTCTACAAGCAACACCACCACGACCGCCTCACGGTATGTGTCGACGCCGCTAGCTACCCACACAAACCGGCCTATGATAGTGTAGTGTCCCATCAACTTGGTTACACCACAGCAGCCACAATACACGCACGCACGTCCCTAGAGGCGGAGGAGGCTGCCATAGCCCTGACCATATTCACCACTGCTGCCGAGGTTATTCTTAGCGAGTCCAAAACTGCAATCCGCGACTACCCCAAATGCCAAGTTCATGAACCGGCAAGGAAAATTCTCAATCGTCAGACCCCCCTTAGACCAATTGCGCTCATCTGGGTACCCGCGCACGTGGGCCATCGAAGCAACGAGATGGTCCATTCCTTCGCTCTAGTAGCCGTCAACCGAGCCATGCCGTCCGATGACCTGGATAACGCCAGAGACCGATTGGTAGCATATCATGAGACCACCCCCCACTACCGCGAAATGCAGCCAACATATCCTCCTCCACACGAATCCGTAACCAAATTCCCGCAAACTACCTGGCGCCAGCTTCAGGCACAAACGTTCCTCTCTCCAGCTTTTCTAGAACCAACTTTCAGCACATAATGTTCGTATGCCCTGAGCTCCAGCCACCCTCTGAGTGGCAACTCACCGACGTCAAGGGATGGGAGACCGCGGTGTCTAGCTCCAGCCGAGCTGACCAAATACGGCTAGTGGACTGGACTGTGAGGGTCAAGGAGGGCCCCAACCTCCCGGCCACCGTACGCGCTCCTGAGCACCCTCACAAGTCGTTTTGTTACATAACGCTCACGAACAATAAATGTTTACCACCACCACCACCACCTTTCACGGGGAGCGAACTCACGGCGAAGTACAAACGCGACTTCTTCCGTCGCGCGAAAGCACGTGGGGGGACGGGAGGGAGGAAGTGGATGCGATGTTTTGCTGCGGCACCAAATTCGCATTTATATAAAGCGAGGCGAGAAGATCGTAAAGACTTCCGACGCTGCTCGACGAGTGTCCCGTTCTGATCCCGTTTTGCCAAGCAGGCAAAACACCGACGGCGTCGACAACAGTTCTGCGCGTTGCTGGTGCTGCTACACGTCCAAGTTTATGCAGTTGATAAAACTACTATCCTTACTACGTATAGCTCTCTATTAATTTGCTATCGCAATTGATGCTCCACCTTTCGGGTGAAACTGCGACTTTTTTTTTTCAGCGAAGTTGTTAAGGGCTGAGTCTCCGATGGTCATGTACGCGTGTAGAAAAAAAAAGCTTTCATGCTGTATGCTGTATGTGCTAGTGAAAGCGCGCGACGGACGTGCGCTTTCACTCGCACATACTCACTCGAGCAACGCACGGCGGAGAGCAAACGCGACTTGTGACCGTGCGCAAGGGGAATTGGCTACTCAATCACATTCTCAGAAGACTTAACTTAAAAGGCATGAGCTGCCAGTGTTTTGTTTCGTGACATTTGTTTATAGGCTGTGATTCTCAAATTTTTGAGGAGCTGTATGAACTTGCACATGTAGCAGCTCCAGCAACGCGCAGAACTGTTGTCGACGGCGGCGGCGTTTTGCCCGCGTTCGCAACGAACGCGCGCGACGTTGGTGACACGTTACGAAGAACGTACCAACCTTTGCCGTACACCCTATGGCGGTGTCCATTGTCCCTGTGGTAACTAAATAAATGAAAACGTCCAGATCATATATATTTCTCACTCCTAAACTGTTCAAATTACCAATTGCACCATCACATCTTAATAGTCATAATTGGAAATACATAATTCCCACCATAGTACAGTTTCACTTGTCTTCCATCTCCACCCCATTCGAAGGGCTGACAGTTTTAGGGGCGAAGCTCCTTAGGGTCGAGCCTTGTCCCGACGCGCCTTTCCCGACGCGCGCTCTCTCTCTCGTCCATAACTAGGGGGTGCTGCGGTGCACAAGGGCTATATAAGCGCTGTATATACTGTAAACATGTGCAGTGTATATATATATATATATATATATATATATATATATATATGTATATATATAGTATATGTAAGCCACGCTGCGCCTTCCTGTAGCCGGCTTCCGCTACCGGAAGGTGGAACCGGAAGCCAGCTACCGGCTTCCGGAGAACGCTTCCGGCATTTTGCCCGAATGATTCCCCGGCCGGTGCTTCGCCCACTCATCATCATTCACTTCGTGGATATGCGGTGTTTTATTTTAATTTAGGGAACTCAAAATTATTTTACAACTGTTCACAATAACACGCTAGCGCTGCAAATTGGTTCGTAATGATGCTACGACGCATTACAGATTGCTTTGCAATGACGCTAGCCCAAAAGCCAGATTTCGCCTCCAGTGCAATCATGCAATTTTTTATTTACTTAAATGCGTAGATATTTGTATATATTCGGAAAATCGCGGAAAACGGCTAAATTCACCTAGTGCCATAGGTGCTATTGCAATAAAACACTTTTTAGCAAAGGCATTGGGGCCTTCAGAACATTCTCTCGTCAAAACATTACGCCCAGCCGCAATCCTTCTTAAAACAACTTGCCACCAAGAGATACGACTTCCGTAAGCTTATTTATTTCATGCTTGCAACAAGGATGATCGATGTTACAATGACATATGTTGGGCATAAATAGGGATTATCTCAGCAATGAGCGTTTTTCAGACTTTTTTATATTAGGACACGCTGGAGATGCTTTACCTAACTAGAAAATAATTTTTGCCTGGCAGGCTGTTAAGCAAGAAACAAAGGTAATCTTCAATTATTACCTTAGTAATGACTAAAATAAAGGCTGAAGATCCCAAGCATAAGGCTGCAATACGCGAACATATTAATGTACAAGTTTTGAAAATGCTTATGCTGAGTACGGCAGTGCTTGTACGTGTGCATATCAAGTCGCTATTATTGCAACTACAAAACTTGTAATGTTCTGGTGAACTTGTCTGTTATTAATGTCAAATGCTTCAGAGAAGTGTGCTATGCAACTGACTATCATCATTAATGTTGCTTCCCTCGTCGTCATCGTCTATATCAATACTAACGAGCTAAAACTTATGCGTACTTCTATGCGTTGCACCAGGTTCGCGAGAGGAAAAAAATCCTGACTTGAGAACCATCTTCGAGTAGTTAGTGATTTGTTGACCCACGCCGTACTCCTAATGTACTATTTATAGTGCCAACCAAGTTGATTAAAATCTACGTATAAATGTTGTGGGCAAAACAACGTTATTTTATATCAGTCCACATGATATGGGGATATATTGGCAGTATTATTATAACTTTATGTGCGCACACGTGCAGCCTCAGTGAACTGCATAATTGCGCGTCACGTAACATCTCTAAATATCGTATTAGAACATTTTATGAAAATGCTAAGAATTTGGGTGAAGTTTGGTGGATAATATTCGTAGAAACTGCAATGAAATAGGGGTTATAAACTTCGTACGTGTTCACCCGGGATCATACTCACCGTCTTTCCAAGCCCCAAATCCCACCAGTAGGCAGTCTGTTCCAACGTTGTAAACATAGAAAGTTCCAACTAAACCATCATCATAGTCATTTGAGTTCTGTTTATTGCCTTCTAGAAGGTGCGAAATTTATTTCGCGTTATTCAAAATACGAGCACTGCGGGAGCAATACAGTTTTAACAAGAAACAAGACAAAAAAAGATTCGATTTCTAAACTAGACTTTCTAGTAATACGTTGTAGCATGATATGTGCAATTTTATCGCGGCTTTTTATTTGCCCTTGAAAAGTGCGGGTACATTTCTAAATCTCGGATTATTGCTTCCGAATAACATTCTTCTTGTTTAACAACCACTTTGGAAACCATTTCTGCATTTATGTTGATTTTATTGTGACATATATATAGTCATGTTTCGTGACAGTGTGGATTCAAACATTAACAAAGACGTTTCTTTAAAAAACTGTGGCAGAACCCATCTCACGACGACCATCGACAGTAAGGCGCCAGCATCGAATCAACATAGCGACACAACGTATTACCACCGTCGAAACGAGTTATATATGATTTGTGTACAGCAGCGGGACTCCAGTTTGATGCTTCACTAAGAACACTGAGGGCCATTCTGCTCGACCACCGCGAAGCCTGCGCGTAGCCTCCACAATGGCCCAACGCTGCCCGGCTTGATCACGCCAGCGTTTTGAGAGTGCTTGTTAGCGGTCATCCAGTGGGATCTATTCATGTTTGCTTGAGCGCGCTGACACCATGCTTGTTAATTCAGTTAGTAAGCGAATGTGTCCAAGTTTATGCAGCCCTTAAAACTGCTATCATTACTCCGTATACTCTACTAGTAAATGTGCTATCACAATTGATGCTTCCCCTTTCGGGTGAAACTGCAACTTTTTTTGCGTCGTCTTCAAACAGTCATCACTATACGTTTCTTGCCATACTGTCATAGTCATGCCATCGTGGGTGATCCATGGTGGATATTCTAGCCGCGTCATCTATTTGTCACTTTACCGTGCTTAACCCGACGTTGTCATCGCATGATCGTTGTCATACATTGTTCGTCACCTCATTAAGGTTTCGAACGATGAAAGCCGTCATCAGCACGCGGTCTTCCTTATACCATCATCATCATTTCCAAATCAGCATCTCATTGTCGGCACACCATCGTCGTGAACATACCCTTTTCGTCATTGAAATGGAGTGATACTTTCGTTATTTTATCGTCATAACTGCGCCATCGTCATACAGTCATCCGCATGCCGTCACACTCAGGTTTAACATTTGTTGTCATACCAAAGTGATACCGCCACCATGGTGGTTCCAATATCGTCACTCTTACGTTGTCATGCGACTCTCATCATGCCCTTATTTTCATGCTGCCGCCGTCATACAATCACCATCATCGAATTGTTTTCATGCCATCACCGTCACTTTATAGTTGTTGTACCATCGCCAAT
>NC_051158.1:57754843-57947352 GCF_013339745.2 Dermacentor silvarum | reverse complement strand
TCCGTCATCTAAACCGGGGTTCCCCGGCAACGTGATCCGAAGGTCTTCAGCGGTACAGATGTCGCCGACGTGGAGGACTGGTTTACGTCGTATGAACGGGTGAGCGCGCATAACAAGTGGGACGGCGCCGCTATGTTGACCAACGTCCTATTTTATCTGTCTGGCGTTGCCCAACACTGGTTCCATAACCACAAAGTCGACATCCCGACCTGGTAAACTTTCAAGACGTCTTTCACTCAAGTGTTTGATCGACCTGCTGACCGCAAAATACGCGCTGAATAGGGCTTGCGGGCCCGTACACAGCAGACTTGTGAATTTTTCACGAGCTACATTCAAGAAGTCATCCACCTTTGTAAACGTGTCAACCCCGGCATGCTTGAAGCTGGTAAACTTCAGCACATCCTCAAAGACATCGATGACGGTGCATTCCAAACGCTTTTGGCCAGGAATCCGCGCACTGTTTCTGAAGTGGTCACGTTATTTGAGAGCTACGAAGACTTGAAGAAGCAACGCGCCCTGACTTGGCAGCCTCTGTCGACCGCCGACTCGCTATCGAGTCTCGTTGCAGTTTCCGACCACTCTCCACTGCTCCAGCAGATTCAAGACTTGGCGCGCGAGAAGGTTGCCCGTCAACTTTCCTTGGTCCCCTCCACCAAGGAGCCGTCCTGTTATCGGCCTACAACGCTCCGCACTCTCATTGCCGAAGAGGTCTCCCACGATATGTTCCCATCGCTCACCACCAGCCGCCTGTGGCCGCGCCTGATCCCTATGAGCAGACAGTGCAGCCTGTTGCCGCGCCTCTCATGTATGAGCAGAGCAGGCAGTGCCGCCTGTTACCGCGCCTCCTATACCTATGCGCAGGTAGGGAGCAGACCTCCCCAGCCGCCTTTCTCGCTCCTGCAACAGTCTGCACCACACGCCGCTCCTACTGCTTCTTGGGCCGGGCCGAGAGTCAGCAATCCATGTCGGACGCCTGACAATCGCCCCATTTGTTACGCCTGCTGCACGCCAGGACACGTCGTTGGCTATTGCCGCCAGCGCCTTCAAACTCCCGACGACGCTCTCCGGCCGTTCCAGTATGGCACTCAGCCCATGCGCCAATCATCCCCGGCTCCCTCCCAGTGGTATGTTTCTTCTGACCTCCCGGAATTTCCGTCGCGCCGCTACCCAACTCCTCGTCGACCCGCACCCTCCGACCACGAAAAGTAAGCGCCGCTGTTCACTAGGCAAGAACTGCGCCATCTTCGAACTGCGAAAGTCCTCGCTCTTCTCCTGCTTACATGGGCACAATATCTGTCGAAGGTATTTACACTTTTGCGCTTGTGGGCACCGGCGCCGCCGTTTATCTTATAGCCGCCAAACTCTGCCGTTCGCTACGCAAGGTGCCCACGCCGCTGTCTGGACGGTCGCTTCACACGGCAAGGGCGCCGCACGCTACAGCTCTCGCAGCCTGTACTGCCCGTGTACATTGTCGAGTTAATTGTTCTTCCTGCCTGCTCACATGACTTCATCCTTGGATCCCGTCATATTGCCGTCATCGACTGCGCACGAGCTGAAGTTGAATTTTCGCCGCTGTATGACGCACCATCCCACGACGCTCTTGATCAGCCACCTAAACTGGTCGTGCATGAGGACAGCGACATTCCGCTTGGCTCTTTTGCCCTTGTCCCAGTCGTCTGCGGAAATGTCAGCGATCCTACGGTCTTCTTTACACCATCTGGCATCTTTATGGGTCGCAAAGCCATTCCACTTCCTTTTGCAACACTTGACATCGCCGCCGGCATCAGCAATACTTTTGTGTACAATCCACTTTCTGCGTCGGTTACGTTGCTTGTCGGCGAATGTCTCGGCCGCGTGGAACAGCTTGACTCTTCGTTCTTTGTTACCGTGCCAGACGAATCATTCCAGTGTGACTCCAACAAACTCCTCACATTTTCAATGTCTGAAGAATCGTCGAGTGACATGTTCTCCAGTTCCATCGCCACTTCACTAACCCCTGCCGAACACTCCGAGCTCCTTCAGCTTCTACACCACTTTAGAACTTCCTTCGATATTTCTCAGCCGCAACTGGACCGAACATCGGAAGTGCAGCACTAAATTGATTTCGGCTTACACCAGCCGTTGCGTCAATGACCGTACCGCATCCCTGCCGACGAGCGTCGCGTCATTAACGACCATGTCGACGATATGCTACGCCGTGGCGTTATTCAACCATCCCACAGTCCCTGGGCATCTCCTGTCGTTCTTGTTCGCAAGAAGGACGGGTCTATTCGCTTTTGTGTTGACTACCGTCGATTAAGTAAGTTCACGCTCAAGGAAGTCTATCCTTTGCCGCGCATCGAAGACGCCCTTTACAGCCTTCAGGGCGCAGAATTCTTTTCGTCCCTAGACTTCCGTTCTGCCTACTTACAGGTTCCTATGGCTGTAAGCCGATCGCCAGAAAACGGGATTTATTACACCTGACGGCCTATAAGAATTCAACGTGATGCCTTTGGACTTTGCAACGCACCTGCAACGTTTGAAAGGACCCATAGACAATACGCTGCATGGCCTCAAATGGTCTGTTACCTCGACGATGTCGTAGTTTCCTCGCCTGATTTTTCGACCCACCTAAATTGCCTTATACATGTTTTGACGTGTCTCCCCGACGCTGGCCGGCAACTCAACCTCAAATAGTGCCGCTTCGCCGCGCGGGAGCTGACCATCTTAGCCCATGTGCACACCGTGTCCAAGCACGGCGTTCTACCGGACCCTGCAAAACTTGTAGAGTCGCAGAGTTCCCGCAACCTACTAACATAAAAGAACTTCGCAGTTTTGTGGCCCTGTGCTCATATTTCTGGCGCTTTGTCCGCAATTTTTCATCGATCATGTTGCGCTTGACCCAACTCCTGCGCGGTGGCGCGGAACTCTCCTCCTGGTCCCCTGCAAGCGAGGCCGCATTTCCAACACTGTCTCGTCTTCTTACCTCTCTACCTATTCTTCGCTATTTCGACCTGACCGCTGCAACTGAGATACATAGAGACGCCAGCGGGGTTGGTCTTGGCGCCGTCCTCGCGCAACAAATCCCCGGTACTCCGAATACGTGGTCGCCTATGCGAGTCGTACGTTAACAAAAGCATAGGCCAATTACCGCGTGACTGAAAAAGGGTGCTTGGCTTCAGTATGGGTGCTTGGCAAGTTCCCCCAATTATGATACGGCCGCCCATTTGATCTAATAACGGATCACTACGCGCTTTGTTGGCTCGCCACGTTGAAAGATCCATGTGAGTGGTTAGCGCGCTGGGCACTCCGAATCCTGGAGCACGATATTCGCGTCGTCTACCGCTGTGGACGCAAGCACACTGACGCAGATGCCCTGTCCTGTTCAACTCTACCTCCAGACTTGGCTTGCGCAACCACTTGCGCTCACCCCCCTGTCATTTCTTGACTTTAACTCGATTGGCACCGAACAACGCCATGACCCGTGGATTGCTTCTCTTTTCGCCTCTCTTTCTGGATCATCGACCACCCCTGTATCCGGATGCCTCCGACGCCAAGCTCTTCATTTCGCCATTCGTGATCAGCTGCTCCAACGACGTAACTATGCTCCCGAAGGCCGTAGATAGCTGCTAGTCATTCCCCGCAGCTTAAGATCCCAAATCTGTGCCTCTTTTCACGACGATCCGCAATGTGGCCACGCCGGAGTATTTAAGACTTACGAAAGTATTCGCCAACGCTACCACAGGCGGGGAATGTACTCTTTTGTGCGAAAGTTTGTTCAGCTCTGCCCTGACTGTCAACGTCGCAAATTACCACTTTACGCGAGTCTGGTGCTTTGCAGCCGCTTCCGTGCCCTGCTAAACTCTTCGATCGCGTTGGCATTGACCTGTACGGCCCGCTTCCCGTGACAATGGATGGCAATTGGTGGATCATAGTGGCTGCAGACCATTTGAAACGCTACGCCGTAATTGCTGCTTTACCGAATGCTACAGCGCGGGATATAGCCTCTTTTGTCCTACATCGCTTCATCCTTCGACATGGTGCACCTCGAGAACTCCTCAGTGATAGAGGTCGTGCCTTCCTTTCCGAATTCATCGAAGCTCTGCTTTCGGAATGCCACATAATTCATCTAGCAAGCACGGCATACTATCCGCAAACTAACGGGCTCGCAGAACGGTTTAACCGCACTTTCGGTGATATGCTCGCGATGTACGTGGCATCTGATCATGGGAACTGGGACCGCGTACTACCTTTTGTAACGTTCGCATACAACTACGCGATACAAGCTACTACGTGATTTTCACTTTTCTTCCTCTTATACGTACGGGAGCCTTTGCATACCATTGGCACTCTCGTTCCATACCATCCTGGCGCTTCTGAGTGCCCACCTGTGTACGAAGCTGCCCGACAAGCCGAAGAGTGCCGCCAGCTTGCGCGCACCTTATGTCACAAGAACAATAGCGCCAGAACGAAGGCCACGCCGACTCACTTCCAAATCCCACGTATGCCCCAGGGTCTCTTGTATGGCTGGCTGTTCCTTTCCAAACTCATGGACTTTCCACGAAACTCGTTCTAAAGTACGAATGGCCTTACCGTGTCTTAGAGCGAACGTCCCCGGTGAATTTTCTCATCGAGCCACTTTCTCCATCTGACGACATGCGCCGGCGTGGGCTTGACCTCGTCCACGTGGCGCATCTCAAGCACTGCCATGACCCTTTGCCTCCGCCCTCTTAGGTCGCCAGGATGGCTCTTTTTCTGCAGGGGCGATTGCGAAGAAGAAGACGAGCCTCCGTCCAGAGGCATCGACAACGCTCGACTCGCTCTGCTCGCTCCGCTGGTCGCCAGTGTCTTTGGACACGGTCGCTGGATAAAAAATGGCTTTTTTTTTATCCAGCGGCCATGCTTTGGAGATGGTGCCCCACGTGGCCCGGCCGTTCCTTGAACTCGTAGCGTCCTTGAAGGGCACCGCCAGTAAAACTATTCCTAAATAGGATTACGCGGTGCGCACGTTGGAGTTGAGGAGTAGTCTAATGGCAGGTGGCGGCGGCATAGCTCATGACTTCCGGCAGAGGCTGCGGTGGTTCGGAAAATTATTGACCGCTTGACTTCTGCGTGGTCGATCTTAGGTATTCATGCAGTTTCCTGCTGCGACCAAGCGAATATGCTTTAAAGCGCAGCTCTTAGGCGCCCGTTCTCAAGGCGAGCGTTGGCATCGGCGTGGTCCCTCGTAATTGAGCGAATGGACCCACGGAATGCTGAAAGCGAACGCGTAGCGCAGCGGAAGATGAAAGACGGCGATAGCGAAAAGAGTGCGGGGAGGAAAGCGCAGGAGGATGCTGCGGCGGAACCATGAAACGGAAAACGGAAGAAGAAGGTATGGTGAAAGCATAAGAAAAGCGTAGCACCGCGCAAGACGGGCTTTGTGGCGACTATGTCTACGAGCTGGCGCCAGAGTAGAGCGCGTCGTAAGCATGGAAACTGAGCGCTGCATGAGCGGAGGTCTGTCTGCAGCGGCTGCTGTCAATCGCGCGCCCACGCATCACCTACTTCACGATCTCCCGATTAACGAGTTATTCTCGCCACACTTCTCTTCGTTTGCAACGTGTCGCACGAAACAGGTTGTCGGCGCCAGCCAATATATTGCGAAATTAAAACATGTATACAGATTCACTCAAATTTCACATAATTGAGTATCGTAATCGTCGGTGAATTTTTTTAGTTCTTCGCGCACACTGGTTGTTGTGACTTCCCACAGATCGTTGGAGTTAAATGATTGAGCTTCCGCGCGGTTGTTGTATTGTCTGCCGCACATTTCAGTGTATTTTGAAGCAACATCGCCTGAGTCAGAAATGTTACTACCGTTTCCGGTAAGAAGCACCACCAGACACAAGCAGATTTTGTCGCTCCCTGACCCCGTGCTGGACAGCTCAAGGCTGAATTTGTTGGTCAGCTTGTGTTGGGCTATCATTATTCACTATATCTGCTTTTCTAGAACTTGGTCGGAGTTGAATAAAATGTCCGGGTCATTTTTTATTTGTATGCTTCTTTGTTCACCTGACATTTGATTGACTGGGCTCACAAATATGCGGTTTTTCAGTTTTCGAAGTAAATTTTGCAATGTTTGAGAGCTTGGTGCAGTTCATCATCATCATCATTTAATAACCCTTAAAGGCCCCTTTCGGGGTATAACATAAGGGGGGGGGGGGGCAAAAACAGAAATACAGAGCAGTCATGATATCAAAAATTTCATGAATGCTAAATATAGAAAAAAAATAAAAATAAATATACATATACAGATATATATACACACATATGTATACATATATATATATAACTAAATAAAAATAAAGCAATAGTAGTAAGACGTGGCACAGGTGTGAGCAAGGTGATTAGGTTTGATAATGGGCTGTCAGTAACTGCTTGAATTTTGAGCTATCACGCTCAATAACTATTCATTGTGGCAGTTCGTTCCAGTGCTCTATTGTGATGGGCAGGAAAGATTTATGAAATGCGGTGGTAGTTCCATGAAGACGTTGTACATTTGAGCTGTTGAAAAGTCGACGAGAAGTGCGGTGACGAGGAAGAAGTGTATTACGCTGCTGGGGAAAATAGTAGTAGAGTTTGTGAAAAAGACACAGTTGTGCAATTGTGCGGCGAGTTGAAAGGGACTGGAGATTAAGAGAAGATTTAATGCTACTGATGCTTGTGTTCCAATCGTATTGTGAAGCTATAAATCGCGCAGCCCGATTCTGTACAGATTCTAACGGGTTAATCAAGTAAGTCTGATGAGGGCTCCAAATTGGTGATGCATATTCGAAATTAGTGCGGATGAATGTTTCGTAGGCAAGTTTTCGAATAGAAGCGGGTGACATTGATAGCGACCTTTCGATTAGGCCGAGCGATCTAGAACAATCAGCCGCTAGTTGTAAGATGTGGTCAGATCAGGTGAGTTTGTTTGATATTGTGACGCCTAGGTAGCGGTATGTATGTGTGGGTGTGAGGACCGATGAATTGAGGGAACAGTGGTAAATGCTGTTGTTTCGTTGCCGAGAAATGGACATGAAATCACATTTTGAAGTGTTAAGTACCATAAGCCAGCGTGAGCACCAGTTAGTTATTTTGTTGAGGTGATTTTCCAGCGACAAATGATCAGTTTCCGAGGTTACGCGCCGGTGCAGGACGCAGTCATCTGCAAACAAACGCACTGAGGATGCCATGTCGTTAGGGAGGTCGTTAATAAAAATTATAAACAAAAGAGGACCAAGGACCGAACCTTGAGGAACGCCAGACCTCACGGTCTTGCTAGCCGAGCATCGGTTGTCAATGACTGTGTACTGGGACCTGTTAGCAAGAAAACAATGGATCCATGATAATATTAAAGGGTCAAGGCTGAGGCCAGAAAGCTTGGTTAATAGTCGACGATGGGATACACGACCAAATGCTTTTGAAAATTCCAGGTAGATAACGTCTGTTTGGAAGCCGGAATCCAGATTGAGGTGAATGTCTGTAGTGAACTCGAAAAGCTGTTTTTCAGATGAAAGACCTCGCCGGAAACCATGCTTATTACGAAAAAAGAACGAGTGGTTATCCAGAGGGAGGCTACGTGGGAGTATATAACATGCTCTAAGAGTTTGAAAGCTATGCATGTCGGAGAGATGGTTCGATAATTTGATGGATCGGAACGGCTGCCAGATTTGTGTATGGGAATGACATGGCTGATCTTCCAGTCTTCGAGAATCGAGCTGGTGGAAATGGATTGATCAAAAATAAATTGTAATATGGCACTGGAAATTGATTTAGTTCCTTTTAGGAGTTTAACAGGTATGTTATCAGGGCCAGGAGTACTAGAAGTCTTCAGGTTATCGATAAGTTTGGCTGTACCTTCTGCTGTAATTGTTATGGGTGGCATCTGCGTGAAGTTGAGGAGAGGTAAGGGAGGTATTACTTGGTTAGGTTCCTGAGTGAAAATTGATCAAAAATAAGAATTCATGGCATCGCTGCGTTGATGAACAGGTACTTGGGAGCCATCTGGGTTGAGTAGGGCGATGTGTTGTGAGGGAGCAGATTTGTTTGTTAGTATATTCCAGAACGTTAGGGGGTTATCGCGAAGGATATTCAACAGATCCTGTTACGCTAACATTAGTTACGTCTCTGCTTGTAAAACAATAGTCGGTAAACCTCGTTTCACAAAATATCAGGGCAGGAATGCGCAATTGAAAGGCAGTATGGGTGGTGGCGTGGAGCAGAGGTAGAATACCCGGCCTCAAATCTGAAGGTCGTAAGTTCGAATCCTGCTCCAGTCCACTACATTTTCAGGCATGGCGTGGTGCTTGACATCGGCAAGAAAACAATATATTGTCGAGAGCTAGTGGGGCTATACTAGTTCAGATGCAACCAAACTAGGAAGGCCCACTAAGCTTCATCAAAGTCACTCCCTCACCAGAACAGGAATTTACCTCCTTGGTGCAGTATTCGGCCACTACCTCCCCATGACTCCAACAATTTCTTTTATGGCCCTCAGTCCCCAGTGGTCGGGAAGCAACTCACCAAGGGGGCGGTCAGACCTCCGACGCGGTAGAGGGTGCAAAGGAACCTCTGGTTCCGGACCGGTCGCCACTGGAAACTGACCCTGGCAACGTTCAACACGCGCATCCTCTTGAGCGAGGCTAGCTTAGCAGGGCTATTTGATAAATTATCAGGTATTGCGTGGGATATTATTGGCCTTAATGAGGTTAGGAGAACTGGTGAGGCTCATACAGTGCTGACTAATGGCCACGTCCTCTGTTACAGAGGTCTTCCAGATAAGAGAGAATTTGGAGTAGAATTACAAATCTATAAGGACATAGCGGGTAACATCGATGAATTCTACAGCTATAATGAGAGGGTAACAGTCAGCGTAATAAAGCTGAATCGGAGGTATAGAATGAAGGTAGTAGAAGCCTACGCCCCAACCTCCAGTAACGATGATGAAGAAATAGAACAGTTTGATGAAGACGTTGACTTAGCAATGAGAAAGGTGCAAACTCGGTACACTGCAGTCATGGGTGACTTCAATGCAAAAGTGGGGAAAAAGCAGGTTGGTGAGCAAGCAATTGGCAACTATGGCATCAATCCTAGGAATGCAAGAGGAGAGCTGTTAGTAGAATTCACGGAAAGGAATAGGCTCCGAGTAATGAATACATTCTTCAGGAAGCGCAGCAACAGGAAGTGGACCTGGAAAAGCCATCATGGAGAAACAAGGAATGAAATAGATTTCATACTCTCTGCTAAATCCAAGCATAGTGAAGGATGTAGAAGTTTTAGGAAAGGTACAGTGTAGTGACCATAGGTTAGTGAGGTCTAGGATTTCTCTCAATTTGAAGAGAAAGAGAGCGAAATTAGTCAAGAGGAATCAGGCCAGCCTAGAGGCAGTAAGGGTAAAAACATACCAAATCAGGCTGGTGCTAGATAACAAATATACAGCTTTAGAACAGATGAAGACAACACAGAGGTAATGAACGAAAATGTAACTAGGCTGATATCAGAAGCAGCAATTGAAGTAGGAGTTAAGGCACCAAGACAACCAGTAGGTAAGCTCTCCCAAATAACAAAGGACCTAATAAAGAAACGATAAATCATGAAAGTTTCTTATTCAAGATCTGAAATAGAATTCGCTGAACTGTCAAAACTGATCAACAAGAAGAAAGCAAGGGATATTCGAAATTATAACGTGGAAAAGATTGAGGAAGCCGTAAAATATGGACGCATCATTAAATCAGTAAGAAGAAAGCTTGGCATAGGACAAGGCAAGATGTACACACTGCAAGATAAGCATGGTAATATCATCAGCAATTTCGATCAGATAGTAAAAGCAGTGGAAGAATTCTATACTGACCTGTACAGTGCCCAAAACAGCCAAGCTACTTTCATTCGAAATAGTGATGAACCGGATACAGAGGCTCCTTCTATAACTAGCGATAAAGTTAGAAGGATCTTGAAAGACATGTCCAGGGGAAACGCTGCTGGAGAAGATGGAATAACAGTAGATTTAATCAAAGATAGAGGAGATATCATGCTTGAAAAGCTTGCGGCCCTTTATGCGCAATGCCTCACAACTTCAAGTGTACCAGAGAGCTGGAAGATCACCAACATTATACTAATCCATAAGAATGGAGACGTTAAAGAATTGAAGAATTATAGACGCATTAGCTTGCTTTCAGTATTGTATGAATCAGGGCAACACTTGACTTCAGCCAGCCAAGAGAACAGGCTGGCGTCAGGAAGGGTTATTCTACGATGGATCATATACATGCCATCAATCAGGTAATCGAGAAATCTGTGGAGTATAATCAACCTCTCTATATGGCTTTCATAGATTACGAAAAGGCATTTGATTCAGTAGAGATACCAGCAGTCATAGAGGCATTGCGTAATCAAGGAGTACAGGAGGCATACGTGAATATCTTAGCAAACATCTACAAGGATTGCACAGCTACCTTGGTTGTCCACAAGAAAAGTAGAAAGTTACCTATCAACAAAGGGGTCAGGCAAGGACACAATTTCTCCAATGCTATTCACTGCATGTTTAGAAGATGTATTCAAGCTCTTAGACTGGGAAGGCTTAGGAGTGAGGATCAACGGCGAATATCTCAGCAACCTTCGGTTTGCAGGTGACATCGTCTCATTCAGCAACAATGGAGACGAATTACAGCAAATGATTGAGGACCTTAATTGAGAAAGTGTAGGAATTGGGTTGGAGATGAATATGGAGAAGACAAAGATAGTGTTCAATAGCCTGGCAAGGGAACAAGAATTCAGGATCGCCAGTCAGCCTCTAGAGTGTGTAAAGGAGTATGCTTATCTAGGTCAATTACTCACAGGGGACCCTGATCACGAGAAAGAAATTTCCAGAAGAATAAAATTGTGTTGGAGTGCATACGGCAGATATTGCCAAATCCTGACTGGGAGCTTACCACTGTCGTTGAAAGGAAAAGTGTACAATCTTTGCATTCTACCGGTGCTAACATAAGTGGCACAAGCTTGGAGGTTAACGAAGAAGGTCGAGAACAAGTTAAGGACCGCACAAAGAGCGATGGAACGAGAAGTCTTAGGAGTAACGTTAAGAGACAGGGAGAGAATGGTGTGGATCAGACAACAAACGGTGATAGCCGATATTCTTGTTGACATTAAGCGGAAGAAATGGAGCTGGGCAGGCCATGGAATGCTTAGGATGGATATCCGGTGGACCATTAGGGTTACAGAATGGATACCAAGCGAAGGCAAGCGCAGTCGAGGTCGGCATAAAACTATATGGGATGATGAAGTTAGGAAATTTTCAGGCACAAGTTGGAATACGCTTGCGCAAGACAAGGGTAATTGGAGATCGCAGGCAGAGGCATTCGTCCTGCAGTGGACATAAAATATAGGCTGATGATGATGATAGTTATGCATAGATATATGGAACTGCTCAATTTACGATAACAGAGTATGTATATCTAGATTATATACTTGACAGAGATGTTAGGCCTGGTTCAGGGTCCCCTTTCAGGACTCTCCACGTACGCTCAATGCTCTGGGGGAGTGTAGAATCACCACTTTTATATCCGCAGGTAAAAATACAATTCTTAAATTTGGACATACCTGCATCTTCAGTTTCTGAAGCAGGCTTTAGGTTGATATTTTATTTTACAGGCATGGACAAAACTACTACAACTTGTTGCAATAGAGTTGCAAACGCAGTGCTGCAATAGCAGGCACTGCAGGTACCCTCACAGATGTAGTAGAGTCATATCAGCACCACTATAGCTACAACCTGAGCAGAGTTGAAGTAGTGGAGTGGTACTGACCTTTAAGAAAGAGACAGAGTTGTGAGTAGACAGATTACATGTACTCTCAAGAAAACGTCGTATACGTAGCATTCCGCCTTTCCACTGATAGAGCCACGTTTACAACATTTAAAACCCTTTGCTTTTAGGGTGCCCTTAAATTTTTCATGTAAGTAATGTCCGCGTGTTCTAGTAATTAGGCTGAAGTAGAACTTTCTTAAGCCATGCTGACTATAAAATAAAAAAATATATAGCCATTACAAACTTCTGATAGTTTATAGTTTTTCTGCGGTTCATTAGAACATCATTCAAACTGTGAAGAAGACGCGCCTCCATCCAGCGGCATCGCCAACGCTCGGCCCGTTCTGCTCGCGCTGTTGGTCGCTGGTGTTTTTGGAGACGGTGCTCCACGCTGCCTCGCCGTTCTTGGAACTCGTAGCGTCCTTAACGGACACCGCCAATAAACCTCTTCTCAAAAGAAATAATGCGCGGAAGCATTTTGCTGATATAACAAGGATAATGTTTTGTCAATGCTGAAATTGTGTGCTGGTATTTATTGAACCGATTTTCACAATGACGCGCACATTTATATTTACCTTCACTTCCTCTTCCTTGTAGGTTTACCGCATCGCACATTTTGCGTCACAAAAAGGCAGATTGAGTTATTCCTAAAGAAAATATTAAACTGCGACGTAGCGTTAACAAGACCTTTAATACGCCCCGAGGACGTAGCAGGCCAATCACAATCAAGGCACAGATCAATCTCAAGATGAGTCCCCACAAGCGATGAAGATGAAGTAGCCAATGGGATGATGAACATGTGCAGCCAACGAAGAAGTGACTAAGAAATACCCACGCTAATTTCCCTCGCGTGCGAGTTGCCAGCCTGGCCGCAACTTAAAGGGATGGCGAACGCCTAGTAAAAGGCTTCATGCGAGAGACGTGTACAAACTCGGCGGCGCGAAAGCGGCGGTCAGTTGGAACCACAATACGTTGGTCGCGATAAATAACGGTAGAATCCTACTCCAAGACTCTGTATGGGCCTATGAAGCGAAACGGAAACTTGTCGCACAAGCTAGGAGTGCGAACTGGTGTCCAGAGTAGCACTTCATCGCCCGGGCGGAAGAACACTGCGCGATGGGATGAGTCATAGAGGTTCTTGCGGTCCTGTTACCTTGCTTTAGTGTTGATGCGGGTGTGCTGGCGACAGCGGTGGAGGCATGATATATATTGTTCAAAAGAGGATGCAGCTAGAGTGACAGGGGCGGGGAAGAAATAGACGTCAAGACAAGAGAGGGCGAACGCTCATAGAGGAGGTAGAATGGCGAGTGACCAGTTGTGCGTTGTACGGCGTTATTGTACGCCAAAGTCACGAATGCCAAAATTGCGTCCCAGTTTGTGTGGTCTGGTTGAATGTACATGGCTATCATATCGGAGAGCGTGCGATGAAATTGCTAAGTGAGGCCGTTGGTTTGAGCGTGGTAACTGGAGGTTGTATTCTGGGTGACGCCGGAGGCTCGGAGCAATTCGTATACGATTTGCGAAAAGAATGCCTTTCCACGGTCACTCCGGATGACACGAGGAGCACCGTGACGCAGGATTAATGCTTGAAGTATAAATGCAGCCACTTCAAAAGCCGACGCCGAACTCACGCAAGCTGTTTCGGCGTAACGTGTCAAGTGGTCGACGGCTGTCACTATCCATCGATTGCCGCTCAGAGTCGTGGGAAGGGGACCATACAGGTCAATGCCAACGACTTCGAATGGCGCCGACGGACACGATACTGGTTGGAGCTCTCCTGTTTGACCTGATGTTGGTAGCTTTCGAAGCTGGCAAATGGCGCAGTAAGCGACGAACCGCGCTACACTAGCGGATAAGCCAGGCCAGTTGAAGCAACCTCTTATGTGACCATACATTTCCTGGAAACGGTGACCAGCAGTCATGTCGTCGTTATATGCGTTAAGAACATGAGATCGAAGAGAGCGAGGCAGAACAGGCACTCAGCGTTGACCATCAGGGTGATGGATATGGCGGTATAGGACGCAGTTGTCGAACTTGAATTGCGTCAGCTGTCAACGAAGGTGGGCGTCGGACGGGCGCGAAGTTCCCTGAATGCGGTCTATGATGCGTCGACAGTAGGAGTCGGCGAGTTCGTCAGATATGAGCGATACATGGTCATCAGAAGGAATCTGGTCAATAGCGGTTAAGGATAGCACATGCGGGGAAGGACGGTCCGAAAGCTTGTCGCCGAAGGTAGAAGCGGAACCATGGCATGGCGTCGTAGGATACGGGCAGCGAGAAAGCGCATCTGCGTCCCTATGCTTTTTACCACACTTGTAGATAATAGTGAAGTCCTATTCTTGCAGACGGATAATCCAGCGGCGAAGGCGTCCACACAAGTTCTTCAGCGCGGAAAGCTAACATAAGGCACGGTTGTCCGTAACGATGGTGAAATGGCAGCTGTGAGGATGAGGTCGAAAGTTCTGAACCGATCAAACGACAGCTAGGTATTCCTGCTCAGTGAAGGTATAATTCTTCTCGGTGTTCGTCAGTACGCGGTGTGCGTAGACAACGACCCTCTCACGTAAAGACTCATCCCGTTGTAGGAGAATACCACCGATGCCATGACCACTAGCATCCGTATGCAACAGTGTGGCTGCGATTTCATCGAAATGGCGAAGTACTGGTTCACACGTGAGGGCGTTTTTCAGATGGGTAAACGCTGATTCGAATTCGGGAGACGACTCAAAGGGAACACCAGAACCGAGTAACTTGTGCAACGGTGCAGCTATTGAGGCGAAGTCACGTTGAAGCGGCGAAAATAGTATACATATTTCGTCTATTTCGAAATAGGCGAAAATACTGATACCACACCCTGCGGGAGACAATATAAGCGAAGGTTCGATAACCCAGCCATAAGAAACGGTGCTTGACGATGAGAAACCACGAGCGAATTTCGGTGACGATTGCGTCTCGTAGGAGTCATTAGCCACGATGGTGTGCCTTGCAGAGCAGTAAACGGCCAAAACTTGTCATGGAAGTATGCAAAGATGGGGAGCTTGACACAGCGTCGCAGACGCTGCGTCGCATACGTGTCTGGTGCCAAGTGACGAGAAACTCGCCGAAAGGAATCGAAATCGCCGATAGCGACCGCTTCAACTTGGGCATACCGCCGACGCCTACGATGGCAACGGCAGCCACCATCATGACGATGATATGCCAAATAGAAAGTTGATAGGCAAGAAGAGCTTCGCACCGTAACCAGAAGTGCATAACATGAACCTCTTTCATTCACTACGTGTGCTTGAGGCTAAAAAAATGTAGGTTTTACATCAACGTAAGATGTATGCTATATCGTTGCAAACTGTCACTGCTTAAAGTGATGTTAACATTTTGAAGAAGAAATTCTTACCACCTGATTTAGTTTTCACAATGACCTCTAGTCGATCACCGGTTGAAACTTCAAATGTTGCGGGTACCTGTTACAACATATCAAAGATACAAAAATGAGTTCCTGAATAATTTGCTGGTAAATGTAAGCTGCATTGATCAAACAGTACCACAAAATTGCACACATGGATAAGCGATAAAATATAAGGGTTTTTAGTTTGCAAGCATAACCAACATTGAATTTACCTATTTTTCATTAGCCCTGTGACTACACTTCGCTGTAACGTATCTCTGTTTATGTGATACATTTTGAACATTCTATTGTTGTTGGAAAATTCCAACAATGCAAGCACCAATATTAGAAAAAGGAAGTGCTTACATGTATATTCTCAGAGTGTCTGAAGCTTCGCAGATAATTTGATACTTCTGTTCACAATACCATAAATAGTAGAAATTCAAGTTTTCTTTTCTGGGCGAAGTATTACGGCAACATACCGACTGACGTCTAATTGGCTTAGTTTTATTTACGCTATCTCTCCTGATTACGTGCAGTGGTAATCAGAGTAATCTAGAGGGCTTTTGAGGATGCGCCTGACAAGTTCCTTCTGTTTGAGCGGTTGCCATAGTTATCGTATGTCGAAATGATTTGGATACACATTCGACACACTTCGGAGATGTTGACCTAATAAATATTCAATTTATTTGAATACATTCTGTTTGAATGAAACAGTGTGGTTTCTATGTTGGAAGTGTCTGCTTTTTTAAGCGACACAAAGTATTCATGTTGAAAATGAGTTTCACTTCCGCGTTTCTTTATTTTCTTAGAACTTGCTGCTTACTGCCTAGCATATGCTACACTACAGGTTTCCTTGAGTCCGTATTTTTATGGACATTTATTACATGCGCACTGTACGTACTTCATTAGCTTGAAAACTTGGAATATGTTACGCGCAGAAGTGTACTAAGTACCCTTCATGAACAATCATGCACGGTCGAACAATCTTGCACAGGCTTTCTTGGATCGCCCAGGAATGTGTCAATGTTCTTTTTTTTGTAATTCAATGTAGCGTAGTCATGGTGCCTAGAGCAGTATTTACCCCAATGCTAGCTTCATTGACCAATATCTGAGTTCAAGGAGACAATGTTTTTTGTCAAATAATACTGTACGGGCGAAATTATCAATCTGGCTTCGTCGACTGCAAAACACTGTAAAATTCTCCCAGGCAGCATGTCAGCTCGCGCCAATGTTCCTATGCGTATTGGCCGTTCCTGGCCCGAAGTTAACAGCGTGGCTCCAATATGGGTTGTGCCATTCTGATTCCTGGCCCAATGAATGCCTTAGGTTAAGAGCGTGGATTGAATTTCGATTGGACCATTCTGACAGAGATCCAATTCTGGCCCTGCTTGCACATGCAGCACTGCTGTTTAACAAGGCTGGAATAATTGGACCGACATTCCTGTGGATTTGACAACATGGGTAATAAGTTGGCTTTCATGGAACTACACAGGGGTTGCACTAAGTAATTAATTTGTTTTTGATATTTTTATTGTATTCTTGCACGACTTGATAAGTTTAAATGACGTTTCAAACAAAGTTATACAAATAAATTGTATGAGGTATCACCTGCCTCAACTACAATGTGATTATGAGGCACATCGCACTGGGGGGCTTCGGATTTATCGAAACTTCCTGTGGTGTTTTCACGTGCACCCCATGCATGGTACAAGGATACTTTAGCACTCCGCCCTCTCTGAAATCCACCTCCTCGAAACGAAAAAAAAAAAACGTCAATGTAAGGACGTAGCAAGCAGGGAAAGTCATATATCGGGCAAACAGTCCACTCCTTTATTGACCATACAAGGGATCATGAGCTTTCGATAACAAACATCGGTACTGCGCATTTTCCTGTGCGTTGTAGATTTTCTATATGCGCTCCGCGGCTTTGGGGGATCAAGATTCTCAGCAGAATCAAGAAATGAACTCCCAGAGAGCTGATGGAACCGTTTTATATTGCCTCGAGATGACTCGCCGCGATGGCTTAGCAGCTGTGGTGTTGCGCTGCCAAGCACGCGGTCACGGGATCAAATGCCGGGGGTGAGAGGGGGGCGGGGGGAGGGGGGAAATACAAAAACGCCGTGGTGTCCCGTGTATTGTTGGCACGTTAATAATCCTCTGGTGGTCAAAATTAAACCAGAATCCTTTACTACAGCGTGCCTCATAATCAAATCGTGGTTTTTACACGCATAGCTCCCGAATTCACTTCGATTGCCACAAAATGGAGTGCATGTATTAGTGAAATTTCTATTTCTTTGTTTAGCAGCGAAGAACGGTCATGCATGGCATGTTGCAGCGATGTACTCATCAGGCTCCTATTCCAATGGGTTTGCTTGTTTGTTACTTCATTGCGCATGTGAAATAAGGTCCTTGTATGGACGCCTCTGATAGAAAGAAAATTTAGCTTAAAGTCTGCGTCTTTCTGTGTTAACACCCTCTCGCCCTTGCCTGTCTTTGGCACAGCGCATTCTCTGCTTTTTTATACCTAACTTTCCGTCCTTCAACCCCTCCCCCCCCCCCCCCCCCCCCATATCCCCAACACACACGTAAGCCTGGTGAGTGCTATGAGTGGTGCTATGTAGAATTGGCTGCGCACGTAAGCACAGCGGAATGCAGTGGGATCACTATTGTACCTCCTGTCTCCCTCCGCCGTTTCCTCCCGAAGAATGCGGTCGGGCTAGGTCCCGCAAGGGCGAGTGTGGCGCTTACGCCGTTTTCTTCACTCACCCTTTTTTCGTACCCTTTTCTTCTACGAATAGCTAGCATATTAATGGCTGGCGTGAGCGTCTGCAGATTTGCCCGTTCTTGTCAGCGCACTGCTATCGTGAAAAATCCTCGCCTGCGGTTGTCATTTCTACTGCGAAGCCTACATCTTGAAATACGCAGCAAAGTGGCCACGGATATTTGTGACTGTTAGAAATATTTATAAGCAAACGCAACAAATAAAAGAAAGTCCGCGCTAGGGGCCACCGTCTTCTATTTGGGATGCACTCAGACACCCAGGAACGTGGATGTCAGAGAGGTGAGTGCATTTGTTTTGCGAATGTTGTAAATGTTCGATGGCGCCAGATGGCGTGAATTATAGGAAACGGCGCATTACTAGTTTGTTTTACAAGTCAGGTTGTTTTAATGAAAAAAATTTCAGGATACGGTTGCCTTAAAAATAATTTTCAGCTACTCAAGCACTTTTTCTTGTCGTTCTATTTCCATGATTCGTGTGTATATTACTGCTACATTCCTTATAGTTTGAGACGGCCTCGAGCACGCTGTGTGGTGGCGATTGCAATGTTATGTTGTTTTTGCCTACTATAATCCTGGGGCAGTGATATGCGGATAATAAATTTAGGTTAACTGGAAATTTAGAACAGCTATTTATGTGTAGTGATTACATTTCAAATGTGATATATATTTTGCACTACCCTTCATTTCAATGAATACATTTTCATATCAGCGTTAGATCATTGTCGAGTTCCTCGTAGTGGAGGAACTCAATTATTTAAGGAAAAGCAGGCAATCGAACATAAAATAGCCTTCACTGCTGGAAAATACTGCTTTCGCAATCAGTCAGAACAGAGCCGGAAGAATAAATGAAATCTGCTGTCTTATGTAGTTTCTTTTTCTCCCACGTGAATTTAACCGCTGATAACAGTTTTGGTGTAGGTCCATCAACTTTTACTGGACGGAAACACTGTGAGCTGGACTGACAGTATTTTATGCGGTATAAGGATGAATGCTGCCAGCGAAATCATTATCACGCGTGTAGATATGTAGGACGAACCTGACGGCGGCTGTACGAGCCGTGCCGCCGTTCCCTACTTAGAAGGGCGAAGGCGGCAAGCCGAGCGACGGATGAGACGACCTGCGTGGCTGGCTTCTGGAACGACACTGCGCGTGCCGAACTTGCGCCCGCGAGCACGCGCTGCGCTTCTTTATTTTTCTTTCTTTACAGCGCCGACCATAGCGCTCCGCGCTGCGGCGTTGGTGGGCGCTACAGGGCCCCCCGCTCAGACGGAACGGCGATAAAGTTTGCCAAGTGCAATAAGGGTCCAGTGGGCACTTCGTTGAAGCGAATAATGAGTCCGTTGAAGCGAAGGGGCACTAGCCAAGCCCTCCGGTGGACGAGGCTGCGAGTGGTGCTGCGGACGAACGGTAACAGCACGAAGTGTGCGAAGGCAGACGCCTCTGCAGCAGTTCACGGAGGTCAGGCGAAACGAACGGGGACCGGGGCTATTCTTGGCGAGCACGACAAGCCGCAAACACGGTCGTCACGCGCTCGCAGATGCGTGAGCTGTGCTGGACGCAGCTTGTGCACGTACTTGTCCGGTCTTGCCCGATGCCGCGGTAGACGTCGTAAGCTGCAGGCTATTGCGCGAGACACCGCCTGACTCAAGGCAAGAGGGTCTGGTACGCGCCTGCCGGAGCCGGGGTGTTGCCACGGTCGATGGCGTTGGAGTCCAGTGGCGCTCTTGGCGGCGGGGAAGGCGTCGTTGGACAACGCTTAATGACGGCACCAGTGCAGGTTGAAGAAGATGTGGGAGAGCCGGGACAAGCAGCCGAGTCACGTTGCCTGGCGAGCTCCAATGTGGTCACGACGCGAAGGACAGGATGAGGTGGTGGGCGCGAGACAGCATCACGGCTTGCGTCGGGGGATGATGATGCAGTATATCTGCCCTATCAGCGTCGCGCGACGACTGTTCCCAGCCTCCAACGTCCAAATTGTCAGAGTAGCCGGTAGTAGGGCCCAACGGCAAGTTGGCCGAAGGAGAGGACGGGGAGCGCAGGGCAGGGAAGGAGGTCGCTGCTGCTGCGTCGCTCTCGCTGGCTGGTAGGTGCCGCGGTGTAGCGACAGATGACACGGTAGGAGGCAGCGGAGTCGGCACGGGGCAAGGCTCGTGCGCTGACTCGGAGGCTCACTCATCCGGCAGCGTGGACAAATCCGGTGGATGTTTGGTAAAAGGCCGAATGGCAGGAGCGACGTCGTTGGCGCCAGACTCGAGGGCGTGCGGCCCAGGAGCCGGTGTAGGGTCAGCGATGGCACCACTGTCGCGTGTCTTCGGTGGTGGGAAGCAAGGCGATGACGTGGCCGGTCTCATGGTCGTGTCGAGGATATTGTGCGCTTACTCGCACGTAAGAGACCCCTGGAGAGAGCCGGAGGCCGGGGACTGTGCGGTAGCGCATCGGGTTGTCGCCGAGACGGTATCGGGGCAAGACGAGGGAGGAAGGCTTGCCTGATGGTGGCTAACGGGCGTTGAAGGAGACGCGTCTGGTGCTGGCCGAGAGGGCGTTGGCACAGAGTCACGCACCGTGCGTTCAACCTCTGGAAGAGGATGGTAGCCAGCGCCGTAGAAGTCTAGGACAGACTGGCCGCAGATCGTCGTAGGGGCGCAGACCAGGCGATGGAACGCCGAGGCGGAGCTGGAGATTAGGTGGCAGGGCGTGAAGTGGCACCTCGTACTTGAACTCCTGAAGCCAGTGGTATTCAGCTCCAGAGCAGCCTCGAATTGGGTGAACCAGACGCCGACGCAGCGGGACGAGAACGGCGGCAGTGGCGGGTCAAACTGTGGCTCCGGCCAGGTGGACATGGCAGCGTGTCACTCGGTGGAAGGCGCGTTCTCCCTGGGTCACCATTGTAGGAAGGACGTGACGGCGGCTGTACGAGCCGTGTCGTCGTTCCCTACTCAGAAGGTCGAAGGCGGCGAGCCGAGCGGCGGCTGCGACGACAAGCGTGGCTGGCTTCTGGAACGACACTGCGCGTGCCGAGCTTGCGCCCCCGAGCACGCGCTGCGCTTCTTTATTTTTTCTTTCTTTGCAGTGCCGACCATAGCGCTCCGCGCTGTGGCGTTGGTGGGCGCTACAGATATATACCTCTGAAACAGCCATGGCTAGGGTAGAGTGCCTGTAATTGCCTAACTTCATTTATTAACAGCCTTTGAATAGTGCTTAGCGTAGAACGCGTGTAAATTTATGTTTGTGAATGTCACCCAAATAGCAGGAATGGTTTTATTTTGCCATGTGTGCTGCCTCATCCCGCTAGTCATTGCGAGGAACCGCGCTTGTTCTCACTGTTCTAGGTGAAGCATCATTTCCAGCAAGCAAGCGCGGCAGTATTTCAAAGCGAAGGTTTAACGTTTCCAGGCGAAATCGTATATGGCTAAGTGAGATCGCCTGTGTACAGAAAAATATCATCATTAGCATTGGCTCGAGCATCGTCGTCTTCTTCCTCAGCTGGCTCGTTGGCGTCCCTCGGGTTGCGTTCGTGTTTGTTCTCGGCACGCGCTCGTGCCACTGCTCCCACGTTCATCGTCGTCGTCTTCTTCCACAGCTGGCTGCGTTGCCGCCTATCATTCCAGCGTAGAATTTCACTTCTGTCGTCGCAACGGGGAGGCCGCATTTACGGGTGTATGAGCTACTGCTTAAGGTGGTGTGCGCCATACATTGTATTACATAATGGACAGATTGAATTTTGAAGCAGTTTAATTTCGGAGGATCGCAATTGGTAATGGCGGGCGAATGCTGCTGACCACGCCACCGAACCAACTTGAGACATCGAACGCAAACAACCACGGCTGAATGCGGGCGTACCGTGAGTGACAACGTTCTCTCCGTCGCAACCTCACAATTGAGAAGTACTTTAATGAACCCTCGGGATTAACTCAGTGCATAGCCTCCTATATAGTAGGCTATGCTCAGTGATGAGCACTAGAGCCGCACGTTTAAGCTTCGCTGGTTAACCATCCTCACGGAGTGGAACGGTGAGTAAGTGACTGAAGTAACCTTATTGAGGTCCAGAGAAGACGCAGGGAGCACCCCGCGCCACCCGGCTAGTCCCACGTAGGGACCGGCAAGCCGAGCTTGACGGCCCGATCGCGGCCACTCTGGACGGCCAGGGTTTGGTCGTTGAGTTCGGGGCTGCCCAAAAGCGCAGCCCACCTATCCTCGCTGAAGGCGGAGCCGATGGCTTCACACTCCCACAACATATGGTTAAATGTTGCCGTTAGTCCACAGGCAGGACAGTCCGCACTGGGATACCCTTCAGGGTATATAGCGTGAAGAATCGCAAAGTTAGGATACGCACGAGCTTGTAAAAGTCGAAGGGTCACCGCCTGCGCCCTGCATAAGGCAGGGTGCGGGAGGGGGAATACCCGTCTTGACAGATAATAATGCTTAGTGATCTCATTATACGTCATCAATGGTTCCCCGCGGGGTAGAGGGACTGCGGAGGCGGCGCGGTCAGTGAGTCCTCGCGCGGCCTCGTGCGCGCTCTCGTTAGGGTTAGAGGGAGAGCCCTCAGTCGACCCCAAGTGAGCGGGAAACCAAATTAGAGAATGCGGAGGGATACTTTTCAAGCTTTGGAGAATGCGAAGGGCCTGAGGGGAGACCATCCCGGTTTGGTAGGCCTTAATGGCCGCCTTACAATCACTATATATTACCTCTCTGCGACCATCGAGCACAGCCAGCGCGATTGCAACCTGTTCGGCTACTAATGGCTTCGAAGTGCGTACTGTAGCGCAGCAAGTGATCCTGGAATTAGAGTCGACGATGGAGACGGCGAACGCGTCTTGTTGGACATATGCCGCGGCATCCACGAAGCTTGCCTCAATGTGGTTGTTACGGACATGTTCGAGTAGAGCTCTACCCCTGGCCCGACGTCTGCCGACGTTGTGTGCGGGGTGTGCATATTGCGGGGAATGGGTGCGATGTGTAGATCTGATGTCGCTGGGAATCCGCACGGCGTCGGGGCAGTGGTCGACCGGGTAGAGGTCCATCTTATCGAGTATCTTGCGGGCCACCGGGGTGCCGGAGAGCCTACGCAGCTGTGAACGCTCTTGCGCCTCTATTATTTCTTCGAGCGTGTTGTGCACTCCGAGCTTTAACAGGTATTCGGTGTGAGTGCTCACAGGTAAGCCGAGGGCAAGCTTGAAGACCTTTCTGATGAGGGAATTAAACTTGTTCCTCTCTGCAACATGCCAATTATGCATGGCTGCCGAGTATGAAAGGTGGCAGAGCACAAAAGCATGTATAATGCGGATGAGATTATCCTCCTTGATTCCCCGGTGCCTGTAGGCGAGCCTCCGGATGAGGCCGAGAGCTCTCTGCGTTTTGGCGATGATCCTTCTGAGTGCGGCACCATTGGCACCATTAGGCTCGATATACATCCCCAATATTCGGAGCGAGTCCACTCTGGGCACCGGGGACCCGTCACCAGTGAAAAGCCGTATTTCACTTTCGGACGCCGGTCCAATCACGATGGCCACCACCTCTGGGTCTTTTCTTGTAGAGAAGTAGCTCAGACTTGGATGGAGAACATCTGAGCCCAGTGGGGCGTAGGAAGCGCTCGGTCGCATCGATGACGCTCTGCATGGCGTCCTCAACTCTGCCGTCACTCCCGCCAGCGCACCAGATGGTGATGTCATCTGCGTAGATGGTATGGTTGATTCCTTGAATCTTGGCGAGCTCCTTGGAAAGCCCGATCATTGCGATGTTGAATACTGTTGGCGAGATGACTGAGCCCTGAGGCGTGCCGCGTGAACCGAGGGTGATTTCTTGCGAGAGGTATCCTTCGATCTTGAGCTTGGCAGTTCTCTGGCTAAGGAATGATCGGACGAAATCGTAGACCCTCTTTCCAAGCCCGAGGGCGGTAATTGTCTGGAGAACGAATTCGTGTGAGATATTGTCGAAAGCCTTCTCCAGGTCTATTCCAAGGATTGCTCTGGTATCTCTCGTGCTCCTGTTGATGATCTGATGCTTTATCAGCTTCATGATGTCCTGTGTCGAGAGGCCGGCTCTGAAACCAATCATATTGTGGGTGTATATGTCATTAGTCTCGAGGTGCACCTGTGAGCCGGCTGAGCAGGGCATGCTCTGCGACTTTACCTACACAGGACGACAAGGAAATTGATCTCAGATTGTCGATTTCTGGTGCTTTACCGGGTTTGGGGATGAGGACCGCGCAAGCCGTCTTCCACTGTGTGGGGACATGTCCACTGCGCCAGACTTCATTAATCCTTTCGGTGAGGAAGTCGATCGACTCATCATCGAGATTCTTGAGCATCTTATTAGTGACGCCATCTGGGCCAGGGGCGGATTTGCTGTTCAGGGAGAAGAGGACCTGTCGGATCTCAACCACAGTGAAATCCTGGTCCAACTCCGGCACATCACACCCCGTGTAGTCTGGCAACTGGGTGGGGGCAGAGCTATCGGCGACTGGTGGATACTTCTTTATGAGCCTGTCGACAATCAACTCGTCCGGGGTAGAGTTTGAAACGAGGTGGATGGCTTGCGCAAGGGGTCGTCTCTGGCTGGACCTGGTGCTGCTCTCATCGAGAAGGTGTTTGAGCAGACCCCAGCTCTTGCCGGATCTGAGCTGGCCCTCGACTGCATTCGCAGAGCTCCTCCCATTACTGTTTATGCAGGTTCTTGCAGTACTCTACGATCTCCCTGTTGACCTCGGAAACCTTCTTGCGGAGTGGAAGGGTCGACGAATTTTTTTGTCTTTCCGCCAAATAAATGCCTACATTTACTAGTTCTTCCTGACGTAACTTCTCTGATTTCACATGAAAGATATTGCACGAAGGCCGCATGGTATCTACACTATTGAAAAGGGGCTTTTTTTGCTCTAATAAGTTTTGTTGCAATTGTTGCAAACAAGATGAACGGATCCTGCGCATTTTGTGTTTGAGTTCTAAATGTTCTCTAACACCCACGAAATCTGCCATATATGTTTAAATATTAAAAAGTGTTGATAACATTGCCACATACTTTTGTCATTCCTACATCTCTGATAAACTTGTCTTTATTTACCAGCGCAAGCATCTCCTCCAAATAAAGGGAGAGTCGCTGTGGGAGGTGGCACCAAATGCAATTGAACCACTACCTCATCGCGGTCCTCAGGGACCTGACCAGCCCGCCGTTATCCGAGCTCTGACCAACCAGCCTGCCGACATTTTCTCCCTGCCCTGAAAGTCCTGGCCAACCCACGGTTCTCGACAGCTTGCTTGCTTCCTATCCTCGGGGCCCTGCCTAATCCCCTGTCATCCACCTAGCTTTACGAGAAATGGCTCTTTGGCACCTTCTTGTAAATAACCTATTTTAAGACAACCCAGCATCACCCATTGAGTTGCGCTCAAAATGCCTGTTCGTGCTCATTTATTTGCAAATAAACTGTTATAAAATTTACTTTCAGTATTCTTTCATTATTATTTGTATGTGTAGGAGACTTTTGCATCTTTACCTAACATATTTCTCTCGCATTTTCTAGCTACAATTGATGTAGACAGTATTGGGACAAGTGCTATCAGAAATGCCACTAGCATAAGCTTCGCGGTAATAATAACTGCGTGCTCTAGAGCCAACGTATTTATAATATTCGAAAAATGTATTGGTCCTAAAGCTGACGACATGGGTCAGCGCTGGTACTACACTAGCAACGCGATGGCTGCTGCAGTGGCATAATATGCGGCCTATATTGGCTTTAATTTTGGGCCAACATTGGACTGGGTGGCACTCTGCCAATATACAACCGTTAACTCAAGATTGGTACCTATTTCTGCCAGAATTGGACTACGCTTGGAACATTGCTGGTGTGCTGCCTGGGCTATTTTTTTTTTCAAAATGTTCTATATGAAGAAACTATACTTTTATTGTCACTTTGAAACATAAGAAACACACTCTTTTGTGGCAGCAGTAAAATACTCGCTAAACAGATCGCATTCATCTTGTAAGAGATATTTTCCATTCGCCAACTATTTACGTTTTTGAACGCAGTTGACGATATGTTAAAATGAAAGAAAACTACGTACGCTTGCTTTTATAATACGCTTGCTACCTTTTCTGAAAAAAAAGTGACCATGTGGTATCAGCGTAGTTTACAAAGATGTAGGATTATTTTTCAATTATAAACTCTTAAAAGACCTAATCGGACACCAAGTGTGGGCAGTTACCCAAAAGAGCTCTAAAGAATACCCACACACGCTTGGGTTAAGTACTTACTGTTTCAAAATATACTGTTTGGTCGATGCGGAATTGATGATCTATTAGATTTTTATTATAGAAAATATCTCGAAGGTACATAATTGCCTGGAATAGCCATGATTGCTATGACATATAGCGTGTTTGTAGCTACTTGTTCTGACAACGGTGACAAAGTAATTACAAGTAGATGCATTTGGTTCTATCGCCATTTGTAAAAATTCTATTCGAATACATATAACTGAGCAACACATCAACTTAGATGACAGTAATTTTTTGTCGTCAGGACGTGAAAGCATGAAAAGAGAGGCAAAATAATTCACGAGTAGTGCAGCTAGATGTTAAGAAATTCAGTACAAATCATATTTGCGTGGCAACAAGTATGGAGTAATGTTAAAGGAATAATGTGGCTTTGACTTGCAGAATTATGAGCAAGAGCTACGAACTGTTGGAGCTGCTTGCCATATGTACAATTTCCCTGTGCTTTTTAATGTGATGACAAGAGCTTCGAAAGGCAGATAACTAACTTCTCTGGTGGGTTTGAAAGCTGTTGCAGTTCTGCGCAGATGGGATGGCTGTTGTATACGAAATTTTATTTTCACGCAAAAAGTACTACCTTGACCAAAAGAGTCACAGTATGGGGACAAGTGCATCAGTTGCGAGAGCACGAATACGAGCGTAGCGATACATTTAGCTGCACTTTGCAATAAGAAAAGCAACGAGCTGTAGTTTGGTTGCTACTTTACTTATTGAAGAAGCGGTGACACACTACAAATGTATATTTTCATGTTCTAGGAGAACAGGCGACCTGAAGCGTTGAGTTCGAGTCTCTGACCGCTCGCTGATCAAAAGCAACGCTCAAGCATCCGCGCGTGGATCGGAGTATCTTCGTCTGCTTCTTCGCTGGCGCCCGTCAAAGCAGGTGCCGGCGCATGGCGCGTGGACTAGCGCGCGTCTTTGGCTTTCTAATTATGTAGCACATGATGCAAGGTGTGGCATTATTCTCCCTCCTCGGAAGAGCATCGACTCGATGCTACAAGAAGCACACACACTACAGGGCGAAAGTGGAAGTACATGCATGGAAGACACATGCACACACAAACGCTTGCTGACGCGCAGTCATAGAACGCAGGGCAATGTCACTGAGGCAATGATTGTCCAGGGCAAAAATAAATAAAACAAAAGGAATGACATGGTCCACAAACCATGGTGGTTATGGAGTGCGGTATAGTTTCAGCCGCACAACGTGCACAATCTCGGGTAGTGCATTTCGACGTCTTGTTGGTTGGCTGCCGTCAGGAAGAACCTCCTAGTTGACGTCACTCACTCGCCGCAGCACTTTATAAGGTCCAAAGTACCGGCTGAGAAGTTTCTCAGATAGGCCTTTGCAGCGGACAGGAGTCCAGACCAGAACCCGATCTCCTGGTTGATACTCAACTTGGCGATGGCGGAGGTCGTAGTGGCGTGTGTCGATGCACTGCTGTTTCTTGATCTTCATGCGAGCCAGTTGGCGTGCTTCCTCGGCGCGCTGCACGAAGGTCTTGGTCAAGATCATCAAAGGTGTCGCGTGGAAGCATTGCTTCAAGCACTGGTCTGAACTTCACGACCGTAAACAAGGTAGACGGAGGTTCATCGTGGCAGGCGAACAGAATTTCGGCACAAAGCTCTGCTGGCACAACCAAAAGGTCGGTTTTGTTGCTGGAACTAGGGTTCTTATACAGTACGCCCTGTCGCAAACAAAAGGACGACAGTCCGCGAGCTAATTGTCGGGGCAGAGTGGCGTTGCGGCCTTCAAGATGTTCGATAATAGGTCGTATTTCTTGACCTGCGCGCTGCAGTTGGGAGAAATCTGTCACGCTTACAGCCCCAAGGAAAGCGCTGTCGTCCTCAATGTCTTTATCAGGAGATTCGTCGGGCGCGCCCGTAAGCGTGTCGGCGTCTTCGTGTGTGCGTCCGGACTTGTATGCGATGGTCACATGGTATTCCTGCAGGCGTAGGCTCCACCGTGCCAGTCGTCCAGAAGGATCCCTCAAGTTTGCCAGCCAGCACAAGGAGTGGTGATCTGTGACGACCTTAAATAGGTGGCCGTAAAGGTAAGGCCGAAACTTTGCAAGAGCACATATGACTCTTTTTCAGTAATGGTGTAGTTGGAGTCCGGGCGCGATAGAGTGCGACTTGCGAAAGCGATAACTCTTTCAACGCCCTCCTGCCGTTGTACGAGTACCGCACCCAAGCCAATGTTGCTGGCGTCGGTATGAATTTCAGTCTCGACCTGTTCGTCAAAGGGTCCAAGAACTGGCGGTGAAGCCAAGTGGTGTAGGAGCTCGGTGAAAGCGGCTTCTTCGTGAGCACTCCAAATGAACGGCATATCGTTTCTTATGAGAAGAGTAAGCGGTTCAGCAATCTTTGAAGAATTACTGATGAAGCGCAATAGAACGCACACAGACCTAGGAAGCGCCGGACACTTTTCTTATCGGCAGGGGTAGGAAAAGCGGCCACAGCAGCAGTTTTGTCGGGATCAGGTCGAACGCCTTTCGCGCTGACGACATGACCAAGAAACTTCAGCTCTTGGTAGCCGAAGTGGCATTTCTGAGGCTTTAATGTAAGGTTAGCCGATCGGATTGCCTCGAGTACCTGACGTAGTCGGATAAGATGCTCAGAAAAACTGGCTGAAAAAACGACGACATCATCTAGATAGACGAGGAAGCATTGCCACTTCAGGTCAGCCAGCACAGTGTCCATCATCCGTTGGAAAGTTGCTGGAGCAGAGCAAAGACCGAACGGAAGCACCCGGAACTCGTAAAGACTGTCCAGAGTGACAAAGACAGTTTTTTCACGGTCCCGCTCGTCGACCTCAATCTAACAATAGCCGCTTTTAAAATCATGAGATGAGAATTACTTAGCTCGCCGTAGCCGGTCCAAAGTATCATCGATGTGCGGCAACGGGCAAACGTCTTTTTCGTGACGTTGTTGAGCTTTCGGTAATCAACACAACAGCGAAGCGTGCCATCCTTACTCTTGACGAGTACGACCGGTGAATACCACGGACTGCTTGAAGGCTGAATGACGCCATCGTCAATCATTTCCTTTACTTGTGCTTTCATTGCCTCACGTTCTTTAGTAGGACGTTCTGGCGGGCTAGTTGGTTCATAGCTTTTAGACGTTTATAAACTGCGCAAAAAAACGAAGACACAAGAAAGAAAACACACACGACACCACCAGCGCAGACTGCCAACTGTCCCAGAAATAAACAGTTGGCAGTCTGCGCTCGTGGTGTCGTGTGTGTTTTCTTTCTTGTGTCTTCGTTTTTTGCGCAGTTTATAAACGTCACGTTCTTTCTGCGAGACACGATACGGCTGCTGGTGGATAGGACGCGCATCGTCGTAGGGGATTATTCTGTGTTGCGCGATTGGCGTTTGACTAACTTTAGAGTAAGACGCAAAGCACGCCTTGAATTTCGATATTAGTTGTCGCAGTGCCTTCTTTTTCTCCTGCAGCAGCTCGTTATTGATGTCAATGACGGCGAGTGAGGCTTCATCGGTGTCGGTTTCTTCAGAGCGAAACACTGAATGACGTCCTCCAACTTTGGGCAACAGCGCAAACAGACAACCACGAGAAGGGAGACACGTACACACAGTGCGAGACACGTACACACAGCGCTTGTGTGTACGTGTCTCCCTTCTTGTGGTCGTCTGTTTGCGCTGTTGCCCAAAGTTTCAAGATGTACCAACTCGCCCAAAAAGAAGTATTGATGACGTCATCCAAGGCTTCAGCGTAGGCGATGGCAGTGCCGCGAAAAATGTGTCGATGCCCATTGGTAAAATTTGTGAGCAATATTTTTGCCCGGCTATTTCGAAGGTCAATGATGCCTCGTGCCGCGCAAATTCCTAGGTTCAGCAAAAGGGACATGTTGCCCTCTCCCAGGACTTGACCGTTGCACGCCCCTTCAGATATCACCTGAACCATAACGCTGGAACGGGGGGCGGTAATGTCACGCTGTCGTCGGAAAAGCATGTGTCTTCCACGCGTGTACTTCCACGTTCGCGCTGTAGTGTGTGTGCTTTATTTAGCATCGAGTCGATGCTCTTCCGAGGAGGGTGAATAATGCCGCACCTTGCAACATGTGTTACATAATTACAAAGCCGAAGACGCGCGCTAGTCCACGCGCCATGCGCCGGCGCCTGCTTTGACGGGCGCCAGCGAAGAAGCAGACGAAGATACTCCGATCATAGCCTCCTATATGCTCCGATCCACGCGCGGGTGCTTGAGCTTTGCGTTTGATCAGCTGGCGGTCGCAGACTCGAACTCAACGCTTCAGGTCGGCTGTTCTCCTAGAACGTGACAATATAACGCAAGCCGCTGAAATCGGGCGCTGCGAACTATTATGCATCAGTGCTGATCGACTAAAGAGCTACGATTTTACAGCGTAAGCTGTTATGGTTCATTCCAATAGCCGTTTCGGGTCGCGATGATGCCGCCGCCGCACTGTAGCGGCTATCGCATGCGAAAAAAGTACCCTCTCTCCGCCGGGATCGAGCCCAGGCCCGCTGCGTGGGAGGCAGATACTCTACCACTGAGCCACACAACTGCTTGCTGTCCGAGAGCGGGAAAATGTACAATAAACGCGCCCTATGCAGGCGCGCAGGCGCAGACGCCGATATGTGATTCAGACGCTGAGCGCAAACAACGAAGTCCCAAGCCTTCGCCGGTATGGTGGCTCCATCTAGTTAAGGCGCCGGCAAACGCAACCTTTCAGACACTGTAAATTTTGCTGTCTTCTTTTTGCTAACAATAACGACAGACGCTCGGGATCACGTTGATTGCGCTAGATTGGGCGCGTTGCAATGGGAGCGAATGTGACAGCCGTAGTTCCATTGTCGGCCGCTTCGCTGGGCCGAATGGCGCTAGCCATCGGCGATGGAACGCGTTGGCGTGCAAGCGCGACGGCGTCCTAAGCGCGTTCCTGACGCATTCACTCAAATTACTAGGTAGTAATGTCGAAACGCTCGTCTAGCTTACGCTGTGAATGTGCTGCGTGTGCCGCGCAGGCCTGGCATTTTTTAAATATTAGTAGTGGACACCATCTACCATATACATTTGCGTAATTTTCGTAGTGTCATGGCTCTGCTTACATGATTACATGCAACTCTCGTATTTGGTCTTTCATGCTCCTTCGTAAGTATACCGGGCCCCCCACGTAACGTGTGCGAAACATTAAAAATATGCCAATGACACGTAGCTGGACAAAACCAAGGTAATGTCGTTTGCCTTTGTTTCGAGATACTCAGATTGTATTTTGTAAACCACCTAATTTTACTATGATAATTAATGAATTATTTATCTTCGAAAATATTATAATTAGATGAAAATTGACAATAAGAAAATTGCAAAGAACCTTGAAAAACTCCCGATGCAGCTCTCTGTTGCTCAATACATACTACATAAGCGTGTTCGTCTAAGCGTGAGAGAAGCCCGCTAATACACGCAAGTCGCTCGAGGCACTTTGCGTGTATACGCCGGTTACTCTCACGCTTGGAAGAACACATTCATCTGGCACGTATTTATCTGATAAACAGAAAGCTTCATCGGGAGCTTTTCATGGTTCTTTACAATGTAGCACGTATTGAGCACCAGAACGATTCATCGACAGTTTTACAGCTAAGCTGTATATGGCTAGCCGATTTGTCCTTCTTTCGCCTGTACGCAGAAACTACCATCATCTGCAATGGCTAGAGCGTCGTCGTCTTCTTCCACATCTGGTTCGTTGACACCCCTCTACGCAACCACACGAACGCGCTCGTGCTACTGCTTCCGCGTTTTTTGGCGTCGCCTTATTCCACAGCTGGCTCCTTTGCCGCTCATCATTCCAGCGTAGAATTTCACTTCTCTTCAGTGATCGTAATCGTAACACCGGGGCCACACGCTACAGCTTCGGTGGTTAACCATCTGTACGGAGTGTTTGGGTGGTGATATTTTTTTTATTTTGCTCTATAACTTTTTCATTGCCACTTTTAATCCAATTATAATATATGAGAAGCTGAATAATTAACTAAGACTAATTATGTAGTTGGACGAAATGCAAAAGATAGTCCGTGTATCTCCAAGCAACGGCAAACAAAATTACCTGGGGTGTGTCTAGCTACGGGGCGTCAGCATATTTTGAAAGGTTGCCTCAGTTACTTGGCACACCCTATATATACCATTGTCTGAAAAAGAAGCAGATATTGGGAAGTGAGCGATGGTTGCACCGTTTCGTTTTTGTCGTCGTGCTTTCGGGCGCTGTTTGTCTCCTACTATGAGTTACAAACTAAACCACACATTCATGTCTTTAAGAACCCTGTAGACATCCTCATATATGGAGTATTGTACAGTTTGATAATTAAGTGATATCACTGTGTTGTGTATTTTTTTCCGCCTTTCCCGAGTAAATGTTCTGCTATCCAAACGCACACACATTTTTTTCGATGTGCAGATTTGCATCGACACTTAGGCCCGGATTCAGAAATGCTCCTAACCTTAGACCGTTTCCCTACGTTCCGCAAGGCGTCTTTCATGCTACCTAAACGTTAGGCGCCCTCAGAAGGCCATCGCGAATTCTAAAAGTTTCCTTTCACCTTCCCTGCGTAAGGAGCGCCTCATCAGTGGAAGTGGAACGTTACAGGCTTCTGGTTTTGAGATTACTTACGAAAAATGCGAAATATTTGCAATGAATTGCCAAAATAAACTTCCGGCCCTGTTATAATTGCATTTCTACTTCTATACCAGGGCATAAATTCCATTTCTTTCGTTAATGGCGTAAAAATAGCTAAAAAATGATGCACATGGCAGGAAAGCAAGCTTAGTCTAGCAACTTTGGCAGCATCTGACAGTTCGGTTGGTCAGGCGTCGCTTTCTTTTCGTTTTCTCTCTTTTTTTTTGGCCTGCGTTTTGTTTCGTGCGTCTGTGTGTGTATTTGCTATGCTGGGCAAAACTTATTTCACGGAGGAAGAAAAATTTGCTATGGATTAACTCAGTTATGCCTGGGTGTGCGTAGCGAGAGGTACGGTTAATCTTATTGTTTAGCTTGGTTCTCTCTACGGTTACATCTTTATCGTTTAGCTTCGTGCGTCTGAATGTTTAGGTTTGGTTGTTACCTCTCGTTAAGTTATGATTACATTAAAGACTAGACATTTTTAAAGTGTGCCGTATTTATTGTGAAAGTCTTCTTAGCGTTTCTCAACTGCCACAAAGACGGCCCGATGGTCGGTGAGGCGGGAGGATAAGGGGTTGTCGTCCCTTGACTTGAACACGTTTCGGTTGCTATCCTCATCTGAATCCACTCGCCTGGTCACATCGTACTTACGACGCTTCTCGAGGCGTGTGGTTCGTTCTTCCTACGTCTTTTCTGCGTCGTCTACACCGAGAATTTTAATGGGTATATGAGTAGAATCATGCACGCAGTAACCCCGGGGAAACCTCCAATGGCATAGAACCTAGTCATGACTGAACTCACTTCACTGGCGTTTGGCAGCCGAACGTACTTGGGATACAGACGTAGGCATACCAGCTGTGTCTTATCTCAAATGCATCGGCATATAGAGGGTTGGGATACACTGTACACACACAAGGTCGCCACAACAGTTTGCATGGCGCCCGTTTCGTAAAATTGCAGTGCGATGAGTACCTTCAACAGAGCAGGTAGCGGCGCTCCTCCGTTGTCAGTGTTACAATGCAGTTGCGGCTCTGCCAGTATGGCTGTAACAGCTCGCTTGTAAAAACGATACCGGGCTAGAAACTCCACTTCGTTGTAGTGTTCCAGTGGATACTGCCTGTCACTCACATGCCGGACTGGAGTCAACGGCGGAGGCTTGTACACAGTCCCGTAAAGAAGTTCATTTGCACGTCGAAGAAACCTTGCATAGCTTTCGAAGCTATCGTCTGCGGATAAATATCGCAAGGCCGTCATCCTCGCCGCTCGCTTTTCACAGCGAAACAGAATCACAAAACAAATGGCACAAAGCGCAGTCTGCGGAACCAAACTGGACGTCAATACACGGCGGCTGGCTACCCCGGCGTTGGCTGCGCACGGCACCTATCGAAGCCGAGCGTACCACGTGCAATGTCCTGCGGAGAAGCATGCGTTCAGGTAGAGGAGCGCGGTTAGGAAGCATGAAGGTAGATTTCCGGCTCCCTAAGCGCCAGGAAGCACAAGGAGGCCCTAACTTAGTGCCCCTTAGTATGGGACGTTCCATAATTGACGCCAGACCGGCTTACAGCGTGTAAGACGTCCTTGGTAAGGAAAGGAGTGTTTCAGAATCCGGGCCTTATGATTTGTACCTTATCCAGCATGCGTACGTGTGTGTTTCTTTCATATTTGCAATTTCTGTGTCTTTATTGTGTATTACCATAATATTCTTCCTATTTTATTTGTTATATATATATATATATATATATATATATATCGTCCAAAATTCGGCTCCAAATTGTCAATCGTTTGTTTAAATTTTCTCTTCAAACTGCGGTAATTCATTATTTTCCGCTGTTTCTAACCTTACAAAGGCCTTTCATTACCACCCCTGTTCTTGTGTACTATAATTTATTATGGTCACTTTGTTGTTCGCAGCTTCTATCATCCTACGGGTCCTCGTTGAAATGTAATCAAGGATTTAGGTTTAACTAAGTTAATACGTAATTGTATTTGTTTCAAGTTTTTGTAATCAGGGCAAGAGTTGAAATAATGTAAAATTTTACGTACGGGTATTTTGCACTCTCAACGGAACCTCTGAAAAGCAACAAATAATTGGTAAATTTGTAATTTTAATTACAGCACTCATCTATGCATAACACACATGATTACGAACGACATGCACGAGCTACGCAATGAGGACCATACGAACGCACGATTTACACAATAATACGATTCACTTAAAGGGAAAATGTGTTTATCTATACCGTGTGCTTCTTCAGTGTCAACAGAAAGTAACACATTTATTCCGATCATTGTTGGAGGAGCACAAAGACGGCTCTGAAAATAGACAGCAACAAAATTAACGCCAGCTACAAGTAAATAGTACACACATGCATTCCGCAATATAGGAAATATATTATCAGCACTTAAAAGACTAACTTTCGCACATAATAGAGCTGCATACTAAAATTACAAAAGATATATAGTATTCTAATGTGAATACAGGGCAAGAGAGCAACAGGCAGCGTTGGCAGCGCGTCTCAGCCAGAGCAGCTCAGGCAAACTCGAGCTCGCGCCTACAGGACGGCTGGCGTTGTGACTGCAGCGCCGGGCATTCCTCTTCAGTACAATCGCCCCCCCCCCCCCCCCCGTCAGAAAAGGAGCCATCCTGGCGACTCATTATGAACATAGAATCATTGGGTCGTAATACGGCTTCAGGCGTTGTACATGGATGGTTTCACGACCCCGACCGCGTTGGTCCTTAGGTGGCGTGGCAGGCTCGACAATATAGTTCACAGGCGATGTCTGCGCTACACCATGGTAGGGTCCTTGATATTTGGAGATAAGCTTGGATGAGAGGCCAGCAGGAACGGCAGGCAGCAGGTTAAAGGGTCGCACAGCGTTTGAAATTCCTGTTTCAGCACGATAACAGTCCATGACGGCCCTATTAGCGGAAAGGAAGTCCCCGCCCAAAATAAGATCGTGGGAACAAGAACACAGCACCAAAAATTCGACGATGTAGAGGAGGCCGTTGATCACAACGCGAGAAGTACACGCAGCTGCAGGCGTGATGCGGTCTGCGCTGGCAGTGCGAAGTGATACGTTTGACAGTGGCGTTGTAACTTTTCTGAGCAAATGGCAAAGTTTTGCACTGATAACTGAAACTGCGGCACCAGTGTCAACGAGTGCGAGTGCAGCGATGCCGTCCACATTTACATCAATAACATTAGTCGGAGAAGGGAGAAGCCTTGGTCTGTTTCTGGGTGACGCAGTTCTTGCCTCTGGAACTACGGCGATTAGTTTTCCCGTTCCTGCGTAGAAGGACGACGACGCATCAGCGAAAGCGAGCGGCGTCCAGGCGATGGCGAACGGCGGTCAACAAAAGGGCGGTGGTCCGAGTAAGAAGACATCTGGCCAGGGTTCTGAGACGCGGAGGACGGTATGGTGAAGCGTATGGTTCGGTGTCGAAGCTATGGAGGTATGATGTGGCGCGGCTACAGCAAAATTGTGTATTGTGGCCAAGTAGACAACATGCAAAAGATATTGGCCGGTTGTCAGGAGTGCGCCATTGTCCACTGCTGTGTGGGTACCAGGGCTGAACGAAGTGACGAGCTGGACGCAGTGGCACGGCTGATGAGAATGGCGCAAAGGACTGAGATGGCAGCCGTGCGAGAGCCTCGGCATAGCTGAGAGGTGCAGTTACCTCGGCAAAAGCAACGGGATTCGGCACCGGCGGAGTCTCGCAGGCTGGAGGGAGAACTGCCGCAACAGGCAGCGTTAGGCATGGAATTTTTGGTGCTGTGTTCTTGTTCCCACGATCTTATTTTGGGCTGGGACTTCCTTTCCGCTAATAGGGCCTTCATGGACTGTTATCGTGCTGAAGTGGAATTTCAAACGCTGTGCGACCCTTTAACCTGCTGCCTGCCGTTCCTGCTGGCCTCTCATCCAAGCTTATCTCCAAATATCAAGGACCCTACCATGTTGTAGCGCAGACATCGCCTGTGAACTATATTGTCGAGCCTGCCACGCCACCTATGAACCAACGCTCTTGGATGACCTGGCGAAGGTTGGCTGGTGAAGGCGAGGGTGCCGGTAAAGGCGAGGGTGCCGGTAAAGGCGAGGGTGGTGGCCTGGCTGAGGTCAACAGCGAAAGCTGACGAGTGACCTCAGCACGGACGAACTCTTTTATCTGGCAAAGCAGGGAGTCCATATTCAGGAGCCGCGGCCATGCTCGCGAGTGTTTCGTCGGACCCAGGTGGGCGCCGCGTGGGAAGATGCTGTCTGCAGAGCTCGTCAAAACTCTTGCAAAGCTCAATGACCTGAGAAACAGTACCTGGGGGACAGCGGCATGTGAAAGGCATCGTCGAAATTGCCTTTCATGATGTGACGTACCTTATCCGCCTCCGCTATGGTCGGGTTGACACGCCGGCAGTGGTCGACGATGTCCTCTGTGTAGCAGGTGAACGTTTTACCAGATTGCTGGGACCGGCTACGTAGGCGTTGTTCAGCGTGAAGTTTGCGCATGCCAGGGCGCCCGAAAACTTCTGCGATGCTGGTTGTGAAGCTAGCCCACGTGCGGAGATCTGCTTCGTGGTTTTTACCACATCTTGGTGACTCCTGATAAATTGAACATCGCGTTGATGGCTTGAGGAGATCGTTCCATTTGTTGGTGTTGCTGGCGCGTTCATACGATTCCAGCGAATCTTAAACGTATTTCTCACCAGTGCCGCTGAAGATGTCAGGATCCCGCTGACGCTGGGTACCGGCACATACGATGGCTGGTGTAACCGTTGGGGATGTCGGGCTGGGGTCGTCAGGCATGACGGACGGCAGAGTTCGGGTTCGTAATTCCAGGTTGGGGGAAAGTCGCAACACCTAAACCAGAATCTATTGTGAATACAGGGCAAGAGAGAAGCACGCACCGTTGGCAGCGTGTTTCCACCCGAGCAGCTCAGGCAATCTCGAGCTCGCGCCTCCCGGACGACTGGCGATGTGTCTAAAGCGCCGGGCAAATTCCTCTTCACTACAGTATTAAGATTCAGTCACAATAATAATTTTTCAAGTACTGAGGAAAAAGTGATCAATGGTATATATCACAATCAGTCCAAACCTCGTTCGACAAGACTGTGCTTATAAATATTGGGAATATGACACTCTCTGTTTTCCTCCCAAACGAAATGGAATGTCTAATTAAAAACATGTTTTTTTACTTTGCTTACGGTTATGCTTCTATTATGAATATTTTCTTGCAACTTTTTGTTCAGCAAGGTGAGAATGTGGCACTGAAGAGGTCCTGAAAGGGTACTTTCGCGTAGTTAGCGCGGTTAATGTGCGCTTTCTAATATTCGTGCTTACTTGTGCTCTAAACTCAAGGACATTTCCTAATTAGTTGATCAACTTTAGTGATGTATTTCCTGCCGCTTTCTGAATATTGCATTATGTCTTGCCCCGAATGAAGTTGCACACGTCTTGGACGCTTTACAAGCCTAGTTTGTTTAGTGACTAGTGTTTAGAGAATAGTATAAAATGCGTTTTACCTCCAATAAGGTTTCTTGTTTGTTTGGCTGCTCAACAGTACCCGTAGTGGTCGTACCATAACCTAATATACAATAATGTGTGTGCGATAAAAGAAGTTGTTTTTATTTAGGAAATAAGATACCTCCGGAAAGTAATGTTTTCTGTTTTTAAAGCAGTGCCATCATTTTCGGCAGTTTTCTGAATACTTGTGTCCCAGGACACGTTTGCGACAAGAATCACGACCAAATTTGTTTGTTGATACTTTTTCGGAGTGCACCACATCACCTTTAAAATTGGGGAGTTACCTTTACATTTGCACACAACCGCACTGCTTTTGGTTTCCTAGTGTTAATCACCAACCAGATTTTTAGTTTCTCAAGAACTCATTTCTGTTAGTGCTGTGTTTCTATAGTCAGAAAGTTCGGCGGTATTTTGAGAAGCTAAAGAACTGCTGGCAAATTCCGCATAAACCATCAAGTAGACTGGTTCATTCAGAATAACGGTGTGCTTTAGGCAGACAGTAAATAAGCAATGTCCCAGAATGATACCATGGGACATTCAATTGGAAATTGGAAGCCAGGTTGAACAATAGACATTCATGCCTACGTATTTAAAGCAGTGTGACTACCGCCCTGTGTGGTGAACAATTTGTGTCGTGCCGCCAAATCCACGGTGAAAGCCCGGGCGTTTCAAATACGCCATGTCGCCTGCAACCAATGAAACATTTGGAGGACGCTTAAGCTTCTCCTTTAAAATGGAACGCGATAGCGTTATCGGGCCCCGTTCGCAACGCACTTGTTTTATCAGTAGGCTTCACTGCAACAAACCACATAGAAAAGCCAGCTTACAAGGACCAAGCTTACACCAATCCCTTTAAAGTCAGCTTCATCTTTAAACACAAATGCATTGCTCAGAATACATCTTTACCGGGGGCTTATAAGCCGCCTTATATCAAAATGTGAAGGCCATTTTATTACTTGTTTGCTGTTGCCTTGAGGAACGTGCGTGTCCAAAACGCATGAGGCAGGCTAAGTTCCAGTTTGACCTGCCGAGGAGCTGATGGTGTTCTTGCAAATAATCTACCCGGGTGCGCCACTGTTTAAGGTAAAAATGCTGGAAAATGGGTTTATGTTTGAGCTTCCTCGTAACAGAAAGAATTATGTTTTCTCATACATTCAAATTACAATTTGATGCTGTCATATCAGTAGCTTGTAGTTAAGTCATACTTTACGATTTTTCTGACTGATTTTATTTTGATAAACTCAGTTTTCTTCATTAACGGCCCTGCGCCACGTGGAGGGCCTGCGTGGTCGCGGTGGTTGGGATGATTTTCTCCGCAACGGATGACGCCAACGCCCGGTTTTTCTGCGACACGGAGCCCTTAACGCTGTCGCGTTAAAACACCTAGGAGGCCACAACGGCGAAGAGATGTTAGCCTTTGAGCGCGCATTCTCGCCTCCTTCCCCACGCCACGCGCGACGCCCTGATTTCTGCGTATGTTCTCCAGAGTTGTCTCTCTTCAGTGAGCGGGACGGTTACGCTTCGTGTATGTATTCGTTCATTCTCCTCCTCCTCGGCAAGGAAGATGGCGGCGGCGTCTGTGTGTTCGTGCGTGCTTGTCAGTGCCTGTCCTGCTCAGCTCTGTCGTGGGATACAGGAACGTTTGGTGGCACCGACCCCCTCGACGTGGAACACTGGATCACCACGTATGAGCGTGTAAGTGCCCACAACAAATGGGGTCCAACGACTATGTTGGCTAACTTGGTCTTCTACCTACAAGGCACGGCGAAGGCTTGGTATGACAAGCAAGAGGAAGAGCTTGAGGCTTGGGAAACGTGCAAACAGAAGCTGAGAGACTTCGTAGGCCATCCTGCCGAGCGGAAGAGCACCTCTAAGAAAGAACTAGCAACCCGCGCTAAAACGACTACAGAATCTTGCGTCTCTTACATACAGGACGTGTTGGCTCTGTGCCGTAAGGCCGACAGCGATATGGCTGAGCCAAACAAAGTTGGGCATATACTGAAGGGTATCGCTGACGATGCTTTCAACCTGCTCATATGCAAAAACTCCGAAACAGTACAGGACATCATAAAAGTTGTCGTAGTTTCACCTGAAAGGCGAAGCATCAATTGCGATAGCAAACTTGTAGAGAGCTATACAGAGTAATGATATTAGCTTTATCAGCTGTATAAACTTGGACATGCAGCAGCATCGGCAACACGCAGAACTGTTGTCGACGTCTTCGGCGTTTTGCCCGCGTTCGCTCAAAATGCGTGCGGCGTTAGTGACTGTTGCCGGCGCCTCTGATATAAAAACGCGCGTTTGTTCTCCGCCGTGCGTTCACTCCCCGTGAAAGAGCGCGTCCCTCGCGCCCTTTCACTCGCACATACAGCGTTCGTTTGCTCTACATACATGGTGATTGTGAAGGAGAACAGAGACGCCTACTTCTGCATCCCTTAAGCGAGCACGGCGCAGAACGCGCGTTTGTTCTCCGCCGTGCGTTCATTCCCCGTGAAAGACGCGCCCCTCGCGCCCTTTCACTCGCACATACAGCGTTCGGCGCGCGGCGACGATTTCTTCTCCAAATGACGTCATACGGAACCTCACGGCGACGGCGACGGCGACGCCGACGGCAGAAATCTGCTTTTGAGTGTCCATATAATGGCTATCGCAATAAAAGAGTTTGAACGCTTTGAGCACGCCAAGATCCACCGCATTGCTACACCGTTCGCAAGTCGGCCGAACGCAGCTGCGACATCCTGTTGTGACGTCAGGCTAGTCATGCAGAGACCATCAACATCAGATGACCTGACGTGGCTAGTGCAGCGACAACTTGAAGCCATGGAATTGAACGAGAACTTGAAGCCAGACATAGCATGTGCCTGATTTTTGCGGCTTCTAGCATCGTTGTGCCGACTCAGTTGCACAGATTAACGACGCCTTCAATGTAGCTGGTGAAATCCTCACCTTGTTGCTGGGCGCGTTGTTCGGCCTGAAGTTTACAGACAGCAGGATGACCAATAACCTCCGTGAAGTTGGTCTTGAATGCCGACCATGTCCGGAGGTCGGATTCGTAGTTACGATACGACAAATTAGCAATGTTCCTTAAGTAGAAAATTACGTTGTTGAGCTTTGCCGTATCGTCCCAATGGTTGGGCGCGCTGACTCTTTCGTACGAGGCAAGCCAGTCCTCGACACCCCAATCACTGGAACCAGCGAAAATCGCAGGATCCCGCTGACGCTGCAGGCTCTGACAGATGCAGCTTGTTGGGCTGCATGGATCGTCAGGCATGGTTCTAGAAGGCTGGAAGGGATCGTCCGGCATGGGCCGAGATGGTTGAAGGGTGCGGCTTTGAAGTTCCAGCGTTGATGAGGTCGTACCCAGCACTCTACACCAGATGTCAAAGTGTTTATTGACAGGGTGCGCAAGGAGCGGATGCAAGGAGGAGTACACAAGGAGTGAGGTCGAACTCGGCACGGCGGTAAGATGCCTGCGAGCAGTCAGAACCGGCCCCGTGCGTAAAGCGCTGGTGATGCGCCTGACTGACCAGTACTACTTCTTCATTACAATATATATATATATATATATATATATATATTGCACATGCCCTCACATATGAGCCATCTGCTGTGGCACGTACACGCTTGGGGGTTGGTAGAAGAAGAGAACGTTGTTCTTTTTGGTCTCGTTCCACTAAAGACGTGGACTTCTGGCTGGCTCTGTTCTTTCGCCCGCGACAATATATATATATATATATATATATATATGTATATATATATATATATATATATTGCTACAAGCACGGGGACAAGGGGTTTATGTAGGCGTGTGAAAGCAGGAACCGCAGTCTACGAACAGCAGGAATGCCCACTGCACAGTCGTTGTTTTCCTCTTCCATCCTCATTTTGATTCGCACGTCCCTTTTACGCGCTTGGAAGCAAGATACCTCTCCTCGCATACAAAGCCCACTGGGCGAGTGAACTGGCTTGTCGTGATGTGCATGTGCATGATTTTGACCTGGCGACATGCGCGACTTGTGTCCTAGCAGAGCATCGACCGGTGTTCGGAAGGCGCACGAGAGTGTAATTCACTTCGCTGATCTTGTCGATGACAACATACGGTCCATCGTAGTTTGCCAGCAGCTTTTCGCATAAACCGCGCTTCCTTGTGGGAGTCCAAGGTCAAACGAGATCACGAGAGTGATATGTAACAGGCCGATGTCGTGCGTCGTAGCGTGCTTTAGAGTTTTCTTGCGATGCCAAAATCAGCAGATGCGCAAGTCGCCGAGCCTCTTCAGCGAGGCATAGCGTATCGGCGACCGCAGGATTGCCGTGGTGGTAAAAAGGGAGGTCAGTGTCAAGCTTGTACCGGGGCGGGCGAGCATATAGAAGGAAGAAGGGGCTGTATCCGGTTTTCTCATGTTTGGCGGTGTTGTATGCGTAAGTATTAAACGGTAGAACTTCATCTCAATTCTTATGATCGGACGCAACATACATGAAAAGCATACTCGTGAGCGTTCGATTAGTGCGCTCAGTGAGGCCGTTCGTTTGCGGATGATACGGCGTCGAGTGCCTGAGGTGCGAGTCACATAAACGTAGAAGCTCTTCCACGATATCCGCTGTGAATTGACTGTCCCAGATAGCTTATAATAACACAAGGCGGTCCATGTCGCAGAACAATACCTTGAATTAAGAAGAGCGACACTTCGGTGGCAGTGGCTGATGGTATAACCGCCGTCTCGCAGTAGCGCGTGAAATAGTTGGCGCAGACAATTATCCAATGGTTCCCCTTTGATGACTGAGGAAAAGGTCCTAACAGATCGATTCCAACTTGCTGAAAGGGAAAGCTGAGAGGCGGCACAGGTTCAAGGATACCAGATGGTGCAGTGGTTGGACGCTTCCGACGTTGGCACTGTATGTAGCTGGTGACATACAACTCCACCGAATGTCGCACCCGGAGCCAGTAAAAGCGTCCTAAAAGTGCCTAAGTTACGGGAGGTAGGGTCATCGTGCATATCATGAAGGATTGCTGGCCAGAGACGCTCTCCCACAACTAGAAGGAAGCGTGCACCAGTGCTTGAGTAGTTCTTTTTGTAGAGGAGCCCGTCACGCACACAGTAGCTGCTTGTTGCAGTAGAACGACCAGAAGTGATGAATGGCTCCAATTTGGTGTCTGTCCGTTGTTCCGCTTTCAACGCATCGATATCAGGAAAAGCTGGTGTCACAGAGGCAACCACATGATCAAAATCGTCTGGGTCGCAGTCCGTCGTGGTATGGGGCATACGGGAAAGTCAGTCTGCGTCAGCATGTTTTCGGCCACTCTTGTAGGACACAGTAAAGTTATATTCCTGCAACCGCAAAGTCCAGCGCGCAAGGCGACCACAAGGGTCGCGAAGATTCACGAGCCAGCACAGGGAATGGTGGTCTGAGACGACTGTATAGGAATGGGCGTCCGTACAAGAGCGAAATCGCTGAACCGCAAAGATTACAGCGAGGCCCTCTTGCTCGGTCACCATCTAATTGCATTCAGGTTTGCTAATTCAGCGGCTTGCATAAGCAATCACGTGCTGACGGTCATCATAGCGTTAGACCAAGACGGCACCCAGACCAACGCCGCTAGCATCTGTGTGGATTTCTGTCGGTGCGGCAGGATGGAAGTGGCAAAAGATAGGTCGGGAGGTCAGCAGGAACTTCAACTTACGAAATGCAGAATCGCACTCGGGTGTTCACTGAGAGCGTGCGTCTTCATGTAGCAGATTTGTCAGGGGATAGGCGACGTCAACAAAAACAGGAATAAATCGACGAAAGTAAGAGCAAAGACTCAGAAAACTACGAAGTTGCTTCACTGACTACGGTGCACTGAATGCCTCAACAGCTGCCGTCTTAAGAGGATCATGCCTGATACCGTCTTTGTGAACAAAATGACCCAGCACAAGGGTTCGACGGTCACCAAAGTTACATTTCTTGAAGTTCAGAACCAGGCCAGCGTTTTTTGATGCAGTCGGGGACAATATCCAGGCGCGTATTGTGCTCATTGAATGTGCGCCCGAATATAACAACGTCGTTAAGATAGCACACACAGATGTACCACTTTAACCCACGCAAAATGGTGTCCATGAACTTTTCAAAGGTTGCTGGAGCGTTGCACAACCCAAATATGGCATCACATTAAGTTCGAATAATCTATCCGGGGAAGGCTGTTTTCTCCTGGTCTGCCGGGTGCATTGGGATTTGCCAATATCCTGAGCGTAGGTCCACTGAAGAAAATAAGAGGCCGAATGAAGGCAATCAATTGCATCATCAATGTGGGGCAGCGGATAGACATCCTTCTTAGTCACGGCGTTTAATCTTCGATAATCAACGCAAAATCTACAGTTATCGTCTTTTTTTCGGACGACTTTGACCAAAGCTGCCCAAGGGCTCGGGGACTCTTGTATTATCCCAGTTTTCATCATGTCACTCACTCATTCCCCGAGACTTTGCACGCGATCAGGCCTTTGCCTGATCGGGCGCGCAGATATCGTATCGATAGTATGGCGTGTTCGACACTCGGGAATCGATAACACTTTGTCCGACTGCGCAAAGTCAAACGCTGTCAGATGCTTACAAAGCGTATCCCACCAAGGTATGGTGCTCACTTGTGCTGAGCTACTTGTTTATCATAGAGAGAAGCTTTTTGTCCGAGACCTGGCGAAGGTCAGCAGTTCACACGGCGGGTCTGTTACTACGGCTACGGACGAAGACGTGTATTCTGTAAAGTAGGAGAGTTTCAAGCCGTCTGGAAGCAAGACGGATTCTGCCAGCCAGCACGCCCGTGCCCGATGGATACCACACCGTGAGAGACCAAAACGTTCTTCTTCGCCCAATTTAGATACATTGGCTCTACAGAGGCATCGAAACAGTCTCGAACTTCACCGCGACATGCAACCGGCACGCACACAGAGGTGGACGTAGGCACAACAGTATCTGCAGATACACAAAGTTCACCTTGACTGCAAGTCTTCTCTAAGAGCCAGTACGAAACATGGCCATCGACGAAAACTTCCGCCGTGCGACAATCGACGGTCGCACCACACTGTCGCACTGTCGATGCCCAAAATCAATTCGTGCGTCGATCGGGGAATAACTACAAATTCCATCGCGAAAACTCCACCAGCCAAGGATACCTCAGCAGTGCACACACAAACAGGGCATACCGACTCGCCGCTCACTCCACAAAACGCTGCAGCCTGGTCCCACCGAAATACAACTGTGCGCCCCAACCGACCTTTAAAACCGAGACTCATTAAGAATACAGTTGTTCCGGTATGCACTAAAGCCATTGTAGAAACTCTATCAACAAGTACATGCACTTTGTTGTTAATCATAGCAACTGCAGAGGGCATTTCTGTCAATAGTACGTGTCGAGCGATCTCACCCCCATCGGCTGCGCTAGCTAGTTTTCCGGTTGCGAAGACGAGGTGGAGCGGCGCACTGGCGATGAAGATTTACATAAACGAGGTGTACGAGAGGATGGTGGTGGCGTCAAACTCCTGTCAGATGCTGGTGAGCGACTCCGAAAGCTTCTTTGCCAGTAATCGTTGTCGGAAGGAGCGACCAAGAGGTGGTGTACGGCTGTTGAGTTGTCGTCACAGGAAATATGGTCCCTGTTGAAAACTTGGATCGACCATTCCACGTTGTTGGGCGACGATTGCAAAACCTCGCTATGTGGCCCGCGACACCGCATTGGAAACACACCGGCTGAAGCCGCAAATTTTGATATTCCTCCATGTAGTCGCACCTGTTGCTGTCGATTGTACAGCAAGCAGGGGGGTCACATTCATCATGGCTAGGCATCGGCCACCGGAAGGCATGCGTGCGGCGTGGGCGTTGGTCGTAGTCAGGATCTTGATAGCTCAAGGTCCCTCTCGTTTATGGGGTATACCTATACTCAACAGGTCGCTGCATGAACCGTCGGTTGCCATGCGGTCGAAACGGACGTGTTTCTCATCTCGTGTGGTGAGTACGCACCAGTGATGCCGGATGTGCGACGGTACATCTCTTCCCGATGGAGCAACTCTTCACGAACAATCTGCCGTATTGTTGATGGAAGGTCAACACACGAGCTCGGCTGTCCACTTGCCACCATTGTGACATTAGCCAGGTCACCAAACTTCGGTATTATCCGTCGCATCTTCAGCCTCTCAAAGGTCCTGACACAGTATCTTGACACGGACACAGTATCTTGACAAAGCTTGACACAGTATCCAAGCTTTCTTTGCCGATCGAAAAATTGTAGACATCTTTGGCTACTCCTTTCAACAAATGTCCAACTTTGTCATCTTCAGACATTTGAGAGTTGACTATTTTACACAGCTGTAGCACTTCTTCAATATCAGTCGTACAGGTTTCGCCGAGGACCTGAGCCCTTTGCGAAAGCGCCTGTTCAGCGCTTTTCCTTTTTGCACTAAAGTCTCCAAAACACGCTCTGAGCTCCTGAACGAAAAGCTCCCAAGAAGTGAGCGTGTCTTCGTGACTCTCATGCCAGACGAGCGCTGTGTCGGTAAGGGAAAACACAACATTGGAGAACTGTGCGGTTGAGTACCAACGATTAGTCCGGCTCACCATTCGGTAGTTCGTGAGCCACTCGTCGACATCTTCGGCTTTTCCTCCGAAAGTGAGTGGTACCCAGTAGTATTGCCACGGAACACCAGGTGCTGGCCTTGAAGCCACGTCAGAGCCGTCGGGAATCTGGCAGGCGCATTCAGGCATGTCAGGTGAGGGTGGCGGAAGTCTGGCAACTCGACGGCTTCGGCGACGTTGTAGCAGCGTAGGCTCCGTGGTTACGAGGTGTATCCCGTACCGTCCACCAATTTGTTACAAGCACGGGGAAAATGGGTTTATTTAGGCGTGCGAGAGCAGGAACAGCAGGCTACGAACAGCAGGAATGGCCGCTGCACCGTCGTCGTTTTCCTCTTCCTTCCTGCTTTTGATCCGCACGTCCCTTTTGCGCGCGCGGACGCAACCATATATATATATATATATATGTATACGTGTGCTCTCACAGGCGGTGATCATGTGCCGGTGGTTGGACGATGACCGATGACGACGTTGTGGCTATCTGGTATGCAGGGGCTAGCCCTACTATTACTGCAGTGTTGTGCGATTTGCCTTGTAAATATATCCTATATATGTAGATGTGCCCGTGACATCTTTGCTGATAGTGCTCGCTACAACATGGGGGAATGGTCCTTCGCAGCTGGCGACACGCTGCTACCACTGCAGTGACTGGCCAAGCGTGGACAAGGCCCGTCACCGGTAATTCTTATGCACCCGCGGGATCACGGGACAGTCAACGGCACAAGCGTTGTGGACGTCGATGGCTGGTTGACAATGTATGAGTGCTTCAAAAACAATAACAAGTGGGACCAGAGGATAATGCTTGCGAATGTCATCCCCTATTTGCGTCACACTGCGCGATTCTGTTTCGAGACGCACGATGAATATTTGACAGTTTGGGATCTCTGTAAGCAGAAATTACGTGATCAATTACGCTCGGACGACAACTAGCGGTCAAGAAAAACTCGCAATTTGCGCACACCGATCCACAGAGCCAAAGATCTATATTCACGACGTGTTGGCTCTAAGTCGGAAGGTCGACAAGGACATGCCTGAAGCGGACCAAGCCGGGCACGTACTGAAACGATGACGCCCTCGATCTGCTACCATGTAAGAATTTTTCTACGGTGGAGTCGTTCATCCCCAAATTTCGTCGTTTTTTGCAGGCAGAAATCCAGCGTGTCACTTACCACTTCGACAGACTTCCGAATATAGCTGCCACATCCTCATGCATAGGTTTATCCTGGCTAGGTCAACCACCAGCTCCTGAAAACCTTAACAGGAACGCCCGTCCAAACCTCGAGGCCATGGCACCCGTTGCTCATCATGATGGTAAGCAAGAAAACAACCTGGCTACTATGGTTTGCCAAGATCTCGCAAATATGAGCTTTTTCCCGTCTTTCCTAAAGGTAATGCTGCTCCCAACTCAGTCTCCCCAGTCATGGCTGCTGCTACACGAGTACGACCTTTACGTCACGCACTACAAATCCAGCCATTGAGAGATTCGGCATTGCAGTCGATAAATAAAAAGTTCTAAAGAGCATACGTACTCGGCCACATTCCTATTGACAAGTATTACCCCGTGGTAGTGAAATTCACTCGCTTAAAAAAGGAACGTATTCAAGAGCTCGTAAGTTCCAGCGTACAAGTTCTGTGGTACGTGAGGACTGTTTTATTTATGTTCACCTTGCACATAGAAAAGTGTCGCAATTGCCAAACAGACGTCCAACTTCGGTTCGACAAGCTGTTACTAAGAGGACATTGTTATTGCTATGATACTGTTTCTGTGATGGTGATGCAGCGACGAAATTAGCTATGTGGCTGCATTCTACATTCAAACTCTAGCCGACAAGCTGTAACACATCCCCTTTGCTTGTTTGATTTTACCACGTACAATGATTTAAAAGTCTGGCTGATAAGCTACCACAGCTTAGAAAAATAGCTTAGTGCTTTTCAATGTTTGATACTCGCAGCTGAATCACACTTTATTATGGGAACGGAATTGTTGCTTGGTTGAAAGCCGGGCAGCAAGGCAGAGGTCTGCTCGCCCAGTTTTGAGGTATACACCCGTGGCTTCAGCGGACATTGGTTCGGTATAACCTAGTTGTACACATATCTATTACCATTCTAGCAATACTGGTGGACAGTGTTGATTGTGAAACTGTCTGGTGTAGGGTGATGCTTAGAAGTGGTTAAAATCTCGCAGTATCGTATTTTTAAAGCAGTTCGATGAATGGGAGCTGCACACGATATCACTCCTTCACTAGTGTAATACTCGAAATTACCTCAAACATAATACTAGGCCCTGAATTTTACGAACCATGTGTTCATTCGGCTGATAAATAGCCTGTTTCAACTAGTATGTCCCCATTTCCCAGGGAAGTTTGTAAGCTGATAACCAAGCGTGCAATTGTACACTTGATTTCTTGTTAGTCCATTCAACAGCTCCGAGGACAACGGGTGACAAGCCACAGCCGCCGCTTCACTCCGAACCGCCCCGGAAGCACAGCATACGGGGACAATGGTGGCCACTTCTTTGGGGAACAATAAAATGAGTCAATACATATTGTAATTAATACCTCAGCTACGGAAGTATTTGTGAAATAATAAAAACTGACTCGAAAAAAGCAAACCTTTGTCAAAATCAATTTCCTAGATTAGTTAAAATTTCCTGCTTTAGCAACTTCGTGAGCCGAGGAATAACTGAATTTAGAAATTAAAACTTCAAGTAGAAACTTCTCTAGGAGTTCACTAACTATGTGTAAGCCTTGTGCCCCTTGATCATCTCCACGCAGCCCAGCGTCATTATCAATGTTATGAAACTTCATCTGACCAGTATAAACCATTATCAGCCCTCAGCGGTAGTTATCAACCTTAGCCAATATGATCCGACCCTTAACTTTTATCGGTCTTTCTCAACCTCGCTGTTCAGCAAGGCTGTTGCAAAACTGGCACAATATTTGCTGAGGTGGTATGCAATGGTGTACTGATGGTTCGGATGCTTGTTTTGAGCTTATAGTTCAAAACGTGTGCAGTTCTGTGTTGTATGGGGAATTTCAATGAATGTATGCACGGCTTGAATAACTTTGCTGAGCGCTTGTAGGCTCTGCCTTACGAGGGTATCAGCAGTTGCATGATTTTCTTAGTTATGGAGGCATTATTCATTGCTTAAGGGGGTATGAGCCATTGTTTAGGGAGCATGAACCATTGCATTCGTCTTACGTGACGGATAGGATTCTCGTTGGGTAAGCATGAAAATGCTTACGCATTTGGAAAGCCTAATAATAAAGACGGACTAAAGCCCCATATATGTTCTAAGAGGAATCAGACCTGGATTTATTGCAATTTTTATAGCTATGGCAAAACATAACGTTAAAATACATATGAATAATATACAGGGTGTTTCAGCGAACACTTTCAAAATATATTTAAGGTTGCCTGTGGCAGATAGCAGAATTCTAGTTAATGAGCTGGTCTACTCGAAGAGGCGGACATTGCTTGCACAAGAAATTGAACCGCATAATTGAACAATTAACAGAAATTCATTATTAAGTTTTTAACTAATTGCCTCAGGGCCCATATTGAAATTTACAAATTGTAGCCGTGGAGTTGGCTAGGCGGATCACTTGGAACGAATTCTCGGGATGACACCAGTTTCGAGATATTAATTTCCGAACTTTGCGAAGAAATTTATTGGCGTTCCAGTTAATTTTGTGCTTCAATGCATAGAGCGACGTTTTGTTAAAAACCTAACTGGAACGCCAATGCATTTCGTCGCGAAGCTCGGGAATTAATATCTCGAAAGTGGTGTCATCCCGAGAATTCGTTCCAAGTGGATGAACTCCACGGCTACAATTTGTAAATTGCAATATGGGCCATAAGGCAATTAGCAAAAAATTTGATTATTAAATTTTTGCTAATTATTCGATTATGAACTTCAATTTTTTGTGCAAGTAATGTTCGCCTCTGCGAGTAGACCAGCTCATTAAGTAGAATTCTGCTATCTGCCACAGGCAACCTTAAATAAGTTTTGAAAGTGTTCGCTGAAACACCCTGTATGGATATAAATAAAAATACGTACGTTTTTTCTTTGGTCGAAGTACCATCTCTGCAAAACAGCACACATATAAAAATTAGTGATACCTCTTTCACATTGGCGCAATCTGGCAAGGGAGATTTTTGCCTAATAGGTGAAGATCCCAACCATAACATTGACCTTACGAATTTTCGAGCGCAAGGAGTTAGTGAAGCCGTTCGAGGAGTAACTGCTGTTGTTTTTCGTCACTGTACTCGCGGCTCACACGCACTATGGGGGATCGGACACGAATTGGGTGGATTGATGATTTACGCAGTTCATTGGCGCAAGACCCAAATTGAGCTTAAGAATGAACAGCGATTGAAAAAATGAACAGCGATTGACACATGTAAAATAGCTGTGAACCCTTACAAAAATGCGTTTCACCTTTCAGTCACCCTTGAGTCACCAACCATTCAAACCGATCAACTCCCTGTGGACTCGACTTTACACCTAGTCCGCAGATTGTCTGCAGACACCTTACGAACAGCCTGCGGACTTGTCTATAGAATTCCTGTGCACGCCCAATGTGTTTGTATATATATATATATATATATATATATACAATCTAAACCACGACATATTTATCATTATGGTGAGGTATGCCACTTTCACATTTTGAAAAACCTTGCCACTGATTGCTACAAACACAGTGGTAAAGTTACCTCATTAGAAACTTAATACAAATATATAAAATTATTGTAAATAAGGTACTGACTGGAATAAGGTTAATTAGAATAAGATTTATAACCTGCATTAAATGCAGCAATATTACTACGGATCGCTTCACAGCCTGGATGTAGTACATATGTATACAGGGTGCCACAGTACGCCGTCAACATCCATGCGATCTCCGAAAGCATGGTCGCTTTCGGTGCTGCCTACTCTGGGCCAGCACCGGTATAGCACTAGTAAAATTGCAAACCATAATATTTTCTCGTCTTCAGCTGTCGCTACAAGTGCGCGCGCGCTGCATTGACGCCGGCCGATGGGGTAGTTTAATCGTGTGTACGCTGTGCAGAGAGAAATTGTGGTGCTTTTTGTGTGCAATAATAATCCTAAACCACTGGGACCGCGTAACGTAGCGTGCAGTATCGTTGCGTGGTGCGCCGATGTCGATTATCGTAGTTATGGCCTATTCGCGCTTTCTGTGTTCCCGGATCGTGAAAAGCCTGTGGTACTCTCGCTGCACTCGCATCACATCACTGTGCACGGAAGAATTTGTTGAAATTTGTGCTACCACGTGGTGTAGTTCATCCGCAATTCTACATCGTTTGCGCCGGAAAGACCGTGCACCGACGGTCCTTGTCGCGGAACCTGTCACACGATGGAGCGTTTGCCGAGTACGCCTAGAAAGTTAAGTCCGGTGCTTGCGCGCATTCTTGTAGTCTGTGAAGCGTAAATTGTTATACGGATCGCAAGTTGATTAGTAAAGCGACAAAATTGATAGATGTGCTTTTATAATGTTCCTTGTTTTGTCGCAGTGCACAATTAGCGTACAGTTTCATGAAAATTGCCCTGAAACGTCATGTTGTCTAAAGCTTTATCCACCATTTATTTACTGTCGGCTATAAAGTATACTAGAGCTGTGGATTGTTTGAGCTGAATGGGCACAGAAATTCAAGCAGGATTGTTACTGCTTGTGCCTGAAACTATTCAGCGAGAAATCGTATAGACATTTCTAGGAGTACGTCGATGTGTCCTCTTCACAGCTAACGATTGTGCTAGATGGAACGCGATTGTTGTGTCTGACGTATTGCCATATTTTAGGTTATGTTCAAATTCTTCTATTTATAGAGTGTCGTCAGACAGCCTGTATTTCTTGTTGTGTGTCCTGTGTGTTTTGGTGTACTTGTAAAGCGTTCTGATATTGCAGAGATGCCGAAATTTCAGGTGTAATGTTTCTTTTTAATTGAAATATCGTATTTTCATCTCTCCTGAAAAAGAGTCTGTTCTTTTCCAGCGCATCATTCTATGGGGCTGATGCGCTCACACAGCAAACCAAGCTTATTCCGTGCCAAGAAAGAATTGTAAGAACATATAACACGAGGCTACTTTCCTTGGCACAGGACAAGCTTGGATCGGTGGTTTGGGTTCATTGGTTCGATGGGTTTTACAGCAAATACGGGTTCCTTGCTCACACTAAGGCAGATAAGCTGCAATTCTGCAAGCTTCTGCAATTTGTACAGTATACTTACAGCACAGGTGTGGGCCTAATGTTCGAAAGGAAGCAGACTGAAGGCACATTCCACGGCGCAGATGACTCGAGTTGGGCGAGGTCCCAATGTTGATGTTCGTTCCCTTGCGCAAAACAGCAGTTTCAGATTCAGTGTAGTTGTAGGAAGACAAGTTAAACATAACTTCCATGGTTTGAGTTGATGAACTTGTCTTGGGGCATCAAACGTTTTGCAACTGCCTGCATGGCTGCTTTCCTGGCGTGGGCTTGAAGTTGGCATAGAGTTATGCATCCGGGAACTCAATAACAATAACCTGCTGTAGTAAGTGCTTTGTGAAGAATGCATCGATACCAAGCCCTTGATTTTCAGCTGACATAGTTTTACTCGTGCTGTAGGTAATTTCTCTACTTGCCTAATTACCTTGATGTCCCACACTGACGCTGCCGATGTCCTTAAGTGCAGCCTTTCTGGATAAGCTTCTTTTCATTGAAAGTGCGGTTGAAAGAAAGGTGGCACATTACTGGTAGCTATATTAGACATTAGTTAAACGAAGCGGTGGATCTTTGTTATGTCTTTCCGTAGTTCTGTAAGAGTTAGTGAAGGGGTTACAAAATTGGGCTTGCTGGTAACATGCTGATAGTCACTTGGTCAGTGACCACAACTTCAGCATCATGCTACCTGACTGGAAATATTTTCGTCGAACCCTTGAAAAAACCTCCTACAGAACTTATGGATAAGACATTGTAACCATGGTTCATTGGTTAGTCTTACTCACGTCCTGAATAGCTACCTTTAAGTGCCACCTTTAGTTCAACCAGACTTGAAACGCAAAGAACCTTGTCCCGAAAAGTCTGCACTTGAAGACATCGGTAACACCACTGCGGGCCTCAAGATAATTTGGCCAGCCGAGTAGAAATATCTGGAAGCACCGAGTTCAAGAATGCTGACGGAAAATCAAGGGCGTGGAAACTGACGCATTCTTGGCAAGGTGCCAACTAGAGCAGTTTATTATTCATTACTTCAGGGTTGTAGAGCTCCATATCAACTTCCTGGCGACGCTAAGAGACCCCCTGTGCAGACAGTCACAAGCAAGCTTGGCGTATTAAAAGCAAAAGTACCCGCTCAAACCAAGAATTTATCTTCAGCTTGTCTTCTTATACTCTTCTTATACTGAACCTGAAACTGCCACTTAGCGCAAAGAATTGAACTTCAACACTGCAGGGTGCTTCACGCGATCCTGGTGAGAGTGACCTGTGCCATGGAACATGCCTTCAGTCAGCTTGTTCTGAATTAAAAGAAAGGCGCATGAGGTTACCAGCCGTGGTGTAATCCAGGAATCTGTCACTACTTTGGAACTTGAGATTTTTTCCCCTGACATACTCCGTGACAAAAATTTCTTTATTATCAAACCGAATGCAGGGGTCTGTGACATGAAGAAGGTTGAAACGATTTGCATGGGCTAACAATCACAAGGCAAACTTGTTCTATTGCTTCGAACAATACCACGCAGTTCTTCAAGGATTGGTGCCAATGTTTTTAACGGTGGTCAGCACCACGGATGTACACTGTACCTATAATTTTGGTCAAAATGAAAGACGGTAAGGCAGACTAGGCCATAAAAAACTAATAGGAATAATCTTGGCATTAGTAGATCTTTGCTCACACCATCTGACAATATGAAAGTCCAATAAATAATGCTTTTGAAATTCATGCCATACTCTTGCTTAAACCGGAGGACTTCAGGTTTAATGAAATCTGAAATGGGTGTCCGCAAAAACCTACATAAAGTATACTTATCTCTTTCGTTTAGAAGTGCAATTGCAAGTGCGTTTACAAGTGCGTTTCAAGTGCCGGTGATTTTTACACCTCAAGGTTGCACTTTACTGTAGAATTGTGAACAAACGATTACAGCCACACAACACTGCTGTAAGATCAGCACTATTGATCGTGCATGTAGTACATTTACAAGAATTACATTTGCATACTTGTAGTAAATAGGAAAAATTAGGTACCATTCTGTATCTGGGTGCATATTCTAGGCGGTTATACACGGTGAACGCACTCATAGGTCATACAAAACTAGCTCGTGATGTATCGTGTCAGCCTTGGTTGTGCCAATCAATTTATGCCGAACATTGTATTTGTCTTTGCAACAAGCGACGTCCCAGGCAAACGTGTTGCGAATCTACTTATCTTCAAGGCTAATTGCCAATCCATAAGTGCACCAAGTAGGTTTAAAAAGTGAAATATGCTAGCAACAACAAACCATACTAAGCGAACCTGATCCGAATGGAGCAATAAATAGGACCAAACAGTGACAAACAGTACGGGGATAAACGGGATCAAACAGGACTGCAAGGCAGGGCTAAACAGAGTTAAACAGGACAGGAGTGAACAGGATAAAATGGGGCTGTAATAACAGATTCAAATGGAAGCAAGCTGGGCCTGGTACGAACAGGGTCCCGTTCCATAATTCTATTTGATGGGAGCCATTCGAAAACAAAAAAGGATTTCATAGTAGCCTGATGCCAGCAGCGCTAGCAAGTCTTACCGCACTGACCAGCATTATATTGACTGTAATACAGCACGCCGGATTCCCGTTCATCTCGGTTCACTGACCAAAATTCAGGAAATTGTTCAAGCTGCATGACCGTTGTATTTTGGCAGCACATTGTTCCTCACACTGTTTCAGGTTTGTATTTCCTAAATATGTCCCTAAACTATGTTTCTAAAATTCATTTTCATTATTTTTCAGAATATAGATGCCGCAAGTTGAAGTGCGCTGATATAAAATTGAAGAAGAGTATAGGCTCCATGCTTCAAAAAATGGGGCCCAATAGTTACTCCTCCTCCAAGGAATCAAGTGTCGAGTGAAGAATCTTACTCATAACTTCATCGTTCGTTGCGCTGGGACAGGCACTGTGACACAAAGTTAATGGAAACAACAAACGCACGACAAGTGAAGCGCATGCTGTTAACTGAATTTAGTGAACAAGAAGGAAGAATTTATGCCCGTATGTAGCTGGTAACATCAGCTGCGGGTTCCATGTGCTAAATAACTGGAGAAAAGATAATCAGAATGAATGAGAACTGACAATGCGACCAATTTGGATAATATCGAGGCGATATTATGTTGCAAAATTTTGTTTGATGATGAGATATTGACACAGACGGCTTGCTCACGCAGGCTTCTGGACCAGCCGCAAGCGTGCAAAATGCTTCCCATATCTCTCGCGTCACTTTGCGCTTGCATCCGAGAAGGAATTCCGGGCTCTCAAAAGACGGTGTGCAACCGCGTCTCGTGCAGTGCGCAGCCAAGTTGCTTGTGCATTTACTAGGCTGAGAGCATCGGTGACGCCGTGTGTCACTGACGAGCCACCTGTGGCAGAATACGACGACAAACGCGCGAGCAGTGCCACGAGCGCGCTCGCGTGGCTACGCCGAGAGAGGCCGATGCTCAACCCACGAATGGGCGTGCTCTAAAAAAGAGCTGCGCTCGAAAAAATCATATCACGCTTTGGTGATTCGAAGTCCGGCAGTGGAAATTTCACACGGAGATGAACGTTCGAATAAACCACTTGGTCACAGCGCACTTTTCTTGACTGATTGGCAAGCCACACATAAAGCAGCCCAACCAGAAATTCAAAATCAGTACATCTTACACAAAGCACCTAAAATTCAGGCATGCATATGCATGTATTCTGCATGGAGGTGCTGGGTACATGCTACTACTCCCAGATCGAACCCCGTCTACAAGCCCAGTACGAAGTCCGGTCGAGCTGACTCCTGTTCTCGTACGGACAAGCCGTCGACTTCAAGGACTGCCACCTGAGCACGAGCCTCTACGTAACCGTGTCAGAACGATGAGTACATCAGTACCGTCTTCTTCCTCAACTGCACAGACCGAGGTCGTATCTTAATCAGCCACTAATTCCCGAATCCTTCCATGGCGACACCTTCGACGATCTTGAGGACTTGCTCGATCACTTTGAGCGTGTAGCAGAATTCAACGGCTGGACTCCGGAGCGCAAGCTACACAACGCCTATTTTGCCCTCGAAGACTATGCGCGGACATAGTTTGAGAACCGTCAGGCGGCCCTATCAACATGGGACGAATTCCGACGGCAGCTAATCAGCACATATGCCAGCCTCGATCGCAAGGAGCGAACTGAGTCTGCAATTCAGGCGAGAGTACAGCGGCCGAACGAAAGCGTCGCAATGTTTGTCGAAGATATGTTCCGACTTTTCCGACGCGCGGATCCGTCCATGCCGGAAGAAAAAAAGCTAAGGAACGTGATGCGTGCTGTCAAGCAAGGGTTATTCGGCAGCCTAATACGCAATCCCCCAAAGACCGTTGTAGAGTTTCTCGCGGAAGCCATATGAATGAAAAAGGCTGTGCCTTTTCATATATGGGAAATAGGGTATCATGATGTTAAATGAATAGACTAGAAATGACGTGGTTTTCAATCAACAGGAAGCTATGCTGATTGCCCGCAGGGGCGTCTGCGTCAGCAGGCGTTTGGTGTGTTGCGACACCACGGACCCGAGCACATGGGGGTTGGACCTCCCGCGTCTAACCGTGCGTGGCTTAGCCGTGTCCGGGGAAAAGGGGATCCTGGAGGTTGAGCCGAAGCCGGGAGTTTGGACCTTTATGGCCCCCCGGCGGAGGCAACACACCTCTTTGGCCTCGGCTTCACGTAGACGGCACCCCCGGACTGACCCACCCGGGGGAAATCGGTAGTTGCCTTTTCCTGTCTCTCTCTCTCTCCCTCCAACCTTCGTCTTTCTCTCTTACTTTCCATCTCTCCTGTCTTCTCTTCACTTCGTTTTACTTCCTATTTTCCAGGCAGCAAGGGTTAACCTGGTGTAGTTTATCCATCCTTGGGTCTATTATATTAGGTTATAGTGACTATGTACAGCTGGCGTCTGCATCTCCTTCGGGTCTTGTAGCGTCCCCTTGTTGGGCTCGGTGGTGGGCGGCTGGCATAGTTACCGAAATCATTGTTAGCTTATGGCTTTTTCTTCATTCCCCCGACTCCCTGATCGCTCTCACAAACGAGGGCGCACCGAAGATATTTTTGAATTCCATGGCAACAGATTGCAAATCTTCCCCCGATTTCATGTGATCCATTCTGATAAACCCAAAAAGACGGTGAGAATGATCTCACCCTTTCTTGTTTCGAAAAGTCTGACGAAAGCTCTTGGAACAGGCTACAAAGCATCGAAAATGGCTAGCGGCGACCTGCTTTTGGAGCTCCGCGATGCGAAACAGCACGAAAAGCTTCCTAACCTAGTGTCATTCGGGGAGATCCCAGTGACAATATCCCCGCACCGAACTATGAACACCAGCCGTGGTGTTGTCTCCGACGATGACCTCATGGAACTGACAGAAGCTGAACTGTTGGAAGGCTGGAGCGAGCAAAACGTGATCACTGTTAAACGAATCATGCTAAGACGGGACGGCAAAGAGATCAAAACCAAACATATAGTACTTACTTTTGGCTCAAGCATCCTGCCCGAGACAATCGAGGCAGGCTATGTAAAGCTACGGGTCAGACCCTATGTACCAAATCCTCTTCGTTGCTTCAAGTGCCAGCGTTTCGGCCACAGTTCCCAGAACTGCCGAGGCCGACAGACATGTGCTAAATGTAGTTCCGGTGACCATGCCTCTGAAACATGCGAAAACTCTCTCCACTGTGTGAACTGTGATGGCGAGCACGCCGCATACTCGCGGTCGTGCCCGTCCTGGAAAAAAGAAAAAGAAATTGTAACGATTAAAGTAAAGGAAAATCTAACGTTCAAGGAGGCACGCAGGCGGGTATCCTACCTGCCAAACAACACCTTTGCTGAAGTGGCGCGTCAGGGGGCAGCGTCGCAACGGCTTCCGGCGGCTGTCCGGCCCACACACAGTGAGCCGGCAGTGACGCCATCCGCCCCCCCGGCGGCTGCAGCTAACGCTGCTCCGCCAACTCACAAGAAGGGGCCATCAACCTCCGGGCTGGTGGCCTCAAGGGCCTCGTCCCTCGAAACGAGGCCTTCCCGTCAAAACAACCGCTCGCAAGAGCGCGTGTCCAGCGCCTCGCAAGAGGCGATGGACACAACAACCTGCCAGACAGCGCCGCAAGCGCCAAAGGAGCCGCGAGAATCTCGCGATCGCTCCAAAAAAGAAAAAGCCCGCATCACAGGGCCCGACAAGGGCTCTGTAAGTTAAACTAGTCTCTTTTTTAAACACACAGCACAAAAAAAACACTTCCAACATGAATACATAAATAATACAATGGAACGTCAGAGGACTCCTACACAACCTCGATGGCGTCAAAGAAATCCTACACAGGTTTAATCCTAAGGTGCTGTGTGTACAAGAGACACACCTTAAACCTACACAATCAAACTTTCTCCGGCAATACGCCATTTTTCGTAAAGACCGCGATGACACAGTCGTGTCTTCCGGTGGTATGGCTATTGTAGTCGATAGAGGTATTGCCTGCCGGGAATTAAAACTTCATACGCCCCTAGAGGCAGTTGCTGTCCGAGGGGTGTTGTTTGACAAGCTGATCTCTATCAGCTCTATATACATCCCTCCCAATTATCAGCTACATAAAACTGAATTCCAAAACTACATAAATGAACTTCCGGAGCCATATATAGTTGTCGGAGATTTCAACGCACATAACACTTTGTCGGGAGACTCACGTTGCGATGCGAGAGGTCGCCTAATTGAAAATTTTCTGTTCTCTTCAGGCGCATCATTACTTAACAAGAAGAGCCTACGTATTACAGCGTTACACATAACACATATTCATCCATTGACCTAAGTATAGCATCGAGTACACTAATGCCATACCTGGAGTGGTCCGTTCTCAAGAACCCCTTTGGGAGCGACCACTTCCCAATTATGCTAGGCTTAACAGAACAAGATAGATGCTCGCCACACGTTCCCCGATGGAAGCTTGACTCGGCTAACTGGGAACTTTTTCGACAAATAACATATTTAGGCCGGGATGACATTGCCTCTTTTAACATAGACGATGCTGTGGCGTATATAACAGGTTTTATCATTGACGCTGCTGAAAGGTGCATACAACAATCTAATGGACTGGCTAATAAGCGTCGCCTGCCATGGTGGAACGAGGAATGCCAAAAAGCACGTAAAAAGCAAAACAAAGCCTGGAGATTGCTTCGCAACTCCCCAACAGCTCAAAACCTGATAAATTTTAAGCAAGCAAAGTCGCAGGGCAGGAGAACGCGCAGACATGCTAAAAGAGAGAGTTGGGAAAAGTACATCTCCAGCATAAATTCGTACACCGATGAAACGAAAGTCTGGAATAGGGTAAATAAACTAATAGGCCGGGAGTCACATCCCCTACCCTTAGTAAGTAGCCAAGGTGATAGCCTGGAAGACAAGGCGGATTGTCTAGGTGAACACTTTGAATATGTATCAAGTGAATCGCACTATACAGAAACTTTCCTGAAGTTCAATGAACGCGAAGAACGGCAGCCCCTTAACCGCAAAGGTTCTTCGAGTGAGGCTTACAATCGACCATTTAACTTAGCCGAACTTAAAGCATCTCTCACATGTTGCAACAATTCGGCGCCAGGTGGCGATCGTATTATGTATGAACTGGTTAGATACCTACACCCTGAAAGACTGAAAACACTCCTGTCTCTTGGTGTATCCCGTCCTCATGGAAAGAAGCCATAGTCATCCCGATACTTAAACAAGGCAAAGACCCGTCCTTAGCCAGCAGCTACAGGCCAATAGCTCTAACAAGCTGCCTGTGCAAGCTGTATGAGAAAATGATAAACCGGCGTTTAATCAGTTTCCTAGAAAATAACGAAACACTAGACCCCTTCCAGTGTGGCTTCCGAGAAGGTAGGTCGAGAATAGACCACCTTGTTCGCATCGAGGCAAACATCAGAGATGCGTTTATTCATAAACAGTTTTTACTTTCTGTATTTATAGATTTAGAGAAAGCGTACGATACGACATGGCGCTTCGGAATTCTGCGAGATCTTTGTGCGATGGGGGTCCGCGGTAATATGTTAAACACAGTCGAAAGCTACTTGTCTAACCGCACGTTTCGCGTAAGAGTGGGCAATGTTTTATCTAGAACATTCACCCAGGAGGCTGGTGTGCCACAAGGGGGCGTGCTTAGTTGCACACTCTTTATTGTAAAAATGAACTCCCTGTATACAGTTATTCCACGCAGCATGTTTTATTCTGTGTATGTTGATGATGTACAGATAGGTTTCAAATCATGCAACATTTCTATCTGCGAACGACAGGTACAGCTTGGATTAAACAAACTGTCTAAATGGGCTGATGTAAATGGATTTAAAATAAATGCAAAGAAAAGTACGTGCATACTTTTCTCAAACAAAAGAGGCATGACACCAGTGCCAAATCTCACGATTAATCAAGAGGAACTATCCGTGAGCAGTGAGCATAAATTCCTGGGACTAATTCTAGACTCGAAGCTTTCCTTTATCCTTCATCTTAAATATTTGAAGGCAAGGTGTCTGAAGACGATGAACCTTTTAAAATTGTTGTCGCGCACAACATGGGGTAGTGACCGAAAATTCCTCCTTAACTTGTACAACAGTCTTGTCCGCTCACGCCTTGATTACGGAGCTATAATTTATAATTCTGCAACGTCAAGTGCATTAAAAATTCTAGACCCCGTTCACCATCTGGGCATCCGCCTCGCGACCGGTGCTTTCCGAACAAGTCCGATCCAGAGCCTCTACGTAGAGTCGAATCAGTGGTCACTTAATCTGCAGCGTTCATATAGTAGTTTTACATATTTTCTTAGAGTACACGCGAACATTGAACATCCCTCTTATTCAACCATAAACGACATGACCACTGCCACACTCTTCGAAAATCGACCGGCATCGAGAAAACCGTTCTCTTTGCGTGTGAGGAATCTTAGTGAGGAAATGGGTGTTCCGTTGCTTGAACACTGTCTTATGGCTCCAGCGAAACTGTTACCGCCGTGGCAGTGGCAGCTCATAGAGTGTGACACATCATTCGTAGAGGTCACTAAGCACGCACCAGAGGCACATATCAAAATGCATTTCCTTGAACTCCAGTCCAAGTACACATGCACAGAGTTTTATACAGACGCTTCTAAGTCACGTGACGGGGTGTCGTATGCAGCCGTCGGCCCATCCTTTTCAGAATCCGGTGTACTCCACCCGGAAGCAAGTATCTTTACGGCTGAGGCTTATGCACTATTGTCAGCTGTGAGGCATATAAGAAAATCTAAACTTCAAAAATCAATCATATTTACAGACTCTCTAAGTGTCGTAAACGCTTTAAAGTCACCCTGTAAACAGAAAAATCCTATACTCATTGAGCTCTATTCCGTACTGTGTAGAGCGTATGTATCTAACCAGCATATCATTATATGCTGGGTGCCTGGCCATAGAAGCATTGAGGGTAATGTGCTAGCTGACCGAATGGCTACGTCAATAACATCGCACGCTACCAATCCTACAGCTACTGTTTCTGCAACAGATTTGAAACGTTTCTTGCGTAAGAAATTGCGAAGCCATTGGCAACGCCTGTGGGATGAAGAAACAAATAATAAGCTTCACTTGATTAAGCCACAGTTAGGTTTCTGGCCCTCCGCAACGAGAACACGGCGAACTGATGTCCTGTTCTGTCGTCTCAGAATAGGTCATACATTTGGCACCCATAGTTTTTTGTTGACCGGGGATGAACCACCAACCTGTGGTAGATGTGGTGAGAGGCTAACCGTCCTCCATGTTCTCCTGGAGTGTCGGGATGCCGAAGCAGATAGAAATAAACATTTCCCTTTAGCTTAGCGCTATCATGTCCCTCTGCATCCCAGTATGTTTCTTGGTGAGGAACCGCTGTTTAGCACCAAAGCAGTCCTCGCTTTCTTAAACGACGTGGTACTGCATGTTATAAGCCCAATAAATTCATAGCACATCCTCCCTCCAGAGGATGCTGCTGTGATAGTAGTTTTGTATAAGCACATGCCTCCAGGCCCTTGTGGTTCAAGGGCTCTGTTTAGGCAGTAGTGCTTCTGTCCAATTACTACATTTTAAATATTTTAAATATCGTGTCACTCTTTCTCAATGCATTCTTCATTTCATAGTACACCTCATTAGTCATTTGCATGATCTTAGTACCTGTATATTTTACGCACTTTACAGCGATTATTTTTAGGCCCTTTACAGCCACACTTCATCAACTTCTCAGAATTCATCGCTCCACTGCACACTCACAAACACTGGCATGGCGCTCTTTGGCCATAACTGGCCCTTGCGCCATAAAACACCACACATCATCATCAAGCTATGCTGATTGCCAAGAAATAGAAATGCCTGAGTGCATACATAAGTGAAAGAAAGGCGCACTCAAGCATCCATCAAGATAATCTAGAAATAAAGGGGAAGTGAAATGCAGCAATAATGAATCGTTGATCACTTAGGGGCTCTGATAAATACAATGTGGTGCGAGGAATTTGTAAATGGTGTAATTTTTCCAGCAGTAACGTTCGCCCAGTGCACTTCCGCGCTATAAATCAGAAATCTTCTCAAGTCGGAGACTAACCAAAGGGCAATGGACCGGCTCCCTTTGGGGGCCCACGGTGAAAACCACAAATGAGGCAGAGCAGGCTCAAATGGTTTGGCCCTCTTTTGAAGTCAGACAACGCAGAGCGAGAATTGTGGCGAAGAAAGACCAAGCCAGAAGGATGAAAGAAATATGCGGCTGCAGCCGCGGTGGCTCCGTCAGCTAAGGCGTTGCACTGCTGAGCACGAGATCGCGGGCTCAAATCCTGGCCGCAGCGGTCGCATTTTGATGGAGGTGAAATGCAAAAACGCCCATGTGCTTGCGTTGTAGTGCACGTTAAAGAACTCGAAGTGGTAAAAATTAATCCGGAGCCCTCCGCTACGGCGTGCCTCATAATCGAAACTGTTTTTGGCACGTAAAACCTCAGAAAGAAGAAGAAATATGCGGCTGAAGTGCAAAAATATTTTAAACTCAAAAGCGTGGACAGGAAATGCAGGAAGAGGTAAAGAAACATGGCCACCAAGTACAAGGTAATAAAAAGCGCAATTACATAACCAGGAGTCATAAAAAGGGAAGTAAGAGAAACAGGCACAGTAAAAGGACTGCAAAGGATGGAAGCAAAAATGATGATGCAAATTTACAAAAGCGGCATGAAGAAATAACAGGGGCAATCTATATGATAATGCAATGGGGAGTGCCTGGCTATTTAAGGTGTGAGCTGGCTGCCTGAGGACAAAAAAATGCCGCACAAACATGCTCCACAAAATAAGGAGTATATCTGCTGCGAAAAAAGCCTGGCAACTACCCAGCACATCGTAACGGAATGCCAAGATACTGACCCACTGAGAGTTTTAGGGAGTGCCCGCCTTCAAGAAGCATTGAAATTCAATGACGGAACAGATAAATTGTCAGCAGCCGAGGTACCTAAGGTACGATGAGTGTGTTGGCGGAAGAAAAGGAGAAAAAACAATTATTGGAACCGGATTCATCGCAAGTGTATGTAATGGTACATTATTGTAATACAAGTTGTAAATACGAAAGTCAAGACGCGTTCAGATAGGGAAAAGGCTAGATAGCCATAGATGAACTAAAGCCTCATTAAATGAAGCAGTTCAGGGACTTTTATTCACGACCCTTTTTCACAGGGAATGTCCTTAGTCATAGCGAGTGGAAGAACTAAACTGCCCGCAGTCAAGATAAGCGAGACATCTTTAGAGTATTGGTGAAAAAAAATGCAGGCAAAAATTGATTTAACCGGAATCGCTGCAGGCACATGTCTCTACAATGTAAAATATTGTATACCTCTAAAATAGAATAATCGTGTAAACCGGTCTGCAAGTCACACCCTTACACCCTTGTTGCTTTATAGGATGATTTCAATCCTTAATCACTTTTAAGTGTGCAAATTATTTTAGGGTTTAAACAAGGTATATAAAATATTTTATAGAGGAACTAAAATTTAAGGCGATATATACAGAATGCTACACTGATAAATGTCTTTAAATTATTTAATTAGTTCAAGCAGGCTAGGTTATTATTTGTCACCGCACCGTTTGAAGGGGATGTCAATAAATCATCATCATTAGCATCATCATCCATGATTTACAATTGCGAAACGGCGGCAGCGTTTGAAACACTTAGTGAACCAATACACAAGCCAAGTGATCTTAATAAATATATTTCTTACACGTAACCATAGATCAACGAGGTCGGTACTTATCAAGGAACATTATCTTCTCCTTTACCCCGAGTAGAACGCCAATAACCATGGTATCCTACCTAAGAAGAGGCACAGTGCTATTGGGCGAGGAAATTCGGCTTCATTTTGCCTACTCGAAAATTTTCTCACCCTTTTGGACCGTCAGTTGTGGGGCAAACCGACTACCACCCGTTATCCTCGTGAGAAATGATTCAAATAGCAGAATCTTGCGATGGCTTCTGGCGTTCCAAGGACAAACTTCTTCGTGAAGTTAATCAATTATTTTGAGAACGTTATAATGTGCATAATTAGTGCTTTGCAGTATTCAAGCGAAATTAAATCAGCTACTTGCCTTTTAGGCTGGCATGCTTTCTTCGTGATTACAGATTTTATGCACGCCGCTTTCTGTTTTGTTGCAATTAGCCGACGTGATATCCTTCATGCGCTTTATGGTAACTCTGTTTATATGTATACCTATGTCGCTCAAGGTTTGCCCGCCAATTTTTCAATGTACCACAACTACCTTATGGACGTCCTGATTAGATATAAACGGCCAAATCTGATATGGGATGCCCACATCCCAACCATTGGGCGTTACATTTGGGTAAATAACGCTGACGCATCAGTTATATTTGAAGGATCTGCGAAGAAGTTTCGCGGCCGGATATCCCACAACGGACGTTGTGAAAAGGAAGATTGTTCAGCCCGCCATCGTGAAAACTTGTGCAGCCTTCGCCCTGGTTACAAAGCGTTTTTCTTACTGCGATAGCAATTATGTGGGCACACGAGGCAAATATTTGCCGTCGGGGACACCGTGAGGCTCCTCATATATTTATCAATGTGTATGCTATACAAATAGCAAAAATACTCCATAGGCAGCGTTTCGATGGAGGCGAAATGCAAGAACCCCCGTGTGCTTGCGTTGTAGTGCACGTCAAGAACCCCAGGTGGTCAAACTTAATCCGCAGCCCTCCGCTACAATTTGCGTTGTGTACTCTCATTTTTAGGCAATGCATCAGCTATGGTATGGTATATAATTTGGCGTGGTTGTCCTACGTAGTATTTTCGTAAAATAATAAACACCATTTCTAAATATGTGGCACCAGTTGCTCTCGCTTCAGCGCGAAATGAGATTAATGCAGCCACATATTCGCTTAGCGACAATAAGTACTCAATTAAGTTTAGGCTTACTTTAAGCTCACCTGATTCACAAGGTATCAGCTGCGAGCCTATATGATTTCCGATATTGTTGGTTGGTTCGGTTATTGTAATATAAACGTCTTGACTTAAGCGTAATCTGCTAAATTGCAAACGGGATTAAGATTTGCGTTTCTCCACATCCCGACAGCAGTAGATCCGTTGAATGAAATGTTGATATTGTGTAAAGCGTATCATGATACTTACATTAGAGTCGCCCACGTGTAACAATCCACTGTGCGATGAGCTCCAGTGCCAATTAGTCCAGTAAATGTTGACCCTAGGCACTGGCATGTATTGTTGCGCCAATCGTCGTTTGAACTCTCGAGGACATGGATACTTTCATTACTTTGAATGAACTGCACAAGAAAAAGAAATGCCTATGAACCCGTGAAAACAGCTTTGGGACGTAGATGCCCTAAGTTGCTGACCGGTTAAAATGAACTTGATCACCGAAACAATCACGCTCTAAAAAAGCTTCAATATTTATGTTGTGAGAAATGAAGTTATTAACAACTGATTGCATCACACTTGTTTTACCAAAGTATCGTCCACCGAAAGAAATATTTATGGAAAATAATTCCGTATTCAATTAGCTCAACTTAGCCCATTTCATTTTTTTCTAGAGGTTTCTTATACAGATAATGAGATCACATCGCCTACTGTGATAAACTTGCGCGACTTTTTCATTCGTGTAAGTGCTACGACGCATCTGTAAGTGCAACATGTATATAGCCTTCACCTGCCCTTTTGTACGTTACATTTTTGTAAGAGGTTGTAGCTCGCTGCTTCGTGCCACAGTGATCCGACCAGAAAAGCCGGCGACGACACGCAAGCACGGCCACAGTGCACGAGCGGAGAATCGGCAGTGACAAGACCGAAGGCCAGCGACGCTTGGTCCAGAGGGCCCGGTTTAAATATAATTTGTCGACACTATACCTACTGAGCAAACACGGCTAATTTGTCGACACTAGGCATCGACGCATGTCTATTTTTAATCGCCCACAAGGTTAGCGTTCCTTGGCCTCGCCAGGGAGCTCCGCAGCGGGAATTTACCCCTGGTCTCCGTCATGACTCCTCGTGAAAGGATGCGTTCCACATGTCATCAGCGTGTCTACGAGTACACTTACGTCACGCTTTGCGCCCCACGAGATCCTGGTATTTTCTCAGTCCTGGACGGTACAGACGTGTAGGACTGGCTTAACCTCCACGAACACATCAGTGCTAACAACCGGCGGCATCCCACTATTGTACTTGCAAATATCACATTCTACCTCAGCGGAACTGAACGTTTCCACAGCGTTACATCAGCGTTTCGACAGTTGATGCTACGCTGCTCTACAGGCAATGTGCGTTCTTATTATCGATTGTTCCAGTGGCATTAATCTGCTACTAGCATGCAGCGAAGACAAACTAGCCTAGATCCAGAAACTTCGTTTCTACCATTACAGCATTTTGATGGCCAAAAGGAAATCAAAGCAGAGATCCCGTAAATTGCGCAGCAAATTGCACGTATTGAACATGTCTTTTTTAAGCACCGGAGTTGTCAATAAGTGTGGAGGTGACAGAGAAAGAAATGTTGAGTCTACGTTCTGGTATAACTGATTTTTTTTTTTTCATGAATGTTGACCAATTGGAAAATCACAGGAGAAGAAATGTTATTGTAATTCGAGGCATTCCCAATCCGCAAAACGTAACAAAGCAAAAAATGAGGCATTTAATCATAGCGACTGCTTTTTCAAATGAAATTAAATCTGTCAGTAAGAAGTATTGAGCTCATACACCCAATCGGGAAAGCTTCTAAAAGCCCGAGACCCGTCATTGTGCGTGTCTGAAACTTCAGTTTTAAAGCTAGTTACTGCATAAACGTCCCAAATTCAAGGAAACAATCATTTTTTCTGCCGAGGATTTCTCGCGTGACGCAAAATGAAAAAAGGCGTCGCTTTTGTAAGAGTGCTGCCGAGACAAGAAAAAGAGTCAAGAATGTCGCACTATTGTTTGACAAAGCCAAGATAATTGGCGTCATTTATGTTTGAGACAGCACTATGAATCTAATTATGCATGGCGACAGCGCTGTTTATGTGGGAATGATTAACAGCCGTGCACGTGATGGCCGGCTTCATATTGTGAAGAGTGCTCGTAGCCCTAATATTACGCTTGATTTTGAGCATATTCTGAGTTTTAACCAGATGTAACTTTGCCGGAAACGTGGCTACACATTGACGCTATGGACTGTGAGATATCCCCCCCCCCCCCCCCTAATACAACGTCGTGACAAGCGACCATCGCAACCGAGACGCAGGTGTTGTCATCTTTGTTGATACATGTAAGAGGCTTAAGTATACGCTCCTGCAGAAACCACCCTACAATAAAACAGTATATTGCGAGATTCTTGCAACGTGTCATTTGCTTATAGGAGGTGTGTACCATGCGCCTGGAAGCGCTCCTGTTAGTTCAAATACAATAAATGTTTTTATTTATCATATTGCCTTATTTTATTTATTGTATTGCCTGTTTATTATCTGCCTCGGACAAACAGCGCTATTAAGTTGATGGTAACTGCCGACTTAACAGCTCACGAGACAAAAAAATCGTCGCGTTTTGCTTGCCTACCGCGATATTTTTTACCTCGGAAGGTCTTTCTTTAGGACAAGCTAATGGTGTGACCTATCGCATAAGTACAATATGTTGCGCTTGCTATTTACTGACGCGCATGTTCACTATCCGCTGCTAGTCTTCAGAAATTTTCCAAGGTCAAGTTACGCGTACTGGCAGATTGATGTGGACAACATGGACCATAAAATGACAGCATTTGTAACGCCGGACTGCTTTTATCAATTCAAGGGTATATACCATTCGGGCTCTGCAACGCTACAGCAACCTTGCAGCACATGATGGACTCCCTGATCGTTGGGTTTAGGCGGTTCACATCTCCATGGCACATAGACAACGTCATTCTTTTTTCACGAACCATTGAAACACAGAAAAACTCTGCCATCCTTCAAGTTTTACGTCAAGCTGAACTCCATCTCAATTCGTGTAAATGCCATAATAACCACATCCAAATCACAGTTCTTCGGTATCGCAGGGACACTAACGGTGTGCAACCACACCCTGGACAAATCAGCGCCGTCAAGAGCTTCTCTGTTCGGCGCTGTGGAAGGGTGTTCATAGTTTGCCTTGGACAGTGCTCGTACTTCCAAGGCTTCGTGAATAATGTTTCGGTCACAGCATTGACAGCTACTTACGAGGCGCGACGTTCCGTTTTCATAGTATCCACAAGAAGCTTCAGCTTCCTCGCGACCCCTTAGCATTTTCACGACTCCCACACTGCTTGGCAACTTTGACCTTTTTATCCCTAGCAAAGTCCCCACTGATACAAGTGGCCATGGAGTCGGCTTACCCAAAGCCACGACCGTGTAATCATTTATGCCAGTCGCCTCCTATCAATTACCCAGCGCCATTATTGCATCAAAAGGCTTGAGTTCTTGACTCCAATTTCAGCGGTAGCTAAATTTTGATGCTCTGTATACTTTCGTCCCTTTTCGGTCCTAGTCGACCAGCAAGTGATCTGCTGGCTGTTCTCTCTCACAGACTCTCCAGGACGGCTTGTGCGCTGGGCTCTGCGCTTAAAGACTCATTCATATTCAGTCGTCTATCAATCTGGCCGCCTGTATAACGATGAAGATTGCCTGTCTCGCTATCTGGTCGACGACCTTGGCGACGCTGAAGAGGGCACAAGCCACTCTGTTTTTCGTGTGGGACTTGGTTCAACTTGGTCAGATACAGAACAGTGACACTACTTTGCGTTCGATCATTAAACGTTTCATAGTATGGCCTAATGATGCCTCCGTCTGCAAACTTATGTTCGATAATGGTATCCTATACAACCACAACCTTCAACCTGACGGACCTGACCTGCTTATTGCTGTCTCTAAAGCACTTACGCCTGACCGTTCTCAGCGAACTTCATTATGCACTCACTGCCGAACTCCTTAGTGTACCTTGTACATACAAGCGTGTCTCCCATTGTTACTTTTGGCGAGGTGTTGTCGCGAAATCTTCCCGCTGCTACCGGCGGATCATCTCAATAGATTGGAATTCGCACGGAATCATTCATTTGAGTTGAACTGGACCGACCTGGCCGTTTTCGAAAATTTATTTTGGGAATATGGGTAGCCGTGGCGATCAACCGAGCACACCCGACAAGTTTGGCAACTGATCATGCTAATTTACTGCTACATGACGTGACTTTGCTTCATGACTCTGCACGACAGTTACTGGACGCTGCCATAACTTTTTGCCCAAGTTATTACCGAGATGCTCTGTTTCCGTTTTACTCAGGATAAACTGACCACCTCTTGCCATCAACAAACAAACCATCTCACGGAGCGCTCGAACCGTAGTCTCACGTGCATGCTGGCTATGTATGATTCGGAAGATCACCAGGATGTGGACATGGTTCTTCCATACGGAACAATTCATGATAACTCCTCTCGTCATCACACTACGGGATTTTCGTCGATCTACCCATTGTACGAACAAGAGCCCTAGCAGCGAATACGCATATGGGGTCATCGCGTGGGCTGATAATAGCCGCCAACTCGCCTGTGCTAAGATTATAGTGTCAAAAGCCAACCAGCAGCGACGGTGTGATGCTCGGCACCACGACACGCTTTTTTCGCCTGGTGAGCTTGTGCTTAGCTTGTCTTCGTGCTGCCGTGTGGGCCTTTCCGAAAAGCTCCTCTACTAGTACACGGGGTCATACCGTATGTTGCACAAGGTTGCTCCTGTCTTCTATGAAATCACCGCTGTAAATTCAACATCAATTAATATCTTCTCGTCTAGTGACGTCGTCTACATCTGAAAGCTTACAACTGTCATTCAAGCGAGTTCCTTAAGACACTTCGTGACGTTGCATCTGCTGCTGGGGCATTTCTGCAGAATGGTTGCTGCAGATCAATACCAGGCTTAAAATGTCATTGCTGTGAAGGCGACAATTGCTGCGTCGGCTGCGTCAGACGAACAGCCCTTGCGTGGGCTGTTCGTCCTGGTTAGTGCCACAGTGCGCATGTAAATAAAACTGTATGTAGCCTCCGCCTTGCCTTTTCTACGTAACAATATTACGCCGTACAAACATGTTCCCTTATGCGCTGTAGCTTGCTCAAGAACATGTGAATATTTCTTATTCTGTTTTACAGTATTGTGTGCGGAAGGTTATTTTATATTTGTGTTCCTATGTAGGTTACCTACAACCTACCGTACAGGTTGTTAGGAAGCAGAATGCTAAAGCATTTTTTTTTCAGCGGTGTCTGGGTTTCAGAAACACACGGTGAAAATGGTATTTGGAAGAAAGTTATTATCCGATACGATATCATGAACTCGACAAGCTATATTAAAGTTCTTGATACTGTGGAATGCATTTATTTCAATTTTTAAGTAAAGGTGCTGTTTGTTCCTTATAGCTTAAGAAATACACAATTCGGAACGGTCTTTCGTGAAGCTTTATTGCAGGATATGTAAGAGGAATACCTATGACCTCTGATATTGCGACCTAAGTGAAGCAGTATCGGTTCGGTGGGAATGTTTCGAGCTAAAAGGCTGGCCACATCAAGAGGGTCCATCGGTGGCAATCAGTTGCGCCACAAGGAGTGGTTTAACTTATCTCATTGAATTGTGAAAGTGCCCCTTTAGAAACCTCTCCAACCATCACTGTGTTCTGCGCTTACCTTGTCTTATAACATAGCGTTTTATAAATGCCGTATTGATGCCTCTCCATGTGGCGCAAGTGATTCCCGCAGATGGGAATCTGATCAAGTATTGAAAGCGGTCTCCCACCTTGCATCACAATCATTTTTTTCTGTTTCCGAGAAAAAATAAACTGCGATTATTCTACGTTTTCTTCCCTGGCTCTCCTTTACAGCTGCTGGATATGCGGTGGTTTTACTCATGTCTCGGGACGCATGATTTCGGACGGAGTACCACAACTAATTGCATCATGCATCACCAGAAACAGAGCGCAAGAGCCATTGCTGTTGTCTGAGCTAATCACATATTTCGATTTCAGAAAAAGTGACGTTAAGCATGTTTTGGGTGCCGCGTAGCGTCTAGACGCAAGCGGTAGAGAGGTAGAGAGCGGCGTGCTCCAGGCCCTGCCAGTGCAAATGAAGTATATTCGGCCTAATATCATCGCTGGGGCGCTTTCACGGCGACTGCATAAGTGACACCTTGCGCTCTCTCCCGCGTTCCGCTGCACACGCGGTTAAATCGAGAGAACCAGCTGGCTGGCAGGTAAAAGAGGACACGCGTGCGCAGTACGCGCTCTTGAACTTAGGCGCTCAGCAGTGGGAAAGCGCAGCGATGCCATTTCGTCTAATGTCCCAATATAAGAAAAGTACCGCCATCCTTTGAGCAACGCCGCTTCTCTCTCTCCTGTGTCTCCGATTGGACGATGATAGCGCGCGCTGTCACTTTATATTTTGTTCGTTTTTCCGCCTCAGAGCCATGTTGAAAGTCCTCTGCGCAGCCGCAGTCACCGGCGGCGGCGGTGGCGCACGCCCAGCCTGTAAGCTTCAACGTGGACTTCTAGGTGCTCCACCGTCGACTTGTTTTCGCAAGCAAAAAGTAAAGAAAGAAACAAGCACTTTAGGAGAGGAGACGGCGGAGGAAAGAGTTGATGGGGGTACTTTTCTTATATAGGGACTTTAATTTCGTCTATAGTCATTATACCTTCGGAAAAGTACCGCCATCCATTGGACAACGCCGCTTCTCTCTCTCCCGTGTCTCCGATCGGACGATGACAGCGCGCATTTTCACTTCTTTATGTGCATATTTTTGTCGCCTCAGAGTCATGCTGAAAGTCACTTTCCGCTGCCGCTGTCGCCGGCGGCGGTGGCGGCGCGCGCCTGGCCTAAAAGCTTTAACGGGGGCTTTCGAGGGGCGCCACCGTCGAGTTGCTTTTGCAAGCAAAATGTAACGAAAAAAGAAAAAAAAAACAAGCGTTTTACGAGAGGAGGCGGTGCAGGAGAGTGCAGATGGTGGTACTTTAACTATATAGGGACTTTAATTCCGTCTCCACTCCCGTGGCCTCTAGAATATTGCACTCGACTAAGTCATGATATGCATTTTAATAAATTGCGATACTATTTTTATTGCTGAGCTACAAAGCTGTAAACTTTATAGCTTCGTTGGCAAATAGTGGAGATTTAAACCAATTTTTACAAACGAATTGTAGCCTCCAATAAAAATTCCTCTTGCAACAATGGCTAGATTTTAACTTGTTTCTTTTAAATGCAACAAGGCTTCTCGAAATGTCGTGCCCAGTGGTCGCCGAGAAAAACGATTTCTCTTTTGCCGTGTATTTAGGTAGAAGTTCCCAATCTGAAGCTCCCTCTTAAGGTTATCTCTTTGCGCAAAACACGCCTGCATAATTTGGAACTGAACTCGTATGTTCTCGGTTATTCCACCTGTTGTCTAAGTTCCAGACGAATTTGTGTAATCAGATTGCATGCCCGACATGAAGGGCGTTGTACTTTCTGGAAGGTATGCAAACAACAGCGATATCGCTAGAAACTTCGACGAGTCACGCTTTAAAGCAGGTGCGCTTGGCCCACTGATCAAATTTGGAAGAAAACAAGTGTTCTCGTCGCTATCAATGCACGCTGCACATGATGTGTTATTTGCTTTTCAATGGACAGATTAGCCCAATAGAGCTAGTTACTTGCTTGCGTTGTGCCACGGTGGTTATTCACCGTCAATATAACGTGGCACCTGGTGGAGGTGGTTCCTGGTTCCGTGCCGCACAACCCCTGAAAGCCCGAGCCGTGAAGACAACGTCCACGTTAACACAGACTAGCGAGCCAGCTGTAAGCTACAACAATTGCCACCTGAGTACGGACTTGTACATGAGACCAGGAAGATCGTGGCCAAGTCAACTACCGCCAGAACAGACCGAGAATCGCCGGCAGCCATCGCAGTGCAGCAAACCAATGACCATCTATCTCCACTGGGCTTCGTCCGACGACGCCTGGCTCGAGACACTCGCAAGGATTTCAACCTCCATCAATTGGAACTCTGAGGAGTTGTGTCTCATTGGAGGACGCCGCGAAGACTTTGTTCGAGCACCGAAACACCATCCTAACAACGTGGAACCTGTTTCCAAGCAACTTCCTGAAGACCTTTACATGCGTCGTTCGAAGAGAGAGTGATGAACTACTACTCTACGTACGCACGAGAGAAGCTGCCCAATGAACACATCGCCATCTGAACTAAAAAGATAACCAGTGTCTTCCCACGCCCCGACAAATAATTATCCGAGGACAAAACGTCCGCTTCCTGAGTGAGGCGTAAGGGAAGAACGGCTTGCCAGACTGGTCTAAAAGGCGCTGAAAATCGCAGACAAATTTTTTAATATGGCGACGAAGATTGAGAACACTCTGGAAATGCGCACTGGGCAAAATAACCGCTAAGTGGTCCCGCCGCAGTGCAAAATCTTAGCAGTGGACCACGACGACCTTTGAGAGGCCATGAAGTTCATCGTGCGGTAAGACGTGTGAAAGATGTTCCCTTCGTCGCATTCTCAGGTGGTCCCAATCACTGACATGGCCAAGAACGAAGTTCAACGGCCACTGGCAGTTTCTGAAGTGCAGCTGGAATCGCCGCATCTCGAGCTCGGAACGACGACATAGGCCGCAGTCGCCCGCCCTCAAAGTCGCCCCCCGCGCAAGTACCTGGTAACGCCTCATTTCCGTCGCCCTCCACTGCCTCCACGATCTCGCCCGCCCGTCGCGCAGCCCAACTACGCAAGGAAAACAGACGTATGGCGAGCTCCAGACCACAGCCGGCACTACTATCGCTGCGGCGAAGTGCGCCATGTGTACCGCCGCTGCCCAGATCACGACTTGGTACAACAAGGGTTTGCCGTGAATGCAGCGCGCTCACAGCAAAGTGAACAGTCTAGTGATGTCATCGACTACCTCAACGACACTCAGTGGAGCCCTCGAGGACCTTCCCGTGTGGCGTCACAAGGCTGCTACCTGTCGCTGCAGTGCCGACTATGGTCGGCACTACGGTGGCGTGACACTGCGAAGCCATGGCCGGTACCATAGTCCTTATTTCGAAAACTAACAGAAGTTAGCAGTTAGTTTTGTGACTTACACTATAGCGTTGTGGTTCTTCACCGTCCCTACAACGTGACAATAAATTAACTGCTTTTTATAGGTAGTGAAATTTGTGTGGATGTTATTGGTAATGTACATGCTAAATATAATATGTGTTCATAAACTACGTCCTTTGAAATAAATTAGTAATACAAGAGCAATACAATTTTCTTGTGTTATCGGTATCATGTTATCTTGCCGGGTATTTCTGTGCGTCAAAGGCTGTAATAATTAATAGAGTTCTGAATCAGGTCTTTTTTCATCGCAAATCTAGGTAGATCTCGTTGTCGTTTGCTATCAATTTTTGCAGTTCTAACGGTAGGGGCTATGCCATTGTGACAAGCCAACACCGTTACGGGTGCAAATGTTTTAGCGTAGCGAACTGAGAGCACTACATCTTACCAGTGTTTTGGGCGAAATAAATTCAAGCCTATTTCAGTGATCGGGGAATCGGGCCCCGTTGTGAGTCACATGCGGAAAAAGCTTAACTTATTTGCCATGAAAACGGACATTCAAAGAGAATTACTATCATTCAAGCACTCGAATGAAAACCCGAATGTATTTGACTATTATCCCAAATTCTGCTGTGAGTTTTCGAGTCAAATCGCCAAACTACAGATGGCTGGATTTCCTCAAGACTAATTAAATATTGCGGCAAGTGTGCAGAAAAAACGTGGGGCCTAAGAACAGCTTTTGATGTCAAAGTAAAGCCACGCAATGTAGCGCACATTAAATTTTTTCCAGCTTTTTCCCGTATGAAGAAAAAAAATGGACACTATTGCTTGTCCTGCTGTTGCTTTCTGTCTCATTAACAAGTCCCACTGGGTATGTAGCATATGTTATGAGATATCGTAAGTGAAAGCTGCTGATTGCCAAGCAAAGTGCATCAATAGTTATAGCAACTGAAGACCAAAGTATGGCTTCCACCATTGCGTTGCTTCGCAACAAGGTATTTTTAGTTCAGTAATGAGACGGTGCATCTTAATCGTGCCTTATCATTCAACTGTCCAAAACGGCGCTTCTGTATCGCATTTGTAGGCTCATTGCTCGAAACTAGAGTGGTTTTCGGTAATTATGTGAATTTTTTAACTTTAGTCAATGTAAAGTACCAGAATCAGATACATTTTCAGATAATTGTAACATACAATGACATGGAACAAAACCTTGGAGTACGCTTAAGCTTCACCTTTATGAGTGGAACGCGATAGCGCTATTGGACGTCGTTGACGCCGAAACCGACACCGTATTTTTTGCGACATGGGGCCCGATCAAAATTTAGCAAGGTTCGGTTTTTGAAATTCCCCTCAATGTTGCCAGAACCAAAGTACAGCGAAACACCATCAGAATTGGAGGACGCTTAAGCTTCGCCTTTAAGAGTGGAACGCGATAGCATTCAAATATCCCTGGCTGCTTATCAGTCTTTTTTTCTCGCATATTCAAATTGCAATCCAACGCTCAAAGTATGACTTTAACCACAACCTACAGACTTGAGTCTGTAGGTTTTGGTTAAATTGTACTTTACGATTTTTCTGACGGATTTTACTTTGAGAAATCATTTTTTTTTTCACTAACACCTTACGCCATGCGAAGGGCCCGCCAGGTCAGGGTGGTTCGTGATGATATGTCACTGTTTTCTCTTTATTTATTGTTCTACCTTGTAGGCATAAATGATATATGTTTTCAATATTATAGTACCCAGTGTTTTCCCCCTATCTTTTTCAACATTATTTTTTGTGCTTTGTAATCCGTTAAGTATACACGTATTAGTACTACCTGCCGACTGCCCAGCCTGCACACAAGCAATGTTGCTTATGCAGGCTGGATCTGTAACTAGGATGTGAATGGATGTAATAAATATTATTATTGTTATTATTATTATTATTATTATTATTATTATTATTATTATTATTATTATTATATTATTATTATTATTATTATTATTATTATTATTATATGGTTCGCCATGATTATTTCCGCCAGACGCCGATGCTTACGCCGACGCCGACGCTAGATTTTCTGCTACACGGTACCCTTACCGCCATCACGTTAAAACAGTCTATCGATAGCATGCAGAAAGTGCGGAATATGTTAGTTTCATGACATCTGTTACATATCCTGTTGTGTTCCTCGTTTTTCGTTTTTTTTTCTTTTTGGTCGGTAGTGCTTCATACCAAGAATCTTTCTATTTTATTCTCTGTCCCTCGCCACAGTCGGCTGCTTATATTTTTTATGATTCCCAAGAAACAACTTTCCGAATGCACTTACCTGAATTGCCCCTTCCTTACGTGTTTTCTTATTCATCTGAAGCCACAAGTCCGATCAAACTGGCCCACTTAATTAGTGAGCTGTTCAGGAGATAGCTTTTTTAATGACAATGCCACCTAATTCATAGATAACGCATGGCATAACCAACCTGCAGTCCTTGTTTCCTTGAAGTATTGTTTTTGTTAGTTGGTTCGCACCAAGAAATGTGAGACATGACGCGCTCGAGACGCCTAATGCCCAATCTCGATGGTCATCGACTCAGCGCTACATAGCAGTCTTGGAGGCAAACTGCTGAGCTGCAAAATTATGTTTTTACTTAGCGCCTCGAGGTAACTTGCTTTCTGTAAGTATTAAAATTGTTTCGGTATAGTAGCTTGTTGAAACAGGAAGCAACATTTGAAGCTGTCTCAAATATCTGCGCAAAATAGTAAGTTAAAACATAGCGAATGCTTCTAGCCTCAAATGTAACCCGCAGCATTAGTATCATTGCAACATCTTAAAACCACTCAATAAGCGCTAATTCACCAATTTCATATATGTTTCACGTGTTTTTTTGTTTTTTTACTGCTACTCGTCCCATTTGTTTTCCGCGGTCTGAAAGAACAAATCAGTTCAGTCCTGTTTTTTTTAATATTTAAAAAAATTAGAATGACCTTTATCTGTAAAAGAATTGGAAAGCATTTAGAATATATTTTTATAGACTGTCGTTTAGTGTCGCGCATAGACGTTTGAAAAGGTATTTTACCTGTAGAACATTTCTGCGGTCCTCTTGTGATGGCTGTAGATTCTTGGGTATTTCAGGAACGTATGGAGTTGACGTCGTGGGTTTAACTCTAGTTTGCTGATTGCTTCCTGTTGAAACCGAATAGATAATTAGAATAAATAAACAATCAAATTACAAGGCTCCTTTAGGTGCAAGCAATTCTAAGCAGTAAACAATATGAATACAAACATTAAACTATCACTTTGAATTTTCAATCCCAATATCCCTGACAATAGGAATACAGTCACTTTAACGCATTGAACTTTTATTGTAGGCCAAACATTTCTTGATAAAGATTATCTACTTATGTTCACAAACTTCTACTGTACGCTTTCGCATTCTCCGCGGAAACCACTAAAAATATTCAAAATATCCAGCGCTGCAATATGCTAATTGTACTCGTGTAGTATTAAAGTTATTTTGCGTCCTTGTGTTTCTGAAATTTAGTGGCGATTATTCTTACGCCAATTATGTTGATCTCTTGGTACCCTGTGTCAGCTCAGCTAGCTCCAAATAAAATCACAATATATTGTTGAAACTCGGAGAGTGACCATTTTACAGCGAAGCTATTAAGGATCGCTGTTAAGCATCCTCCAGGAGCGTCTCCGCGTGTAGAACAAAATATCATCATCAGCATTGGTTCGAGCTTTGTCGTCTTCTTTCGCAGCTGGCTCATTGGCACCCATTGGTTTGCGCTCATGCCACTGCTCCCGCGTTCGTCGTCGTCTTCTGTTTCCACAGCTGGCTGCGTTGCCGCCAATCATTCTAGCGTAGAATTTCACCTCTTTTCTGTCGTCGTAATGGGGAGGCCGCGTTTACGGGGGCATGAGCAATTGCTGAAGGGGGTATGAGCCATTCATGAGCAACTGACGGCATGTCCTAACGCGTTCGAGCAATGCTGCCACAAACGTGCTCTGGAAAGGGCTCGTCATCGACTTCCCGATTCTAGCTTGAGGGCTTCCGAAGCACAGGCGAAACTTCAGCCAAGAGCTCCGGACCCCGAGTTGAGGGAGCGCGGTGTTGAGGCCAAACGTCAGTGAAGAGCCGTCAACCGCGAGTTGCGGGAGCGCGATGTTGAGGCCAAACGTCAGCATCGTCTTGCTCTCCAGGAATCCGACAAAGGTGGTGCACGCCTCGGCAATGCTAGCGCCAACTTCCGCGGTGCAACGGCCAGGTTTCGACGCGAGTTTCTCAAACAGAACGTTAATGAAAGACATATCCGGTTGGGTGATGGCCAATGACGATATGCCCACTCTCATAGGGAGGGGGGGGGGGGCAATATTAACTCCAGCAGACCCACCCAAGTCACAGCTTCGCTGGCTTCCATCTTCACTGTAGTGGAAGAGCTCTGAATTTTTTCGGTCTTTAATTCTACAAAACATTTACAATAGAAAGAAGGTTGCTGTTTTATCTGTATATATAAAGTATGGTTAAGCCTTATATAAGATCTCAGTTGGCGATTACGTTATTCCATATCAACGATCATGTGATACGTGATAGGTTAATAGCCACGTGTTTCAAGGTGTTCGTGCGGTACATCATTTGTGCGAAAACCTCGACAAGATTGATTCCTCTGTTCCCAGCTCATTTTATACCAAACAAGCGTAAAGTCTGCGTGCAGACCACAAACTGGCTTGCATGGTCGCCAGTTTATCAAAAAAAATTGTTTTGGCGCCATTGAATTTTGGTGCCATAACGCCGGACGGTCAATTTTTTGACCCATGAGCCATCTAAAGCTTTCGTCATAATAAAAAGTAGGCAGAACCCACCTCACGATGACTGCCGCCAGTAATGCAGTTTGTATTGCATTTTATAGTGACACAACATATTGCCGCCGTCGAAACGAGTTGTGTATGAGGCCTGTAGTGCAGCAGGACTCCTTTTTCGCGCTTCCTTAACCATTCAGCGCCATCTAAGGGCACCAATGCGAAGTCTGCGCATGACGTCCGAAATGCATGGCCTGACGGTCATGCATAAATGCGGCATGCGGAAAAGAGGCTCTTTCTCGCAATTATTTTATGGCGCACTTCGAAATCTAGCGGCGCTACAGATAAGTCCGCTACTGGCCTGCGAGAGGAGAAACGGGGCGTCCCGGTGCCTGCGAACACTAAACAATTTTCCTTGACTGCCACACACCTTGTGGCAAATAATCAGTGACTCAAGCTGGCAGGAGGTTCATTCAATAACGATACATACCCAGTGCATTGGCGGCCCAGCCTGCTAAATAATCTGGTTGTGGTCCATGGGGAACTCTTGTCACGTGGGTTCGATTGCAATCACCATCGGAATAAATGGAAGGATCTTTTTCGTCATTCTGGAGCCGCACAACATACCTGTTTACCCAAGTTGGCATCAGAGCGGCTCATTGAAGATTAGCGCAGACCGAGTGACCGAGGTAGGCGGGAAAACGGCGGATAGATATATAGATATATAGATGGATAGATAGATAGATAGATAGATAGATAGATAGATAGATAGACACATAGATAGATGGCCTCTGCCAGAATGTTTAATGCGTTAGCAGTTATGGGCACTCCAACGTACTTTCCAAGGCTGTGCCCTTGGAAAGTACGCTTGGAAGTACGCTGTGACCTTGGAAAGTGCGTTGGAGGGCCCAAAAGCTACTATGCATTAAACATTCTGGCAGAAGCCATCTCTACGCAAGAGTCAACGGTATATTGCTGAGAGTTATATTTGCCTAGTGAGAGATTGTATTGTCATCGCCGAAACGTGTCATGTACGGAACCCTGTATGTAGCCGGCGTCCTCCGTCACGTTTCCCTCTCCAGTGCGAAATCTAGCTGTACCGCCACGAAATCCGTCGGTGACGTTCTCACTTTTGTCTGAATATGTATTACGGAAGTCACACAATCAATGACACACTTTGGTCCAACGGTTCTTTTTCGGACACCGCTCCCTCAGCACTGCAGCCTGATGCTTCGTCCATTAGAATATAAACTAGTAATAAGCGCAAGTTGGTGGGAAGAACGGCTAGAGATATAGAAACACGGTAACATATGAACATACCGGAAAAGTCTGTGCAGTATTCTCAGGATGCTAATCGTCTTGAGAAAATGCTTGTCTAATCGTAGGACTGAATGTCGGTTTTTCTGCGTATAAGCAGTAAACTATCACCATAGAGAACTGCTTCAAACAGAAAGTTTGAAGTATTCTGCATAATCACAACTTTGCAGCAAATAACCGACATAAACATTCCGCAGATTAACCACTGCCTTTTTCAAATCACGTAGGTAGTTTGTTCTAAGTACTGCAAGAACTGAACACGCCGGAAAATTGTCATTTAGCAAATTCAGGGAAACGTATGAACGAAGTATGGCAAAAATTTAGGAGCCTCGGGCAAATTCTAGCATGCAAACAGTTATAAAGCAATCGCGTGGCCTGCGCAGCTCCATTTTTTCCCCCTTAATGATAACTTGAATATCGGCTATCCCCATTAGCTCTCTGATCCACACCGTTCTGTTCCCGTCTCTTAACGTTAGGTCCAAGATTTTTCGTTGCATTCGTCTTTGTGCGGTCCTTAACTTCTTTCGAGATTCTTTGTTAACCTCCAAGTTCCTGCCCCATATGTAAGCACCGGTAGAATGCAATGATTGTATACTTTTCTTTTCAACGACAGTGGTAAGCTCTCAATCAGGATTTGGTAATGCATACCGTATGCAAACCACCCCCAATTCTATTCTTCTGTAGAATTCCTTCTCATGATCAGGGTCCCTTGTGAGTAATTGACTTTGATAAACGTACTCCTTTACAGACTCCAGAGGCTGACTGGCAATCCTGAATTCTTGTTCCTTTGCGAGGCTATTGAACATTATCTTTGTCTTCTGCTTATTAATCTTCAACCCCAGTCTTACACTTTCTCGGTAAAGGTCTTCAGTCATTCGTTGAATTTGTCTCCATTGTTGCTGAATACGACGATGTCATCTGCAAACCGAAGGTTGCTGAGATATTCGTCATTGATCCTCACTCCTAAGCCTTCCCAGTCTAAGAGCTTGAATACTTCTAAGCATGCAGTGAATAGGATTAGAGAGATTGTAACTCGTTGCCTAACCCATTTCTTAATAGGTATATTTATTCTTTCCTTGTGGAGAACAAAGGTTGCTGTGCAATCCTTGTAAAAATTTGCTAAGATAATCAGGTATGCCTCCTGTACACCTTGATTATGCAATGCCTCTATGACTGCTGATATCTCTACTGGATGAAATGTATTTTCATCATCTATGAAAGCCATATAGAGAGGTTGGTTGTACTCCGCCGATTTCTCGATTACCTGATTGATGACACGGATATGATCCATTGTAGAACCTCCCTTCCTGAAGCCAGCATGCTCCCGTGGTTGACTGAAATGTTGCCCTGATTCTTTTGAAAATTATCTTGGTGAAAATTTTATATAATACTGAAAGCAAGCTAACGGGTATATATTTCTTCAATTCTTTAACGTCTTCCTTCTTATGGAAAAAGTATAATGTTGCCATTCTTCCAGCTCTCTGGTACACTTGAAGTCGTGAGGCATTGCGTATAACGGGCCGCAAGCTTCTCAGTAGCTTTTCTCCTGGTTATGTAAATTTCCTTCTGATTTTATCGTTTGCTGTAGAAGGATCCTCCGTATCCTGTTCATCCCTACTTTGAATGAAAGTAGCTTGGCTGCTCTGGGAACTATTTACTTTGTCATATATTACTATGTCATCGAAATTGCTGATGATATTATCCTGATTATCTTTCAATGCATACATATTGCCTTGTCCTATGCCAAGTTTTCTTCTCACTGATTTCATGCTGCGTCTATATTTTACTGCTTCCTCAATGTTTTCTGCGTTATAATTTCAAATATCCCTTACTTTCTTTTGTTGATCAGCTTTGACAGTTCAGCGAATTCTATCTGATCTCTCGAGTTTGCCACTTTCATGTTTTGTCGTTTCTTTATTAGATCCTTTGTTACTTGGGAGAGCTTACCTACTGGTTGCCTTGGTGCCTTACCTCCTACTTCAATTGCTGCTTCTGTGATCAGCCTATTTACTGTTTCATTCATTACCTCTATGTTGTCTTCACCTTCCTGTTCTAAAGCTGCATATTTGTGTGCGATCACCAGCCTGAATTGGTCTGCTTCTTTCCCTACTGCGTCTAGGTTGCCTTGTTTCTTATTGAATAATTTTACTTTTTATCTCTTAAAATTGAAGGAAATCCTAGATATGACTAACCTTTGGTCCCTGCTCTCTACCCTACCTAACACGTCTACATTCTGCACTTTGCTGGGGTCGGCAGAGAGTACGAAATTTATTTCGTTCCATTTTTCTCCATTAAGTCTTTTCCAGGTCCACTTCATGTTGCTTCACTTCCTGAAGAAGGTATTCATTATTCGGAACCTATTCCTTTTCGCAAATTCAACCATCTCTCCTCTAGCGTTCCTATAATCAAATTCCGCAGTTGCCAATTGATTACTCACCAGCCTGATTTTTCCCCACTTTTGCATTGAAGTCGCCCATGACTATACTATACTGAGTTTTCACCTTTCTCATTGCTAATTTCTCATTGGGCCAGGTGTATAGCATGGTGGAATTCTGAATTTTGCGTAAATAACATTACCTTTTAATATAACTACCTAACCATCGTTTTCTCCTTGATTTATGGGTTCCGAAATGCATATGTTAGGTTTTTCCAAAGACCTTGGTTGTATACACAAGGTACGTGTTTATATCCAGTGAAAAAAATCATGATTCATTCCACTCTGTGAAGGTGGATGACCAGCGAAGCTATTTAGCACACGACACAGAGGTGACACAGCATTTTGAAAAAAGGTTGCGAATATATTTATTACAGCGAAGCTGTTTATGTCTATGGTTCCGTGCATTTTTCGCGTGCATAGGTAAGATCTGAGGCCCCGCACGAAAGCACTCCTGCCACTGCCCGCGTTTTCGTCGTAGTCTTCTTCCACAGCTAGCTGTCGGCGTCTCTCAGATATGCATTTTCAGTAGATGAGTTATCAATAGGCACCATTTTCAAGATCAGTATACTCCCACGTAGATAATAAACGTTTGTCAAAGATATGCCGCTGTGTCAATCGCGTCGGCCATGTCTACGTTCACACCACCCTCTCTTTGTTGGCGTTCCAAGCGCTTCCCTGTCTAGTTTCCTTTCCTTCCGCTCTCCCATCGAGGCGGCATGTAAACAAACCAGAAAAATAAGCTCCCGTTCTCGATTTCGAATTTTACCTCTGTCGTCGTAATGGGGAGGCCGCGTATAGTCGGTCACCCGAGCAGCTACGCACCTATGAAGAGTGACGCCGAGAACAGAACACCGCTCAAGACAAATAATTACCACCGATCAAGACAATAAATGAGTGTGCGTACCACTGATGGAAATTTTTTGTCATGTCTGTGTCGTCTGCTGAACAGCTTCGATGGCCATGCACATTCTCAGAGTAGAATTTCTGATGATTTTTCTACTGCTCGTTGGTTATATCATGACGATCGGTACGCACACACATTCTCGTGCTAGCTCTGCTGTTACGACGAGCGCCAGTGATCCAGCTGTGGAAGAAGACGACGCTCGAGCCATTTCTGATGATGATAGTTTTAATGACGGACCCAAAAAATGCACGGAAGCCTAGCCATAAACTGCTTCGCTGTAGTAGGCAGATGTTGTGTCATGTATAAACAAAACTTACGGTGAAATTGAGCACTCCTCTAGTTAATTACTTATGAAAGCGTTACTGAGTCCTAGTTGGGTTTTTAGAGCGTCATACAAGTTGCCTACATTAGAACTTAAATTGCCATAAAAGCCCGGTAAACCAAATTTATTCATAAAAATACATGTCGGCAGAAATTTTCAGGAAATTTGGAGAGCTATTTTTATTTCCTTTTTTTTCAATACTCCTCTCTTGAACACTCTCACAGAGGCACCGGCTGAGCCATTCAAGAAGTTTGTCTCAAGGCAATCTTCTTATATGTTAGTATGCTAAACTTTCTTGCTTCTTTTATTTGCTGCCCACACATCTCTGTTGTTTTCTCCCCAGCATCAAATTAAGTTTTCTTATTTCTCATCAACCTCAGCTTCTCCCAGAGTGAGTAAGCGCCCATCATAAGAGAAAAAAGTCAGAAGCAAGTGAACACTGCTGTGGCATCCACGTGGTGGGTAACTGCAGTCATGCAACTGCAGTCATATATAGACATTTATGGGATAGGCATTTATGGGCTCAACAGCGCGAATAACACTGCTGCTTTCATTTATTCGTGCGACGAATCACAACAGATATTTTCGGAAGAAAAGCTCATGCCTATGTGACTTGTGAAGATGCACTAGCATTATGTGCCAAGAGGTGAGAGTGTCCGCGCGAGAGAATAATGTTGTTCAGTCTTGTGATTCAACAAGCACTTTCTGAAGGTCACTAGCATTCTTATAATAGTTTCTGCGCTTTCTGGTATCTTCATATGTTATCGTTTTTTATATCACTTGACCCTATCCCACCAACTTTCGCCTATGACTACTTATGTTTCAATGGATACAGCATCAAGATGCTGTGCTGACGGAAAACTAATCGTTAAACCAACTTGCGTCAGACGTGGATAGAGCCACCTTACTCTCTCGCGCTTTGATGGTAATGACACCCGTCGGGGTGGCACCAGTCATCTAAGGCGTTGCGCTGCTGATCACGAGGTCACGGGATCGAATTCTGGCCCCGGCGGCCGCATTTCGATGGAGGCGAAATGCAAAAACGCCCGTGTGCTTGCATTGTAGTGGACGTTAAAGAACTCCAGGTGGTCAAAATTCATCCGGAGCGCTGCACTACTGCGTGCCTCATAATCAGGACTGGTTTTGGCACGTTAAACTCCAGAAAGAAGAAATTATGGAAATGATATATCGACATCTACTTAGAAACTAGCTGCTTTAGTTTATAAGGTAATGTACAAATATTTATCATTCCTGTATTTTGTATACTTATTGTTTTCTATCTTCCTTAAAACCTCGATATCAACCTTCCATGGTTATCTATGCCTGCAGCGCATGTGGCCCTATCAACTGCTTTCCTGTTTTTTTTTTTTTTTTGACCAGCACTGCAAACGTCACATGCTTCTCTCGACTGCTGATGTGCTAATGCTTCCATCCGCTGTAAATCATGGTGCATCTGGAAAGTGGCGTTTCGTAGGGTTCTCGCTAGGTAAATACTTTCGCATTCCATTAGAATATGCTGAGAGGTCACAGGATCATTGCTACTCCAGACACATGCCTTATCTGCCTCATCCCATTGCTACTTCTGGTTCCGTATTTTTCCCCCTGGGGCAGACAGCTCGGGACTCATATAGCAAGGCTCTGCCCTTTTTTTATCGTATAGATTTTCCTCGTTTATTTTTTTTCTTTCATTTTTGTAAATGTTATTGTTTTGTCAGTCTCAGACTTTTGCACCCAACTTTTACTGTCTCTGCTTATCTCACTTTGTTTTTCACAATTTCAGGTTGTCTATTCACGCTTTCATTTATCGTATATCTGGTTGCCAACATTGCTGACTTCGTCCTCTAATCGGTGTGCACGCTCTTTAAGTGAAGGAATTTGTGCACAAAGCTGTCCATTTATTTTCATTCATATTTTGTTACTCTCGCTTAACTTATTCTCCGTAATTTGTTTGGCTCTGCTCTTCCCTGGCTTCAAAATAGGCCCAACCCGGGCCTGCCAGCACTTTATCATTTGTCATTTTACGATAGGCCCCCACCACCAACCCACCTACCGACCTTGCACTTCCTGCCCCGAAAACATGTCTGGCTAGATGTACATAATGACTTTTGCGAAAGTTCTTTCTGGGGTTTTACGAGTTAAAACCAGTTCTGCTTATGAGGCACGCCGTAGTGGAGGGCTCCAGATTAATTTTGACCACCTGGGGTTCTTCAACGTGCACTACAATGCATGCACAGGGGTGATTGAACATTTCGCCTGCATCAATATGCAGCCGCCGCGGTCGGGATTGAAAGTTACCGCTGGCAGAATTACTGCTTTCAGGATTCCTCCCACCACCTCGCGTTTATTGTAACCCAACAGCAACTCTATGTTTTGTTGTAGCTGCATTCCGCTTTTTGTTCATTCTTGATTGGCTTTGGTGAATGTTTGAGTATATGTTCTTAGTTTCTGTAGACACTAAAGTGTATATACTGATTTACTAGAGGTGTGACTTGGTCATGAAGTGATACCACGCCATTGCTCGTCTGTTCAATAACGATCATAATTTTTGTTTCATCTGTGCTAAAGCATATGCCTATATTTGAAACTCCCTTGCGACACATACACGCTTGCATTTGTAAACTTCTTCCACTGTGTGACCCACTCTATGTGACCCGCTTTCATCAACCCAGGGACCATCTGCATTTTAAAAAAAATTTTTATTCGGGCATAACAGGTACAAGGTTTGCCCGCCAGGTAAGGCATAAAAAGCATAAAAATGTGCGAGGCAGAGATAGTCTCTTCTTCAGTCTTTGGGGAAATCCCACAACTGGATTGCATTTCTGTCTTTTCATTGCAATTTTCCTTTTATTCTTCTTATATATATTGTGGGCATTTCTCAGTCACTTCTTCGTTGGCTGCACATGTTCATCATCATATCGGCTGCTTCGTCTTCATCGCTTGTGGGGAGTCATCTTGAGACTGATCTGTGCCTTGAGTGTGATCGGTCCGCCCCGTCTTCGCGGCGCATTAAAGGTCGTGTTAACGCTACGTCGCAAGTGGTGGAGGTTGCTCCTCGGTCCACCGTCCTCTGCTCGCCCGCTCTACCTCCTGGAGCTTCGCTCAGGTCGCCGTTTGTGCCAGCTGTCCGCCAACATGTCGCAGGACGCTGGCACTTCTACATCTACAATCTCGGCTCCGCCTGCCGCAGCCTCTCCATCTTGGAACGTCAGTGGGCCCCAGCGCGACCCCCATCTGTTTGCTGGCTTTCGTGGTGAAGATGTGGAGGATTGGCTTCACAACTACGACCGGGTGAGTTCTGCTAACCACTGGGACGAGGTGACGAAGCTACGCCATGTCTCCTTCTATCTCACGGGCGTAGCGAAGACTTGGTTTTTCAACCACGAGATCGACCTCACCGAGTGGAGTAGTTTCAAACAGCAGCTCCGACAAGTTTTTGGTACTCCGGCCATTCGTTCCGCCATCGCGAAGAAGGCATTTGACACTCGCAAACAACAACTCGGCGAGTCTTATACCTCGTATATAGAGGATGTCCTCGCTCTCTGTCGGCGCGTAAACGCTTCCATGGCCGAATCAGACAAAGTACGCCCCATACTCAAAGGCATTGGGCCTCTCGCCTTCAATGCGTTGGCCATCAAGGACCCGGCTACCGTCGCTGACATTGTAGCTACGTTCCACCGCCTCCACGAACTCGAATCTGTTCGATTGCCACCCCCGGACACCTCTGACAACAACCCTACCGCAGATCCCTCGTTGCGCGCAATGGTCCGCGCAATCATACGAGAAGAGCTGCAGTCTATTGGCTTCTCGGCAGGTCCCATTCCTGCCCACGCCCCCAATACCACTTTGCGTGACGTTGTCAAGGAGGAGATGGCGTCTATGGCGGGTACTGCGTATATGGACCCTCTAGTCTCTAGGCCGCCACCAACGTACGCGCAGGTTGCCGCAGTTACCCCAGCCATCGTGCCATCGATGCCTCCTAAACCAACGCAGACGCACTTGGCTTCAATGTCTACCAGCACACCTCAGCAACCTTACTTTCCACCATGGCGTCCAACCCGACCTATATGTTACTACTGTGGATATCGTGGCCACATAGCACGTTTCTGTCACAAGCGGCAGCAAGACGAGCGTCGCGGATTCGACACCTACGAACGGGACGACTTTTCTGCTGGGGCCTCTTTCCAACGCCGTCCTTATGCTCCGCGTTCCGACCGCTCTCCATCGCCACCTGCAACCTCCGCGACGGCTCCTAGCTACCATCCGGCCAGACCCCGCTCGCCGTCGCCCCTTCGTCGCTCTACGTCGCCACTTCGACCAGCTTCTCCATTCGCCGATCGTCGCCCGGAAAACTAAATTATGCAGCTTTTGGAGGAAAAGCTTCATTGCTCGACAGGACAGAAATTCCTCCAGCGCGTCCATATAATATGCTATCTGTTTTCGTTGAAGGAGTGCACGTGGAAGCTTTAATAGACACTGGTGCTAGTTTGTCAATTATTCACCGTGATTTGTGTTCGCGCCTCAGGAAAGTCACCACTCCTTATGATGGACCTACGCTACTCGCTGCTCAAGGGAACGCCATTCGACCTGCCGCCATGTGCACTGTTCGTGTCTACATTGATAGAATTCTGCATTATATACAATTCGCAGTGCTAAGTTCGTTTACCCAGCAGCTGATATTAGGATGGGATTTTCTTTCTACGGCGTCCGCTTCCATCTGCTGTAGGAAACGTGTTCTCCACATGACCGACACCGCCCATTCACTTCATACAAATGACTCACCGCTTCGCTTGGTTGCTGCAGAAGACACCGAGCTACTTCCTTGCCGTCAGAGAATTGTTGCAATGGGGTCGGATGTCATTGAACATGGGGACGTGTTCGTACAACCATCTGCGAACTGTCTCATAAGAGGGATAGTCTTTGCGTCAGGGCTGGTCCGGTTTGAGAAGGGCTCCGCATTCGTCTGCGCTACCAACCCGACATCCGAAAAACTTCTGATCCCTAAGGGCACTACGTTGGATTGCGTCACTAAATCCGAGCATCTCTCTGCTGTTTCTGTTGAAGCGGCTTCCTCTGAAGCTCCTTCTGTTGGGCGTTCCGCATCTTTCTCTGCCCTTGAAGCTGCCATCAGTTCCGACCTGACCCCTTCACAGTCACAACAGTTGCTTGCTTTGCTGAAAAAGTATGAAGCTTCGTTTGACGCACATGCCTCTTCATTGGGACAGACTTCCGTCATCACGATCGGATAGAGACAGATGGCGGGTCCATTGTTCGCCGTCGACCATATCGCGTCTCTCTTGCCGAGCGGAAAGTCATTGAAGAAAACGTTGACGACATGCTGTAACGGAAGATAATACGCCCCTCCGCTAGTCCTTGGTCATCCCCAGTCGTTCTAGTTCGGAAAAAAAGACGGCTCTGTGCGGTTTTGCGTCGATTACGGGGCACTCAATAAGATCACGCGTAAGGATGTATACCCTATGCCTCGCATAGACGATGCCTTGGATTCACTGGAGAACGCCCAGTACTTCTCGAGTCTTGATTTGCGTCGGGCTACAGGCAAATACCTATGCATGAGGACGATAAAGAAAAAACAGCGTTTTCAACACCATATGGGCTATATGAGTTCAATGTAATGCCATTCGGACTCTGCAATGCACCCGCAACATTCGAACGCATGATTGACACCATTCTGCGTGGCCTGAAGTGGAAGACTTGCCTGTGCTATCTGGACGACATCGTTGTTTTCTCTTCCACCTTCTCTCAACACCTGCAAGGCCTGGCCGAAGTTCTCACGTGCCTTGCCAACGCTGGCCTACAGCTGAACACGTAAAAAGTGCCCTTTTGCCAGCAAGACAATTAAGGTCTTGGGTCACATTGTAAGCAAGGACGGCATTCGTCCAGATCCCGATAAGGTTTCAGCGGTTCTTCACTTCCCTCGCCCCGAAAGGGCCAAAGATTTGCGCAGTTTCCTTGGCCTCGCTTCTTATTTTCGCCGCCTTATACGTGACTTCGCCTCAATAGCTGCACCGTTGCACAAATTACTCGGTTCTAGCGTTGCCTTTGAGTGGTCTCCCGAATGCGAAACAGCGTTTACCCATTTGAAAAACGCCCTCACATCTGAACCAGTACTTCGCCATTTCGATGAAACCGCACCCACACTCCTGCATACGGACGCTAGCGGTCATGGCATCGGTGGTATTCTCCTACAGCGAGATGAGTCTTCACGTGAGAGGGTCGTCGCTTACGCAAGCCGCGTACTGACGAACACCGAGAAGAATTATACCATCACTGAGCAGGAGTGCCTAGCTGTCGTTTGGTCGGTACATAAATTTCGACCGTATCTTCACGGCCGCCATTTTACCATCGTTACGGACCACCATGCCTTATGTTGCCTTTCCACGCTTAAGAACTTGACCGGACGCCTTGGTCGCTGGATTATCCGTCTGCAAGAATACGACTTCACAAGTGTGGTAAAAAGCATCAGGACGCAGACGCGCTTCCTCGCTGCCCGCTTCCTACGACGCCATGCCATGATTCCGCTCCTGCCTTCCGCGACAAGCTTTCGGACCGTCCTTCCCCGCATGTGTTGTCCTTAACCGCTATTGACCAGGTTCCTTCTGATGACCATGTATCGCTCATATATCACCAACTCGCTGACCCCTACTGTCGACGCATCATAGACCGCATTCAGGGAACTTTGCGCCCGCCCAACGCTCGCCTTCGTCGACAGCTCACGCAATTCAAGCTCGACAACTGCGCCCTGTACCGCTATATCTATCACCCTGATGGTCAACGCTGGGTGCCTGTTCTGCCTCGCTCTCTTCGCGCTAATGTTCTTAAGGCCTATCACGACGACATGACTGCTGGTCATCTTGGTTTTCAGACAACATACCACCGCATCAAAGGTCGCTTCTACTGGCCTGGCTTATCCACTAGTGTAGCGTGGTATGTCGCTTCCTGCGCCATTTGCCAGCTCCGAAAGCTACCAACATCAGGTCAAAGCGGAGAGCTCCAACCAGTCCCGTGTTCATCGGCACCATTCGAAGTCGTTGGTATTGATCTGTATGGTCCCCTTCCCACGACTCTCACCGGCAATCGATGGATAGTGACAGCCATCGACCACTTGACACGTTACGCCGAAACAGCTTGCGTGACTTCGGCGTCGGCTTCTGAAGTGGCTGCATTTATACTGCGTCACGGTGCTCCTCGTGTCATCCTGAGCGACCGTGGAAAGGCATTCCTTTCACAAATCGTAGCCGAATTGCTCCGAGCCTCCGGCACCACGCACAAGACAACATCGAGTTACCACCCTCAAACGAACGGACTAACTGAGCGCTTTCATCGCACGCTCTCCGACATGATAGCCATGTATATTCAACCGGACCACACAAACTGGGACGCAATTTTGCCATTCGTGACTTTTGCGTACAATACCGCCGTACAACGCACAACTGGTTACTCGCCATTCTACCTCGTCTATGGCCGTTCGCCCTCTCATTTTCTTGACGTCTCCTTCTTCTCCGCGCCTGTCACTCCAGCTGCATCCTCTTGTGAACAATATATATCACGCCTCCTCCACTGTCGCCAGCTCGCCCGCATCAACACTGAAGCACGGCAACAGGACCGCAAGGACCTCTATGACGCATCCGATCGCGCAGTGTTCTTCCGCCCGGGCGATGAAGTGCTACTCCGGACACCAGTTCGCACTCCTGGCTTGTGCGACAAGTTTCAGTTTCGGTTCATAGGCCCATACAGAGTCTTGAAGCAGACTTCTCCCGTTAATTATCTCGTCCAACCTATTGTGGTTCCCACTGACCGCCGCTGTCGCGCTGCCGAGATTGTCCACGTCTCTCGCATGAAGTCTTTCACAAGGCGTTCGCCGTCCCTTTAAGTTGCGGCCAGGCTGGCCGCTCGCACGCGGGGGAAATTCGTGTGGGCATTTCTCAGTCACTTCTTCGTTGGCTGCACATGCTCATCATCATATCGGCTTCTTCGTCTTCATCGCTTGTGGGGACTCATCTTGAGACTGATCTGTGCCTTGAGTGTGATCGGTCCGCCCCGTCTTCGCGGCGCATTAAAGGTAGTGTTAACGCTACGTCGCAATATATATATATATATATATATATATATATATATATATATATATATATATATATATACATACCCTCAGCAGCTTCACGCATTTGTTCTCTATGCCTTCGTGCTTGAGAATAACCTATAGTGATTTGCTATCCTTCTTGTGGGCCCGGAAGCTTCCAAAATTTCAGAAAACCTATTCATAAAGGTATATTCTGAGCTGCCTAAATCCCTGTGCCCTTATTTCGCACACAATGTCATCGTGTACAGTGCATGCCTTGCCTGAACCTATTTTGTTTTTCCCTCGATATAGTTTGTTCTACCTACTTTGACAAATTTATTTCCGTTACTTTCTGTATATGACCAACGTTACAGTAACTCCTCTGTATGAGCTCGTTTCATTCCAATCACCTTTGCCTTTGTAGGTGAGGTTCACGGTGCTTTCATGCTAGCCTATCGAGAGAGAGAGAGAGAGCAAGGAGAAGAAAGGCAGGGAGGTCAACTACTGTACTAATGCACACATCGCTTTCTGTGCCAGTGATGGGTGTAGCCACGGTTCGAATATCTTTGACTCAGGGAACGCTCTCTAGTCCAGCCAGTTTAAAGTCGTCCTGAGAGAGAGGCGTTGTACGTCGTACCGAGGACAGGTACACAATAGGTGCGCGATGGTTTCCTCGCACATACAGGAGTCGCACATCGGGCTCTCGGCCATTTCCTTGCGGAATGAGAAAGCGTTTGTGAACGCCACTCCCAGCCACAAGCGGCACAGCAAGGTTGTTTCGCCGCGGGAAAGGCTACATGGCAGTTGTAGACGTAGTAACGGGTCCAACTGCTAGCCTATCGAGATCTTAATTGTTCTAACCAGTTGCTGTATTACACTAGTTAGCTGTGCCTCGTCTTTGGAACCCAACTCTTTATTTAGTGTATCGACATTTTGTCGTGTTACTACGAACAATTTATCCTGTTTTTCATCAGTAAAATATTTCTTTGTGAAATATTTATATTTCATGCTTCTCTGTTTCTGTGTGTATAGTTGAGTGTGGACTGGACTTTCTTAACTAAGTGATCGATTATAATGCCTCTGACGTACTGCAGCACATTGTCTCTTTCAAAGATGTTACCGTCGTTTAAATTATTCCACAATCTTTTTGATTCAAAATTATTTTGGTGCGCTTTTTTCTTTTGGAATTTGATGGTGCTGTGTCTGTAGAATTCCCAAAACACTTTTTCTGATATATGCGGACCCGAAATTCAATATCACTCTGAATTGTTATAAAGTATGCAGCGCTTAGCAGTAAATATTATCTTAAATTTCCTAATTGACAACGCTTCGAGCGAAGGCGTGGCAAATCAAATGTGGTGGCAACTTGCGAGGAATACACGCACCTCCTAAAAATTTGCTATGGTTACAGGTAAACACGTGTGAAATGGTAAAGTAGGAGGCACGTACCAGCCGTGCCTTCTAAGCCATAGTCATACCCTGTCGAAGCAACTTGATATAATTGACATATTGCCTCTTCAGAAGTGCGCATAGAATTGTCTGACCAACTTACGATGATGATTGACGCTTACATATCAGTACATGCTGTTTTTGAAAAACTGTCATCTGCCCTCTAAATGCCCCGAATTGGAATGCAGACCTCTGCTTGCTTACCACATTTGTCCTTAGTTACGCATTGTCCGTCCATCGTTCTAAAGAGAGAAGTCTTGCACACACACCTTCCATTACTTCCCAGCTTACAAATCCACTTTTCTTGGTTCTGGACACCAGGGCAATATTTTTGTGAAAGGGAACTACCAGTTTTGCAAATACGCGGTTCTTCATTGTCTGAACATGCTGGAATAAGAGAAAACAGGGTAATCGTTTTAAAAAATTCAAAGTACTTCAAAGCTGCAATACAACAGCAAAAACCTTTTTGGAGAAACGATAAATATTTGTAGCATCGTTTTTGATTGCCTTCGGTGCAATTGGAGCTTTGAAAGACACAAATCCTCTAAAGCAGGCCAATATCCTACGTGGTAGGGTGGTTATTCAAACATATAGTGCGCTAAGAGATATCAGTTAACATTTCTTGGACAAGCACAACTTCGTGGTAATTGAAGCGAACTTGCGTGATAATCTTCCAACTCAAGACACGTAATCTTTTCTTGAAACATGTTCAAGAGTGCTTTATTGCTGAACGCAAATGTCACGAGTTTTGCTGTGCGCATTACCAAACGTGCAACACCGTCAAGTAAAACAGATGTTTTCTTTCCACGCCAGACAATTTGAATTCTTTTCAGAGTAAATTTTACTTTCCATTGGAAGCAACATATAATGACGCCCACGGGTTTTTCACGTTTTATACGATGTAACCAACAGGCCTCATCCAATTTTATTTTAGCAGGTGTTTCCCTTATATGTCTGGCCTTCTAGCCCGTATATTGTGTGGCCAATGATTCCTCGTTATTCTACCTTAATATAGATAGTACTAGCTATAGTCATTGTAGGTCACAGACATTTTTATCCATTTGCGAGCCTCGTTAACATACCTCCTTGGGGACTTGACAATGGACAGAGCAGAAACACACAGCCTCAAGAAGCCCAGGTATTTTGTTTCGTTACTATGGACATCAGTGGTGTGATCACGACTTCTTCTATATGACATGAGCAAAAATTTCAGCCCCTTTCTTAAAGAAAGACGGTTGACCGCGAAGCTTTCTCCCACGAAAAGTGAATCCAAGTCAAAGTCCAAAGCCAACGACCACGCAACGAAACCCAGAAATGCTGAGCGACCCGATGCGATGAATATGTGATTTCATTGCTTGTTTACGATTCATTTTTAACATTGAAGTTGAAAGAAGGCACATTTCGTCAAGTAGCATAACCTTTATTTTAGATCGTGCAGCCATCGATTACAAACACACACTTTCACAGACGACTCTACATTTACACAATATTGCCTTGTGATCGTTGTAGTTGACAGTCAGAGGCTCTGCCGTTGCCGAAACACGGGATCGGCCTCACGGGCACGATCGAGCTCGCGCTTACGTTCGCGTAAAGCAGCCTCTTCTGCCGTGCGCTGCACCCCCGGCCTACGCACGGTGACAGCCGGGAATGCATTGCGAGATGTGGGTAATTACAATGCAGATATATACAGTTCCTCTGGGGAAGCATGGCGTTAAAGTTCCCATTGTTCTTTTCGGTACAACCATAGAGAAAGAAATTCAACAAGAGGGGACTCTCGGCGAAAACTGGCGACAGGAAACACGTCACGCTAGTATTAATGCCGAACATTAACTGCCGCGAGCACCGAAAAAAAAAAGTGAAATTAAGCTAACAGATATTGTTTTATTTTTTTATTCTTTGCCGCGAAAAGTAAATAGTTTTGCGTATAACTAAACGTATACTTCGCGATTATTTTCCTTGCGTTACCTAGCGACAGGCCAATGACGGGCCAGATACATGCGTAATGCGCCAGACACCCCTTACACAAAAAGATGCAGTATTGCTGCAGAAATTTTACAGACTTTGAGTAACCCGGGAAGCAGAATACGTGCAGACAGGTGACAGACTTTTTGTCACTTCCTGTCACCTCCCAGCGGGCAATTGGTACACGCTTTCTGCAGAAAGTCTGCTCAGCCTGTGTAGACGCAGGATGCAGGATGTCGGCAGAAAGTCTGTCCAGATTGTGATCACAGGATGCAGAAAATGAACAGACATTTGCCATAATCTGTGTAGCCCACGTATCGGGAACTGGCATGCCTGTACGCATGCAATGAAATAACAGATGCAATAGTATTCCTTGCACTCTTTATTCGTCTGTGATTCCTTCATGGCTGCCTGGTTCGAACCAAAAATATATCTTCCAAGGAATAAAGTAGTGATTAAGGTAAGCAAAGCTTAATAAAGGCGCTAGTTAAGCTTCATCGTTTGTTGCGCTATGACACACAGCTAGTGGAAGCCAAAACACAAGTGAAGCGCAAACTGTCAGCCGAGTTTAATGAATAAGGATTTATACTCATAGCCGCTAGTTTCATCTGGATGTTACATGCACTAAAAATGGCAGAGAAGAGACAATAAGAATGAATCAGAACCGACCCACTCCAGTTATATACAGGTGATATTATGTTTGAAATTGAGTTTGGTGATGAGAGAGACACAGATGGCTCACTCATGCAGGCTGCAGCAGCAGCCGCAACAATGCAAAATGCTTCTCGTATCTCTCTCATCACTTTCCGCGCTTGCTTCGGAGCAGGATTTTTGTATTTTCAAAAGACACTGCGTAACCGCATCTCGTGGAGTGCGCAGCTAAGTTCACTGGCGCATTTACTAGGCTGAAGGCACATCTTCGCTCCCCTTGAGACGCTTATTCAAGCATCAGCACATTTATCCTACGTAAGCATGGTTGCATGTGAGCGGTATCTTATAAAAAACTGTCTCTTCGCACATGAAAAATTAGGGACATGTTGCGTGCGAAGCGGGAGTCATTTACAAAGTACCGCTCACATGCAACTGCGCTTACGTTATGCATCGGTGCTGGAATCAGAAGCTCTGGGATCACAGATATGCTCTCAGCCTAGTAAACGCACAGGCAATTTGGCTGTGCACTGCACGAGATGCGGTCGCGCACCACATTTTCACAGCGCGGAAATCCTCCTCAGAAGCAAGCGCAAAGTGACGAGAGAGATATGGGAATCATTTTGCACAGTTGTGGCTGGTGCTGAAGCCTGCGTGACCGAGCCGTCTGTGGCTCCACCTCATCGTCGTTTAATTTTCAACGTAATATCGGCTCGATATGATTCAATTGGTCGCGTTGTCAGTTCTGACTCATTCTGATTATCTTATCTCCGCCTTCTTTCTTCTTTTTCACCAAACTCAGTTGACACTTCGCGCTTCACTTGTCAGGTGTTTTTGTTTACACCACCTTTGTGTGTCACAGTGCCTGCCCCAGCACAATAAACGATGAAGTAGTGAGTCAGTATATTTACTCGCCACTTGATTCCTTGGAAGAGGAGTCGCTCTTGGACCCCATTTTCTGCAGCATGGAGCCTATGTCCTCTTCAATTTGAGGAGAGCGCACTTGAACTTGCTGCATGTATATTCTGTAAAAGAAGGAAAATAAATTTTAGAGACATAATTTAGGAATATATCTTGGGAAGTACAACCCTGAAACAATATCAGGACAATGTCTTGCCATATATTGGCAAAATACAACGGTTACGCAGCTTGAACAATCTCCTGAATTTTGGTAAGTAAACAGAGACGACCCGGAATCGAGATGAATTGGAATCCAAAGTGCCGTATTACAGAATGTTGAATTCCAGGCTTCGAACACTTTTTAAACCACCTTTTGTGGATTTTGTTCTGAGGTCCCTTTCTCTCTAGTATCATGGCAATCAATACACACCGCACCAACAAAAAAACGTATTACACAATTTTGACTACTTAGGGAAATATAATTAAGAACACAGAATCTGTGCATGCACTAATGTCAGAAGTCTACAAAAAATTGTAACAATAAAGGTAACCAAAGTCCTCCTGCTTTTGTCGGGCAACTCAAGAGAGTTGTTAGGTATGAATTATACCAACAAAACCTACAGCTCGTGTAAGTGGCAGTGACCGTTTTGTACACACCTTGTCGCAACATGCAGATCAGACGCTTTGCCATGTCAGGTTGCAGAATTTCGTATGAAGTGTAGAGATGCCGCTGGCTCACCAAAATCGTGACTTTCCTAAGCAATAAAAATTTTTCAGTTTAATGTAATCTCTCTTTAAACTGCAAACTTGCGATTTAACACGATCATGCTTTATTGCGAAAAGTCTCATACAACCAGCTCCAGGAAGCTGCATCTGGCTGTACAAATCCGATTATTACATCACAGGCGGTTATTAAACATGTAAATGGCACTGCAGCAAACATCAATCTAATATCAAAAGCTTAACTCAAACGCAGATCTGTAGTAAGTGAAATGTGAATTGCACTATGAAGAAAATTTTGAGCACATGAAAAGCGTTCCAAAACCTAATTTTTTTAATCGGCACAACAAAGCACTATCCCTAAAGACGATGCGCTGAAGAAAAAACAGTCCCCCTCCTTTTCAGACAAGAAAAAAGAAAAAAAAACATATTTCGTTTAAAAAGAAACATTCCTGTTGAAATCTGAGCGTCTTAGTAAAATCAGAAACCTTTATAGATACACGAGAACACACCGGACATCCAACAAAAGAAATGCAGGCTGTCTGACGACATTCTATAAATATAACAATTTGGATATAAGCTAAAATTTGGCAATGTGTCAGACGCAGCAATCGGGTGCCATCTCACGCAGTCATTAGCCGTGAAGACGACACATCGACGTACTTCTAGAAATACGTATACGATATCTCTCGCTGAGAAATTACGGACACAAACGGTAACTTTTCCTGCTTGAATTTTTGCGCCCATTCAGATCAAACAATCCCCGGCGCTAAAACACTTCATAGAAGAAAGCAAATAAACGATGAAACTTCAGTGAACATCAACACGTTTCAGGGCAATTTACATGAAACTGTATACTATATCTGCACTGCCACAAAACAAAGAACATTCGGAAAGCACATCTATCATTTTTGTCGCTTTACTAGTCATCTTGCGATCTGTATAACAATGTACACTTCATGCACTATGAGAATTTGTCCAAGCGCAGGACTTACCTTTCAGGCGTACTCGGCAAGCGCTCCATCGTGTCACAGGTTCCGCGGCAAGAACCGTCGGTGCACGGCCCATCCAGCGTAAACACTGCAGAATTGTAGATGAACTACAGCACGTGATAGCCCGACTTTCAACAAATTCTTCCGTGCACTGTGATCCTATACGAGCGCAAGGAGAGTACCTGAGGCTTTTTACGAGACGGGAACACCGAAAGTCCGAGCGGGCCTAACTACGATAATAATCGGTGTACCACACGAAAGATACTGCACGCTACATTTCGCGGTCCCAGGGGTTTTGGATCATTATTACACAGAAAAAGCACCACACTTTCTGGCGGCACAGCGTGTACACGAATAAACTACACATCGGCCGGCGTTGATGCAGTGCGCACGAACATGTAGCGACATGCCGACAGCTGAAGACGGGAAAATAGCAGCACCTGTAACTTTACCGGCACTCCCGTGCTCGCAGTGCCGCCATCTGTTGGCCGGCGCCAAAACCGACCACGTTTTGGGTGATCGCATGACGTTGTGTGGCACACTGTATATACGTATGCTTACATTCAGGTTGTGGATCGACCCATAGTACAACTGCTGTATTTAATGTAGGTTATGAGACCCTTACCTCATTTCAATTAATATTAATTAATTGGCTTAAGTTCCTGGCATTTTCAGACTGCTTGTAGCAATCAGTGGCAAAGTTTTCGTAATGTAAAAATGGCAAAAGCATTTTTAATGAGAAAACCTGTCATGGTTCACAATATATATACTCGTATATGTATACACACACACTGGGCGTGCACGCACATTAAACCGACAAGTCCGCTGGCTGTCTGCACGGAGTCTGCAGAAAATCTGCAGACTAGGTATACAGGAAGGTCGAGTCCACAGGGAGGTGACTGGGGTGACTGGTTGGTGACTCGCGGGTGATTGAAAGGTCAAACCTATTTTTGTAAGGGGTACTCCATCGAAGCAAGCGAGGCCGGCTGCGCATGTGAGCACTTGCCGGTTCAGCGACCCATCTGTCTCCTTTTTTTATGTGGCCTGGTTTCTTGGGCTCCCCGGCGTATTCTTGCGCTCCTTCTACACTTGGACAAGGCCCCACTGCACTATTGGACTATGGCAAGGTGAGAAATTTCGTTTCACAGTCTACGACGCAATTAGGCTTACGGCACGGGGCCAAGACTTATGACGCAGTTATCGAAAACAGGTCGGCCGTCCAGGTGCAGTAAGTTTGAGTTACCGAATTGTGCTCGGACAAGTTTCCGGCGCTTCCTAGGGGATTATTGTAACTTCTTTCGGTACTCTTGACCGCACAGGGCGCTGTGACGCAGTTAGCGCGAACCAACTCTGCCGTGGTGCGATCGCGTAGTGCATCTTACTAGAAGTTTGTGCTGCTTTCTCAGACATTACTGAAAAGTAATTATGTTACTTTTGGGGTACTTTTGAAGCACGCTGGCCGCACAGAGTGTTGTGACGCATTTAGCGATAAGCAGCTCGGCCGTGGTGACAAAGTTGTGGCGAATTCTATTGGGATAACCGGAGCACTCAAAAGCACGCTCAAAGTGCTCGTTCCAGAAGCGATATATTTCAGCGGTCGAACAGGAGTGGGAGCGCCGTCATCCAGTTGTTGAACAAGAGCAGTTTCGCTGCGACGAGAGCAGCCGGGAGCAGTCCGGACTGATCTCGTCTGAAAAGCGGAGTACGGAATAAGTCATGTGACTTAAAGCGTCATATCCCCCTTATTTCTTTTTATTTCGCTTCAGCCGGTGCGCGCGGCGGCATTGGCGGCAGCCAAGGGTAGTTGGTGTTTTGGCCCCGGTGATTTTGACGTCGGAGATACAAGCGAGCTTCGCTGTGATTTAGCGACAGATCCTGGCATTTTTGGTCATCCTTGCTTGTCGTCGGATGCGCGGGGGAAAGCGGCAGCAAATCGTCTTCGCCTTGCTGAAGTGCTTGAAACGCTCGACGGTGACAGCAGCGACAGCTGCCGGAGATCAACTTCAAATTCAAGTTTTAGTTTCAGATGCTCTTCGCAGGCGGAAACGTTGTGGGATGCGTCGGCGCTGCCCAAAAGTATGTATACGTGGCCACAAACGGTGACAGTGTTACGCCTAACAGATCAGAAGACGATCACGCGTGTCATGCCGCTCTCCGCAGAGAATGCTTGGACGTCGATTGCTTTAGTCACATGGTATATTTCTCCCCACATGTCCCTTTCCCACCTGCTGTCCGGATGCACGTCGCATTTCAGTGGCGGGTCACTCTCAGCAGGGTCGCTTTCAGCAGTGTCCCTGCTCTCACTGCGCTGCCACCCGACTCCGCATTGCGCGGCGCACTGCTCCTGTTCTCCCAATGGAATTCCCCATTAGTTGGGCGTGTAATGAATCTTAGACATGTTTGTGATGTTTATGTGGCCCCGCAACAACCTATACCTTCTTTCGGTGCCCACGCTTGACGAATACGCGATGAGCGATTGCCAAGAGTGATAACATGGGAGTGTGTTGCTGGCGCCGGCAGAACGCGCAAAAGGTAACGCCGAGGAACATAACAGAAACTTGTAATTCGAAAATTCTGTCTTCTCAAGAACTGAAAACAGGCTTTGTACCCACGCATTCGTCTTGAGTGCGAGCAGAAGGCATTCTACGAGAGTCTAGCATGGTCCGGCTAGGAGCCTCTGTTGCATCCATATCTGTATACGTAGCGTACCATCGAGTCACCTGAGACCAAGTTTTGGAAAGGCGAAGTTGCCCATGTATTTGTGCTATTAAAGTGCAGGAAATATTTCCCGGGAATGGGGGAATGCTTGGAAATTAGATGTTTTCATATTGTATGGTATTGTTTGGAATGAGTCGGGTTTTTTCTACGCCATTTATGTAAAAGCGAAGTGCTTTTGTTTGTAGTGCCACCCATTCACCGCTTTCGCACGTTTCGCCTCTACACGCAGATTTCTATGTCTAAATACCAAAATGGCAAATGCTTGTAATTTACTTTTTTTTTCAGCTGATGCCGTCCGGTGGAGCTTCGTACGGGAACAACTGCTTACCTGGGGCCACAACGTTGGATGAATGCACAAAAAGCCAGGAACGAGCATTTATATCGAGCAAAATAAACATTTCCTCATTTCACATGGTGTCTTGCGTATAATTTGTGAAAATGCATGTGGCACCGATTCGGTGGGGCTTGACAAGATCGCTCGCAATAATTTTACCAAATGCCCAATCGACTCCGCACAACGACCATGCGCGGTTGAGCAATAAAAAAAAAGCAAAAAGAAAGATGGGCGCAGCCGGCGTACCGCGCGCCAGCTAGCGTTGAAAATGCGCGCGCCCAAAACCGAAACCGGAAGGGTGGTTCAGGCATTAATGCCGACCGATTGGCACGCTGCAGTCAATTCGGCCGCTGCGCGCTATGGGAGTGTCCGCTCTTGTTGAATTCCTTTCTCTATAGTACAACTGCGTATGTATACTGTAGCGTGCTACGATACGCCTGTCGTGCGCCGTTGTTCTATAGTGTACGCAGATGCGCAGCCGTTGTTCTATTGCGTGCGCAGTTGCACAGATAGTTCCATTGTGTAGGTTGGCTTTCCTGCAGTGCGTTTTCGGCGCTCACGGACGAATGAGGGGGACATAAAAAGCTTCGTTTTAAAAAGATTTACGTCCAGTGGTGGCGAAACGAGTGCCGTCCCTTGCCGCTGATGACAAGACTCAACGGTCCCAGCACGTCCGCACATGCTACATCTTTTCATCCGTGACATTCACGTGATATTCTTACGTTACACACATGTGCCATCAGAATGTTAGCTGTTTCTGAGACAAACGCTTTGTCTTTTACTTCTTCAAACTTTTAATCTGGGCTTTGTTGCGCAGAAGTCGGTATGGAAAAGAAATTTTTTTGCTTTTACGGATTAACATCGTCAAAAAGCTGTAGGTATAATTGCAGCACTCCTCTTCCGTTGGATTTCTTTTCCATATATAAAACGGTTCCATTGTCGGGAATTGCATTAACGCTAATCGCACCATAACAGCCCTCCTGGCGCACGTCGGATTAGTTGTGCACTGCGATTTTTCAAAATAGAAGCGACTAGAAAAACACATTGAATTTGACCATTCAATATATTCAAATATAAATTTCAATTCGCAGTGGAATTCACACTGTGAGTTTTTTGTTTTTAAAACGAAGCTTGTATTGCCTCAGAAGTGTCGGCGGTGGTGGTGGTCATGTGACGTCAAAAAGTGGGCCGATCCTGGTGAGAGTGCAAGAAGGGTCCAAGCTCAATATCACATACCCCTCTTACGTGGGCCCATCCTGGTGATAGTGCAGAAAAGGTCCAAACTCAATGACACATACCCTGTAAGCTCGGGGCCATGTTGCGCGCCCTTGAACTAACATTGTCACAGTTCAAAGTGACAAAATCACTTTTTTTAAATTTTTGTGCGCAAACAAACAGGGACGAAGAAAAGGAGACACAAGGACGAGCGCTCGTCCTTGTGTCTCCTTTTCTTCGTCCCTGTTTGTTCTCGCACAAAAATTTAAAAAAATGAATCTGTTCCAACTAGGCCGACTCGCAGTTATGCTTTAGACAAATACACCACCTCTTACCCTGTCGAGAAAATGGGCGTAAGTGAAGCTTGTCTTCTGATTCTAGCATGCCAACTTTAGCGTGAGGGCTTCCAATGCCCAGGCGAAACGTCAGCAAAGATCCGCGGACCCCGAAGTGCGGGAGCGCGATGTTGTTGCCAAACGTCAGCGAAGAGCCGCCGACCCTGAGTTTAAGGCAAACGAAGTGGAACGCCTGCGCCAGCGTCGTCTTGCCGAAACCTTCGCTTACCCTCATTTTCTCGACAAGGGAAGGGCTGGTGATTTTCTAGTTATGTTATCCTAATTCCATCAAATTTGTCATTATGGACGACTCCTTTTGTGAATAGTTTTAGCTGCGAAGCAATGTTTTTACAATAACGAGTGACTTCTGTCTGCCAAACGACCCTCTAGTTTATCGTTGTCCATTCTATGCCTCCTTTCGTTGCGTAAAGGCAAACATTCGTCGCCACTTGCCAGGTAGGTTTCTATCTGGATGCGCATGGGGTGCTCGCAAACACACAAAAAACGAAGTAAAAGTACATTTCGCGCACTGTGAAAGATTGTAAATTGTGTCGTTTTCGGCAGAACGCCGATGCTCCGTCCATTAGGCCACAGAAGCAGGCATAGCGGGCATTTCTAAAGTATCCCAATGAGTGTGAGCAAGGAATCGGTGGTAGGTAGCCTTTCAGATACAGGTTTAACTCAAATAAATTTATAAAACTAGTTTGAAAGGCGTTATAGACCACACCTTGTCACACGTATGAAATAAAAAAATGTATATTATGGTTTATGAAAGTTTTAGGCACCATTGTTTGTACTTATAAAGGAAATTTTCTAAGGCAACCCATCTAGTGCATAACAAAATCAGGAACCTGGTGTTACGTGTGAGGATGCCTTGAGGGCTCATTCGGAAACAGTAGTACGCCCGTTTTACAAGCCGAACAAGGTAAACGTACAAATTTAGCAAGTGTACAAAGTGTACTACACAGACCTTTGTGCGGAGGTTACATAGCTGCACCCAACACTGCTTATTAGGCCAATAATAACTTTTTGCGCTGGCACAAGGACACTACGCCTCCAACACTGATAAAAAAGCGTTCTCGTGAAATTAACGGCAAATAACGTGCGGGGGCTTTATCAGGGACTTCTTTAATACAGAGAATACCTCTGGGCAAAAGCATCTTGCCAACATACCATGTTGTGTAAGTGAAAGCATTATTATTTCTTAAAATGGTTCTGTAAAGAAATTTCAGTGAAGGAATTTTTTTTATTATCCTATTCTTATTAACAACTAGGCTCCTAGGAACCTGAACAACTACTTTGACTAGGTAGAGCAGTTACGTGCTCACGGACGCACCAGCAGATAAACGTGTCCTTTTTTCCCAAAATGCGTAAATACAGACCTAACATGAGGTGGTGGTTTGTTGTCACCACTTTTTATTGGGGACGGCAGTGTCCTTTGGTGCCACTTGGAATATACTACGCATTGATTTTGCGCCGTCCGGGATGAAGCAGCGTGTCCTCTCAAACAAAATGTCACTTTGCTACAAAACTTGTGGTAACAAGATAAATAGCCACCTTACATCTAGCACCACTTTTATTCAGCAACATATTACATCACACTATTTTACGCGGAAGCGTAGATGCCCGGTCTGTGAAATCAGTGAGAATATGTTTGTTCACGCGAGGAAAGCGTGTGCCGGAGGACGAAGGCAATTTAAGATGGAGAAGAGAATTGCCGTGTTCGCACCCTTTACGTTTGTGCTTCGACGCCGCGGTGCTCGCTGTGGATGTTTGCGGCGTCTTTCCTATGCATATGTAGCAATATGCGCTTTCCCGGTGGCACATCGGATTTCCTCCGCCGAGATCAATGCTGTTTCAATACCAATCACAACTATGCGCATGCAGGTCCGTCGCTTGTGCATGAGGCACCCACATTGGGAGCTCTACCTTTGAGTGAGACGCTGATGATGCGCCTGAAGCACACCGGGTCACAGAAACAAACGTTTGAGTCGCTGCACAGGTACTGTCTCGCGTCCACCACGCCTTAAGTCAGCGGACGGCGTGAGCTGCTCGACGAGGTAATCGAAAAATAACCTCTGTTGCAGGACGCGGTAGGAACCGCAGTACTTCATAGTCATCACGGAAGACGGATGCCAACGACAAGCAGCAACAAACCAGCTTATGGCGGATGGCCATCTTTACGCACCAATGGCCATAATAATATTTGCTGCAGAGTGATTTACAATACGGCAATACCAAATAAAACCTTATTACACTGCTGCACGTACTAGAACTCAAATAAAGATGGCGCTACATAACTCCAGCGCGCGGCCGCAGTGTCACAATTTGCTGTGAAGAATAAACAAGAAATAACCTCCCAAAGATATTACCTTCATAAAGAATGCGTGGCATATGAGTGAGCTGGCTGCGTTTAGATTCAGAAATAAATATGCTAATGGGAACTTTCTCAACAATTCACGGGCGTGTCTTAAGAGGAAAAAAATATTCGGTAGTCTTGGGGTTCAGAAACATGAAGTATGTAAACATGCACCAACGCCTAAAGTTTATGTCTGAGTTTACAATAAAATATGTTTTACACTTTTGGGGAAAAAATGGATTCAGTGAAACTAGTACTTGTTCTAACGAGATGAATAAACTGAGAGTGAACCCGCAAAAAGCGTAGGAGAAGTTGATTTCAACGTTTTTCGCTTAAATAATAAGGTAACTGCAAGCAAACGTTGACGGAAATATAACATACCCCAAGTGGGAGATGAGCCCACATCATCCGCACTACGCGCGTGTAGCTATACAAAAAAAAAATGTGGTTGATTCCTCTTATATAGGAATCGGTATAGAACACGAAAGTGAAACGTGTCTTCACAGAAGTAGTGTAATGTTTATTGCACATTGATATATAATGTCTATTGGTGTTTTGTGGCTAAAGCGCCCTTAGGCGTTGATGCACCCACGCTGACGCCTGGTGGCACGTCTCCTCCATCACGACTACCAACGTCGATGACCATGAGCAACCGTCGTGCATATGGAAGCTGCACTACGCTGCACACGCTAGCACAACGCGAAAGACGAAGCACGTAACTGACACACTAATACAACGCGCAAGACAAAGCACGTAACTGAATCGTCACCGAGTCAAATCAGCGCGTACAGCGCGTCGTAATTGCAGCCTCCGCGATCAACTTCAGAAACATTTTCAGAGCTAATTGCGGAGGCCACGCTCCGCTGTGCTGAGTACGGTGAACGCCACCTAGGTGGCGTTGGTAGTGCTTCTTGATGCCAGCGTCCCTTCGAATGCTGGCATCGAGGCGTCGTAGTGCTGAGACCACCGAAGCGTTCACTGTCGGTGCGCGTTAGTGTCATAATGCAGTACTTCTCTTTTATGCTCGTAGGCGGCGGCACCGCCCCGAGCAAGAGCGCGGGTACACGGAGGAGTGTTAGATATATAAGGCGCGTCTGTGTAGCTCTCTGCAAATGCGTTTGTGGCGCAATGGGTTAAACGCTCGGCGATCTATCGTCGCGGACCGAGAGGTCGTGGGTTCGATTTCCCAATTTTGCATGTTTGTGGAACTTTTTCTTCTGGTTTCTTTCTTTGTATTATGTTCGTGTATGTTCGTGTGACGTATTTCCGTGACGGAAATTGACGTATTTCTGTGACGGAAATACGGCTGTGGTGGTCCGTGACGGAAATACGTCAGTGAAGTCTTGGTGGACCCCGGCATAAAACACCTTCGTGTTAAAATACCCATTCCATGGAGTCCCTATAGTCGAAACACAAGTTCATAAATTTGCACAGACTTTTAAAAATTAGGGTTTCGAGCGAAGAGTTAAGAAATTGCAGCAGTAACAACATTCAAGGCTTCTGCAGCTCCGATGCGAAAATACTACCCCGGAGAATAACAGAAGTCACAGGTATGTCTGACGCGACGTTGACCATGTTGTGTCCAAATTGCGTCGTTAGACCTCCGCTGGGACCACCGCGCGAGCGGCTATAAACATGTTCAATGCTGAGCAGAGGCGCGAAAACAGCGTGAGCTGATGTGGTGCCACCGAACGGTGAACGTTGACGCCATCACAATTCGAAAAAGCACGAAGAACGCCGTCGCACTCAGAAGCTGAGTTAGACTGCAAGTCATTTCTAAGCACTACCATCTTTATTAGGGCGAAGCTTTCTTCGCCTCTTCTCCTGACTTTCTGGGTGCTGCTGCTGTTACTGTGTGCTTGCTCGCGCGCACCGATGGGTTTCATGCAACACCACCAGAAGGCGCTTGCCTCCGCGCATCCCGGCCGGAGCCGCCGCTTCAGTTTTTCACAGTTTGAGCCTATGGCACGTGCTGTGCTTGCCTTCCTATGCGACAGGAATTCAGGTGCTGGGCTGTGGTGGTCGTGTGCAGAGGTGTGATAGTGTAAACATTACAATCTTCGATAGCCTTAAGAGAGCGCTTGAAGCGGGCGTCTCAACAGCGTACTGGCCACGTATGCAGTAGGAGCACGTAAACACGCGCCAGCAGAATAGCTCAAAAGTCTGCACTCATCGTCGAGGACACCCAGGCCCGAAAGAAAGTCACGCGGAACAGTAGCGTCTTCGCTACGGAGTGAAACGTGGTGCAGACCGCGAATGTATGCTGACTCGAACACGCGAGGGAAGGCAACGACCCGTAGTGGCCGTAAAAGACGACGAGCGTAGTAAGCACTACGACCAGAAGTGACAAGCGGAACAACGCATTGCGGCCATGAGAGACGGACAGCGTAGTAATCACTACGATCAGAAGCGACAATTGAATCAGCAAAGCATGGCAGCTGTCGGAGATGACGGGAGTGGTGAGCACTACTACGGGAAGTGAGAAGCGGAACAGCGTGGTAGCCACTTAAGACGAGGAGCGCGGTGAGTGCCACGAGCATAAGCGACAAGGGGAACAATAATTGTCGTCAATCAAAGCAAAGATAATAGAAATCTTCGCTTATATCGATTCTAACAGTGCGTGGGGACCCCATATCTTTTCAAGTGACGCATGTATTGCTTCACAAGTGTCAGTGGTGGTGGTGGTGGTCGTGAGGGTGTCACGCTAAAGAGTGGGCCGATCTTGCTGATAGTGCAGAAAGCGCCCAAGCTCAATGGCACCTACCGCTGTCATGTGGGCCAATCCTTGTGGTCGTGCAGAAAGGGTCGAATCTCAATGGCACATGCTCCTTTAGGATCGGGAACCTGCAACGCACCCTTGAACTGCCCTTGTCACACGTGGTACCCAAAGAGACAAAACCACCAGCGCTTTCACTGTTAAGAAAATAGGAGGTAAGCGAAGTTTGTCGTCTGATTCTAGCGTGAGCGCTTCCGAAGCCGAGGCCAAACGTCAGCGAAGAGCCGCCGAACCTGAGTTTAGGGCAAACGAAGCGGAAGGCCTGCGACAGCGTTGTCTTACCACAAGCTTCGACTACTCCCATTTTCTCGACAGGGGAGAGGTGGTGATTTTTTTCAAATTTTTAGGTGTCCGGTCCGCCTGCCATGTTGTCTACGAAATCACTCAGCCATAAAACAAATCATACCTAAGTGGCCTCCTTGGAACATATACAGGGGGATAATTTCTAAGTTTTATGGAATTTTAAAATCAGTAATGTGTTCTAGATAACCTAATTGAAGTTCTTAAAATGGATTATTCAGAGAGGCGGACATTACTTGCAGGACAAATCGAAAAACATATTTAACAAAATAATAAATATCAACTAATTGTCTTTTGGTTTAATTACTTTACTGCACACATTGCAATTGACGAACTGTAGACTGTGAGTTTGCAAGGCATATCTACTTGAAATGATTTTCCAGAATGACGGTAGTTTGGAGACATCAAAATTGACGTAAAAGTGCATTGTTGTTCTATTTATTTTTTAAACAAAATGTTCATCTGTGCATTGAAGCACAAATTCAACTGGAACGCTTATGTATTTCAGTTGCCCACTTTCGAAATAATATCTAGAAACTGGTGTCATCCTTGGAATTCATTTCAAGTGGATACGTATTGCAAGCTAACCGTTGACAATTAATAAATTGCAATATGTGGCGTAAAGTAATTAATTAAGAAAGTAATTAATAAGTTTTTGTTATTTGCTTGAATATGTGTTTCGATTTCTTGTGCTAGTAATGCCGACCTGTTCGAGTACTCCAGCTCAAGGACAAGAATTTGCTATCTGCCACAGACGATTTTTGAGCATTCCATATACCTGGAAAAATGATCACCCTGTATACGTCCTCAAGAACATATTTCCTTTAATAAAGAAAGCCTTAGAAACCATTGTCTGAATACTTTAATAACTACTAGCTAGGTAAATAACGACGAAGTACCCCCAACTCACGAATTTTAATGATTATTTCGTGGCATACGACCACAAGACAAACTGTCGGTGGAGCCCGGCATGAAAAACATGTAGCATGCTAAAGTTTGCACGTTGGCCTTGAATACCTACGAGTGCCACAAAGATAATTTTCATCCCCAAACTAAGAACCGCTGTGGCTAATCAGTATGTGAAGTTACACACGTGTGAATTTTATGCGGGTTGCTTGAAAAATTGTTAAGCAGGGACGCTATAACGTAAAGTGATTCCAAACTGCTTTGATTCCAATTTCTGCAATCAGCCTCCGCGATTGGTCAAAACATTTTCGCGCCACTCCAAACTTCGCCTGTATGTCACGCGACGTCACGAAAACCGCGATAGCTCCCCATCTGATATAACTTGTACAAACTGATTATGCATGATTAAACCGCGCAAATAAAAAATAATCATTCCTGATTCGACGCCTTTTCACCATTAGCCCTCTGCTATTGGTCCAATGTTTCCTGGCCACGCCCACTTCGTCTGTCTGTCACGCGACCTCACAAAACCCTGAAAACTCACCACGTCAAAGTGACGTGTATGCGAAAAAAATGCATTATTTGGCCAACCAAAACAAACTTTTTTTGAATAGCCACAGACAGCCCCGTTCCGAAAGGAATAGAAGATGGCTGCCCGCCGATCGCTCAGGCCCTCGCTACTCGCACCTGCCGGTGAGCATGTATTTATTTGCGCATGATAAACCTTTTTGCGTGGCAGTAAAACGTTATCGAGCCTTTTCGGCATGCATACCATCTCTCTCTGCCAGCTCTCCCTTCTCGAGGATCTATTTTAGCGGCATTCTTAACCTTCCATTGTACGCTGCCGCTATTTTCGACCAGCCACCGCAAGCTAAGTAAGACGAAGTGGACCAATCGGAGAAGCCGGCACCACCCTCTTCATGCCGTTATCCATTTTCATTGTGCTGGCTCGGCCCCATCGAAACCCTCTCCACTAGAGCGTGCTCCTCGCCTCTCGTCAGCCAATTATATAAGAAAAACCGCTGAGTGTAGAGAAGGTTATTGGTTTTGAAAACGAACAAAAGTGACCTCCTATAGACGAGGAGAATGTTGATTGGGTTGTTCAGACAACGCTGCGAGTCACCGCCCGATGCTTTCGTCGGTGGTTACCTAAATTTGACGTCAGGCGTTAGGAATCGAAACAGTTTGGAATCATTTTACATTATAGCGCTCCATATGTGTGAAACCGTCATACTGTCGTTATCAGCAGTGTTTCTTAGTGTCCCGGAAGAATTCTAGGTTGCATCACGTTTGTTTAGAGAAAATGCTAGCGGCCGGAACAAGCAAAATAAAGTACCAATGAAGTGCCGAAATAGCCCCTTCAGACCACAAAAACTAATCTTTGGGTAAATAAACCATCTGCGTACCTCAAGTACCTCCATTTTACTTCTAAGGGAAATGTATCGCTATTGAAGATCGTTTTGGACAATACACTACATAGTTTGACGGGAGATATTTGGTGGGACGTGTCTGCATGGCAATTGCGAAATAATTTTTTTCTATTAAAGCTTGCAAGCAATATTTAGCTCGTGCAGATAATTCACACTAGTGACACAATATTTTTATGAAGAATCGTATCGTTACAGAGTGCACTATAATTAGATACTTAACCACTCTGTAATTATAGTGACATCATAAAATGCAGAAAAAGTCATTATACTACCTTGAATTGCTCTTAATGGTGTCTGTAGCACTTTGACATAAAGTTATGTAAATTTCTTACATTTATGGATTGTCGATCATGATTCGTAACTGAAGACGTGACTGTGATTGAGAGGCAGTGCCTCGTTGTATGGCAGTTTGCGCTTCTTTAAGGCAAATATTGAACATTACACGCATTTCGGCCAAAGTTATACATAAACTACCCGTTTGATTAACGTACAATCGACTGAAAACGCTGGCCAGCGAAAAGCCGTTGTGTACATTTCTATGCGTGCGCCGTCCGACTATCAAGCATAACACGGCGACAGTTCTGCCAAACACGTCGATCTCACCTCGAGTAGGGGTCACCAGAAAGGAAACAGCGGTTGATATCAAAAAGACATGTAGCGCCCACTGACACCTGAACGCGGGGCGCTGTGGTCGGCGCTCTCAGCCGGTGCCTTGGCGCCGGCTGTCAAAGACGAGGGAAATAAAGATGCGCAGTGCTGTTCTGAAAGCCTAGACACTGGTCCTCGCAGCCGCCGCTCGGATCGCCGCCTTAGCCCTTCTGTAAAAGTAGGGACGATGGCACGGCTCATGGGCCACCGTCACGTCCGCCTATAGACAACTTGCCTTCTGAAAAACCTTTGCTCCGGCGTAAAGCTTCCTTTCTTGGCAATCTATACTGATTTATTATATGTATTTAAAATTATACCGGGTGTTTTCTTCCAAACATAAGAACTATTTGACGTAATAGTTCAGCGTAAATCCGCTAGGTGGAGATAAGTAATTAAAGGAAAACTGAGACATATACCCAAATGTAGCTACATTTGGGTAGATGTCTCAGTTTCCCTTTAAGAACTATTTATAAACACCGGTGTCACAACAATTCCAGTCGTTGAGCTAGACTTCTCCGATAACGGAAATTGCTTGCAGGAAAAATCAATTGGCTTCATTGGCGAATTAATAAAGATGAGCTTATACACTGTTTAATTATTTACTTTAGAGCACATATGGAAATTTCCCGAGTTCTAGCCGGTGAATTCGCAAGCCAGATCAACTTTCATAAAATTTTCATGATGACACCACTACTCAGATATTCATTCCCAAGGTATCCTACAAAATACATTTGCGTTTCAGCTCTTTTCATGCTTCAAATATAAAACGACGATTTCAAAAAAGGAAGCAGTAAGGAGAACAATGGTGCATTTTTGCCGCAAGTATAACGGTACATATCTCAAAACACGTGCCATCGTCAGAAATTCTTTCCAATCGACATGCATTCCACAAAGCTGCCTGCATTTCTAAAATTGCACTAATTATAATAAGGAAAAGAATTAAAAAACGTTTAGTGAACTTTTGTAATTCTTCGATTTGGCATCTCTATTTCACGTGCAAACAATGTCCGCCACTTCGAGCAGTTCAACTCAAGAAGTACAATAAGGATATCGGCCACGAGCAATTTAAAAAACTTCTGTATGGTCTAGAAAACACCCCTTATATTTTAGACTGTAAACATGCTTTCGTAAACAAGTCTCTGTAACATTTGTTTATTTTGGCTACCTGTAGCCAAGCTAAAGAGTTCATGCTCGCAAAAATTTCAAACTTGGTATCATGGCTGTTATATAAGAAAACACGCTACTTACATTTCGTGATAGGTGAAACGATGCACGTGAAAAATACAATCATTAGCAGTGGTATCATGATTATTTATCTTCGATGGACCTCTGTATTCAAAGGAGACGAGACAAAGACATTTAATGTATTCACTCAAGTGGTTGTTGGCAATACAAAACTTAGTTCTTGTACGTGTGCAATACCAGGACAGCTTAAGCAACAACTCTTTGAAAGGAGTCAGTGAAAAGGTAACGCATAACAAACATCCAATGTCTAACAATCTATTAACAGTAAACTGAGCTAGTTGATTACTCTGAGCACACTCAAAAGGGGAAAAATGTAATACACATCTATAAATGAGAACAGAAGGCCATATTGCATGGTGAGGCATATTCTTTCAAATTTAGCAAGTTGCGTATTCTAAGCGTTCATGTGGCGTATTATTTTTGAGAAACTACGCCACATGAACGCTTAGAATACGCAACTTGCTAAATTTGGAAGAATATGCCTCACCATGCATTATGGCCTTCTGTTCTCATTTATAGATGTATATATATACAGATTAAAAAATGGCCTGATGACCCTTGGCGCATGGGCGCATGCCTCAGCAGACGGAATAGAACAGCCTCTTAAGCATTTCCCTCTCATAAGCTTGCAATTTGCGGCGCTTGGCGCGTTGTATTGCACTATTCATTTTATGAACACTCCAAGCGGTATTTCGAGGGCGCCGATATTACACATACGGATACTTATTCATACTGAAGAATACTGCGAGCCCACGTCTTCGGATTGCATCTCTCTGTGTCTATGGCTATATATATATATATATATATATATATTGCCACGAGACAGTGAAGGCGCTGCTACTGTCGGTCGGACGAAGAAGACGGCGACGAAGTGGCCAGAGGCGCGCGACAGCCTTGCATCGGTCGCCGCTGCTTGTCCAAACCTTGGATATAGCAATACTCCCTAAATAAACGTTATCCCCGTAACATCTTTTGGTGGAGGTGCTGGGTACACGTGTCAACATGCCGGCTCCGTCAACCAAGCACGGAAGTTCGAAGCGGTCGCCGTCTTGGTTGCTCCGCGATGACCAGTGAAGTACCGACGGTGCAGCAGCCACCGGCTCCTGTGATTCTTTTGCACCCACAAGGCCCGGGAACCTTTTCTGGCACAGATGGCTTGGATGTCGAAGACTGGATCGACATGTACGAACGCGTCAGAAACTGCAACAGGTGGGACCCCACGGTTATTTTAGCCAAGGCGATATTCTATCTGAAAGGAACGGCACGCGTGTGGTACCGGACGCATGAAGAAGATCTTACAAGTTGGGACGCTTGCAAGGATGCGTGAGTTGTTCGGCAGATCATTTGGTCGACAGCAGGCCGCTACAAAGGAGTTGGGATCTCGTATCCAGACGACCACTGAATTGTACATTTCGTACATACGGGACGTACTGGGCCTTTGTCGAAATGTTGACGCACAAATGGCCGAAGATGACAAGATATCGCATATTTTGAAAGGAACGCGTCAAATCTACTGGTGTGTAAGGACTGTACGACGGTCGACGCCATAGTTAAGGAATGCCAGCGCTTTGAACAAGCGAAGAGTCGCCGAATTACCCGCCAGTTGCTTCGGCTACCTAACACCGCCGCCACATCATCATTCGAAGACCCACCGACGCCTGTACCGGCTACAGCGTCAGAAGATGTAACGCGTATTGTCCGCCGCGAACTTGAAGCTCTAGCTCCTACGGCCGTTCTTCCAGACTTTCAGTCAGCCAACCTGCCCACCGTGTCACTCATACAAGCAGTCGTCCGCCAGGAGTTCGCGAACATGGGATTATCATCGGCCGTCTGTTCCATCCGTACATCCGAACGTACCCCCGCAAATGCCACCCAGAACCAGGTCTACCCTTCGCGCTACAGAAACTCGGCTGACTGGAGGACGGCAGACGACCGACCCGTATGTTTCAACTGCTCTCGCGTTGGAAACATTGCCCGACACTGCCGCAGTAGCTGGTCGTCGCGTTCAAACTGGAGCACTGGATCTTGGCGTCGTCCTGGAAGCAACATTCGACGGTTTTCCCCTCGCTCTGATCCACATGCTTCCGTTGCTTCCGATGCCGCCGTTCCACACTCCAGGTTTAGCCGCTCACCGTCCCCACAAGGCCGTCGAATTTTGTCTTGATTATCGAAACCTCAACAAGATCACGAAAAAGGACGTCTATCCCTTGCCCCGTATCAACGACGCACTCGACTGTCTTCACGGCGCCCAAAATTTCTCGTCTATTGACCTTCGCTCAGGTTATTGGCAGATTGCTGTTGACCCACTGGACAGCGAAAAACCGCATTCGTAATTCCCGATGGCCTCTATCACTTTAAAGTGATGCCTTTCGGCCTTTGCAATGCGCTGGCCACATTCGAGCGCATGATGGATTCGCTTCTTCGTGGCTTGAAATGGTCAACCTGCTTGTGCTACCTTGACGATGTCATTGTTTTTTCGCCAACATATGACAGCCATCTTAAGCGCCTCTCCGCCATTCTCGAGGTATTCCGCAATGCCGGTCTCCAACTCAACGCCTCAAAATGCCATTTCGGACGCCGTGAAATAACCGTACTTGGCCATCGCGTCAACGCGACAGGTGTCCAGCCCGATCCTGAAAAATTTCGCGCCCTAAAGCATTTTCTTGTACCTTGTTCGGCCAAAGACGTACGCAGTTTTATAGGATTGTGCTCCTATTTCCGATGTTTTATTCGTAATTTCGCCGACATTGCACGTCCCCTTACTGCGCTCCTCAAGAAAGGCGTTGCTTTTACTTGGGGCTCACCCCAAGCTGCTGCCTTTTCGGCGCTTATAGACGCCCTCACGACTTCCCCTATTTTAGCGCATTTTGATCCGACTGCACCGACGGAACTTCGCACAGATGCCAGCGGCCATGGAATCGGTACCGTCCTCGCTCAGCGTCAGCGCGGCCACGACTGTTATCGCGTACACTAGCCGTCTCCTGTCCGCGCCGGAGAAGAATTACTCCATCACGGAACGAGAGTGTCCTGCTCTTGTCTGGGCTGTCGCAAATTTCATCCCTACCTGTTTGGACACGCCCTTACCGTCGTAACTGATCATCATACCCTCTGTTGGCTTTCTTCGCTCAAAGACCCTACAGGCCGCCTTGGTCGTTGGGCTCTGCGCCTCCAAGAATACTCGTTTTCAGTGGTGCACAAGTCCGGTCAGCTTCATCAAGATGCCGACTGTCTCTCACGGCATCCCGTGGATTCCCCTGACGTCACCGAGCAAGACACCGACGCCTGCGTATTGTCTCTCTCGGACCTCGTTAATGTACGGGACGAACAACGCTGCGACTCGGCCTTACGGTCTATCATCGACCGTCTGAACTCCGCCACACCCGACCCTCCACTCCACTTGTTCCTTCTTCAGGACGGCAGCTTATACCGCCATAATATGCATCCTCAGGCCCTGAACGCCTCCTTGTCGTGTCTGCCCATCTGCAGTCAGATGTCCTTCGCCAGCTTCACGATGAGCCCACTGCTGGTCACCATGGTGTCACCCGCACTTATGATCGCGTCAGGCGCCGTTTCTTCTGGCCTGGTCTCTATCGCTCCGTCCAACGATATGTCGCTAGCTGCGACAAATGCCAGCGCCGGAAGAGGCCAGCTATGTTACCTGCCGGTCTGCTTCATCCTATAGACATTCCCGCCGAACCGTTTTTTCGTGTTGGGATCGACCTTCTTGGCCCCTTTCCAACCTCGACATCAGGCAACAAGTGGGTCGCCGTCGCGACCGACTACGCGACGCGATACGCCATTACCCGTGCCCTCCCAACCAGCTGCGCAACGGATATCGCCGACTTTCTCCTTCATGACATCATCCTGCATCATGGTGCTCCTCGACAGCTTCTGACCGATCAAGGCCGATACTTTTTTCTCGCGTCATCGATGACATCCTTCGTTCCTGTTCTACCCACCACAAGCTCACAACTGCTTATCACCCGCAAACGAATGGACTCACAGAGTGCCTGAACCGAACTCTGACCGATATGCTTTCAATGTACGTCTCCGCCGATCACCGCGATTGGGACGCTACTTTGCCGTACGTTACTTTCGCCTACAACTCGTCCCGACATAACACTACTGGCTACTCCCCGTTTTATCTCCTGTGTGGACGCGAACCTTCTCTGCCTCTCGATACTCTACTTCCTGTCAGCTCAACCACCGCGTACGCTCGCGACGCCATAGCGCGCGCCGACACAGCTCGCCAGATAGCTCGTGAACGGCTCACAGTGTCTCAGGCTTCCCAAAAAGCCCTGTATGATAGTCGCCACAGAGACGTTTCTGACTCCCCAGGCGCCCTCGTGCTACTGTGGTCTCCGTCCCGCCGCAGCGGTTTCTTCGAAAAGCTATTGTCCCGCTACGATGGTCCTTACAGGGTGCTACGTCAAGTCACCGACGTTACGTATGAGATCGAGCCAGTCACCACGCCAGCGCCGTCTACGCCCCCCACCTCTGCTATCGTGCACGTTGAGAGACTTAAGCCGTACGTAACTGGACCCTGTGGTCCGTCGTAGCAAACACCGGGTCGGCGCTCTCGCCACGGGGGGGGGGGGGGGGGGGTAGTGCCACGAGACAGTGAATGGGCTGCTACTGTCGGTCGGACGAAGACAACGGCGACGAAGTGGCCAGAGACGCGTGACAGCCTTGCATCGGTCGCCGCTGCTTGTCCAAACCTTGGATATAGCAATACTCCTTAAATAAACGTTATCCCCGTAACAATATGTATAAGCAATGCGCAGACGTGGGTTCGTGTACCACCTGCGACCAGCTGTTTTTTTATCCACTTTCATTTTCATTTATTTATCATTTATTTAGTTTAATTGCGAACTGCAGATAATTTTCGCCATGTTGTCCATGTGGTCTTTTTTTTTCTAGCTTCTTACGGCATTTCTAATAAAAATTGGGCCCCTTGGTTTCCTTTCTTCTTGTTCACTATAAAGCGAGGGTCTCGAATCCGGCTGGTCTGATACCTCCAGGTGCCCTGTGTGGGTTTATTGACCATTTGCCCTCATCCAGAAAGTTTACGTAGACCTGACGCCTGCAGTAGAAAGAATGTTCTACGTCCACCACCAAGGCCCTAAGTGGTGGCGCTGGCTAACACTCCCAGGGTTACTTCTAATAGATAAATATAAATCCCCCTGAACGTGGATGGGAAAACGTCCCCGCTGTAGCTCATTTGGTAAGATAATCTAATGCGTAATGTGAATACGTGGGTTCGTGTCCCACCTGCGGCAAGTTGTTTTGAGCTCCCTTTAGCTCTCGTTGTCGGCGACCTTCAAGTGACTAAGAGCCAAAAGTGAGAACCGTTATCCAGGCACTCGAGCAGGAACATCAGGGTTACGCAGCGAGAACAAAACGAGATCATCCGGGCAACTAGTTAAAAGTTAAGAGAATACGGTCTATGGCCCCCAACCCTTTGAACAGTACCGCATTACATACGCTAGACACTACCCGAATAAGTTGCAAAGAATTTATGAGCCATTGCACTCTCTGAAGGTGGCGGATGACCAGCGAAGCTGTTTAGCGTACGACACAGAGGTGACACAGAATTTTGAACAAGGTACGAACATATTTATTGTCCTGATCGGTGGTAATCGTGACGATAAGTATGCACACACATAGGCGCATCACATCTGTTATTAAATCTGTCCGTCACGTAAGATGGACACACCCCCTTAAGCAATGGGCCAAACCTCCATAAACGTGGCCTCCCCCTTACGACGACAGCAGAGAAATAAAATTATACGATGGAATGACGATCGGCAACGGAGCCAGCTGGGGAAGAAGACGTCGACGAACGCGTGAACAGTGATACGAGGGCGTTCGCGCGGTTGCGCCGAGGGGTGCCAACCCTTTCTTCTTGGTTACCTTCTCAGGCGCACACTGCGTCACGCACTACATCATACTTTCACAGAGACACATTGTTTTAGACACAAGTGGCCGTTAAACCGAGCTTCGACGTGACCGGCGATATGCGTTTGCTGTTGTTGCTGGCTATTTCACGCTCACTTTTTAGGGAAAGCTTTAGCGGAGTGTTTTTCCACGTGGACGCCATAAAATCCCGGATCCTAGCCAGCTTCGCTGTAAAACACAGCCGGATCCCGGATCATTTACGGCTTCGCTGTAAAAATATTGCTTACCAGTTCTTCCAAATGTTTGTTCACAATATCACTCAAGCTGTACCTTTTAGTACCTTGAAGTTTTATTTGTTATTTCCAATAGCGACTGGTAGGGCACCGTACACTTGATTGCCATCTTTAGGCGTCGAGGCAGGGTTGCCTGCGCTATTTTCAACGCCAGCGGTCCGTGAGTTCCGCCGCGCGGGTGTTTAGCCGCCTCGAAAGATGGTGCCACGGTGCGTAGTGCTTCCTTCAAGAGCTTTTCTTTTAGCTGGGCAGTGCGCTCTGCCTCCCTGGAGTCTTTCACTGCTTGTCGTGTCACCTTCAGCCGGTTTTCTTATAGCTGGGCAGCGTCCATATGGACCAGTGCACAGTATGGCGTGCTGTGATGTGGTGGGGTGTGCCGTTGCGGACATACGCTACACCCATTTTAAGATTGTAGCTAGTAGCATCTTCAACGAACCTGCTTTGCCGGTAGCCATTTCATGCTTACATCTACTCTCAATTACGGGAGAGCCAGCAACTTTTTATCCACTTTCATTGCTATTTAGTTATCATTTCCTGAAATAACTGAAGCACGACGGATAATTGCATATATATATATATATATATATATATATATATAAAGCAAACAATGCCGTATACAGGCTTTATATGGTCATGTTCCCATGAGTAACAAAAATGAAGCCCATCGGTTTCCCTGCACCTCCCGTTTTTACATATACATATACATATATATGCATATATTTGGAACATCACGGCGACCAGTCAATCCAGTAGCACTTCTAAGCCCATATTTTTAGGCTGCACATTCTCCGGGTTCGGCGCATGACAAGAGGCTAGAAACGTGCCCGATACGCAATAGTGGTGCTAACTTGCTAAGTAAGACTGTCTTTTAAAATATTTTCATAATGTTTTCTTAGTCTCAAGAAAGATCCAATGGTTTTCATTTAATTTCCAGTCGCTACTCCGAATTCTTTTTTTTTTTTTTGGCAAGCTCTTTGCTGTCCAGCTCACCTTTTGCTCAGCAGGATAGAAACTAAGCATTTTAGAAGGCAATGATTCTTCGTGATATTTACATAGCTTGTACATAGTTTACGTCTCTACGAACGCTGTTTTTACTGTGGCAAACTATGTGAATTATAATATGGTATGAAAGCGTGTGATATTTTACTCGGCTATTGAGCTAAATTGCTGATTCTAACCGGTAAAAAAATTCCTAGTGCCGTTAAAGCTTGGAAGTTGTTTATACTTTTTCAAGCGTTTTATCAGATTTATCTGAGAGGAAATAGATTTACTGCACAAAATACAACACAAGGACGCACTAAGGGACATGTACAAGCACTACTTTGAACAATGACAAGTGTTTCATACGGCTAAGTTTTCTCAGAACTTTAATTTGGCATAAACCTCGACCACGCTATATGCTTGGAACACCAGACAAGTTCATTTACCTTTAAAACACGCGAATTCATTAAGAAATATTCTTATATTCAATAAATATGCACTGATGTATCAGCCCAGCCAAATTATAGAACGTTCCTAACTTGTTTCACTTTCCCCAGATAAACCGACCTGTGAGGCCTACTAGTAGAAAGGACGGAAGCAGAAAATAAATGGCTGATACTTACGAATAACTGTCCTACTTAGCTGTAGTACTAACTGTAGAACAAATAATATAAGAAGCCCGGAGAGTGTCTATATGGTTAATATTTCGCAAACGTGTCGTTATGTCGTTCTAGCCCACTGCTGCATTGGGCGTCAAGATAGTTGCTGTAAAGTTCAGATGCAAATTTATAGTCAGTGCTACCTAGAATATTCCAACTGTACCGGGGGGGGGGGGGTGTTATTGCATTGCCCGCTGGTAAAGTGATGGTATGTAAAACAGATTACTTTGACGCATATGGCTGTGCTTGATTTCTCACAAGATCTATAGGAAGCAGTTTTTATTATGTGTTAAAATATTTCAACAGAGCCCATGTCACGATAAACGTCGACGTTACAGCGATTAGCATTGAAGCAATGTATCGACAAGCCGTCTCTCCGCCGCAGAGATGTGTTTTTTATGAGGTACCTGTGTACGCAGCCTGATTGCTCTCTCGCTGTTGCCACTGAACAAGCTGCGTCATTCCACGATAGGCTACTATGAGAGGCATAGCTCGATGAGAGATTAGAAACATGCCCTATACGGTAACGCGGTGGCAACTCACTGAGAAAGACTGTCTTTGAAAATACTTTGATAAAGTTCTCTTATTTTCAGAAAAGGTCCAATATACGTATGTTTTTTTTTTACTTTCCAGAAACAACCACGAATTGTTTTTCGTTCCTTCAGTAGCTGTTCACTGTCCGGCTGAGCTCTCTCCTTGTGAAATTACTAAAACAATTATCAAGCCTCAACTAAGCACTTGAGAAGGCAATGATTCTTTTCCATGGTTAGACATGTTTGTCTGTTTATATATTACAAGCCTATGACATCGCCCAAGCAGCCCAGAAATGTTTTTTTGCCATTGAAGGGCAGCATATTCTAAGTGGCACATAGTTACCCAAGTTGGCGTCAACGAGGTTCAATGAAGAATGGCACACATAGTAAGTGGTACATACAGAGCGACCCAAATAGGCATTGAAGAGCTTCACTGAAAATGGCACACACCTACTGGCGCATAGAGGGTGGCCCGAGTTGGTATCAAAGAGTTTCGAGGAAAAGCGGCGATATCCCCAATGGGCAAGGGCACATACTTATTCCTCCAAGGCGACGTCAAAGATTCATCCAAGAGGACTCAATGCTACCGCCCCACTTCCGCGTTACCAGTTACCCATGTCGGCGTTTGCAAGGTTCGGTGAAGAGCAGCTCATAGGTACGCATGCCACTGCCCCAATTTAGTCCACCGGTTCGTTTCGAAGTCTGTTCACCCAACGCAGCAGCTGAATGCTTTACCCATTCGACCATAGATTACCTAGTGATGCAGGTTGGCGGAAAAAATGGTTCGAGCCATAGATAGATAGATAGATAGATAGATAGATAGATAGATAGATAGATAGATATATAGATAGATAGATAGATAGATAGATAGATAGATAGATAGATGGATAGATATATTACACAGCTAGCGGCCAGAAAGTGCGTGAAGTGCCTTAAAGTTCTAATCGCATTAAAAAAGAGTGTAAGTTGTCTGTTCACGCACATACCGAGTCGCATATAACCAGTGATCTATGTTGACTACTAGGTCAGACAGCAAGAAACATATTGTCTTTTCGGCCCCATACACAGCGTTCCATGTCCGATAGGCATGGTAACAGGCAGCACATCTCTAGTGGCGAAATACATTAGACAATTTGGGCTCCGTGGTCACACATTGTCGTCATGAAGCAATGACGACAATGTAATGACGAAGAATAAATGACATTGATGGAACGGAAAAGGCAGTACGACGACACATCACGACAGTGAGATGGTGATTCTGCAATGATAATGATGGTTAAATGACAGCAGCATGACCATGACAGGGTTAGGACAATGGCATGACGACCTATGCATGAAAACAATGGCATAACGACGATGGTATAACGACGACTCTAGGAGCATGGGTGATCGCCAGCGCCTGTTTAATGGCACTGCAATATCGATAATTACTAGACAATGGGGTGGCATCATAATGCAGTGACAACCTGATGATTGAGATAACATAACGAAGAAGGAATGATGTCAATTGAACAAAGAAAGCTGCAGGACCACCACAGCATGATGTTTATGAAGTGGTAATGATGGCAAAAGTACAGCATGACGACGGCCGCATGACGACAATAGTATGACGAGGAATGCGTGACGAGAATGGGAGGACGATATTCAGATGACGAAAGTACAATGAAGCCGATCGAAGGACCGACGGAAGAATCGCATGGAAATCCCAATACGGTATGACAACCAATGCACGAGAATGACTGTATGACGAAGAGGCGATTGCACGCGAACGATATGAAGACGATGGCGTGAAGAGAGTCGGATGACGAAGCATGAATGACAATGACGGAAACAGCGATGGCATCAAGACGACGGTATCAGAACGAATGCATCACAACAATAGTGTGTTGACAATGGCATGACGAGAGTCCAATGACAAAGCTTGGAATGACTGAGATGAAACGATCATTGTGGCATCATGCCCATGAGGACATACTTAATAACTCAAGATAGTAGACACCTTAAATCACTGGGTTGTCCTAAGTGTGACGAAGATGGCATGACGAGAGTCGCATAACGAATCTGCGATGACGACAATGAAACACCATCACGAAGGTAACACAACGGATACATGAGCACTGTATGACAACCATGGTTTGATGACGGCGGCACGACAAGAGTAGGATGAGAAAGCTTGAATGATGACGATGCAAAAACTAAGACGGCATCATGACTTCGAGCACATCCATAGTGGCCCAAGCTGTGAGTCAACTTGCCCTTTCGGGTCGGCGTAGAAATCAAGGCGATGCAGGCGTAACGAGAGTTCGATGACGAAGTTAGATTGAGAGGATGTAACACACGACAGCTATCATGATCGCGAACACATATCTAGTGTACCAAGCTGGTAGACAACTCGCTTCCCTAGGTTGGCCTAAAAGGCTAGAAAGATATATTTGAAATGCCTAAGTAGGTAAAAAATGCAAATCACACTAAAACATGGGCCTCTATGTGCAATTTTAGCTCTATTAAGGGCTTCATTTCAACATAACAACGAGGGGGAACTACGGCGTTAAAAAAAGGAAGACAAAAAAGGTGAGCAGTGCATTGACACACCGTATTTCTGAGGTTACGTATATTTACCATCTGCAGTGGCCATTACGGGACTTCAGCTTCTTTGGCTTTATGCGACATACTATGGCATTGTACCATTTTGCTTTGACACTCGCTTGGCCAAGGGTGCGCACGAGCCTGGCGGAACGACGACCACTGTATGAAGCCAACGCAGTGACGACACCGGAATAACGTCGATGAAACGCCAAAGGCGGTATGACGATGACGCTATGGCGATAATGAAATGACGATTTCAAAGGAATGACGATGATATAGCGAGGACGGCGGGAAGACTAGGACATGGTGTAATGAGATGACGACGAGGGCATAAAGACGATGGCTAAACCACAACGGCATGACGATGATGCTATCGCAACTGAGGCTCATTAGTGAACGTGTGACGACGACGCATTGACCAAAATTGCATGACAATGGAGGCATAATCACGATTGGGTGACAACAGCATGATTACAACAGGATGACGAAGAAACAATGATGTCGGTGCATCAACGTAGGCGGTGTGACAGCGACGATAATGGGATGACGTGATGGCAGCGATCACGATGGTAAAGGAAAGCTAGGCGACGACGAAATGGCGACAATGGTACTATGACAACTGCGTGGCGAGAGTACGATATCGAAGTTAGAATGACAGTGAAACAACTGCGACGGCATCACGACGACTGCATGACTGCAACTGTCTGACGACAACGCAATGGAGACGATGGGCATGGCAGTGGTGGTATAATCACGATTGAATTATGAAGGCCTAATGCAATACATTGGCTTAGAATGATTAGTGTCGATAGATCCAAGAAGGCCGTATGGCGACAGCGGCATGGCCGCGACGACATGACGACGATGGGATGATGTTACCCAAGTGATGACGTTGATAAAACGATAGCTTGACGAAGAAGGATTGACAACGATGGCGACAGAATGACGGCATGAGGAGAGCCGGTTGAAGAAGTTAAAATGGCGACGATGGAATGACCTCATGCCGGTGTCACGACGACGGTATGGAAAAAAATGCCGGAGGACTACTTCACGATGACGACAAAATGACGACGACGGTACACGACGGTATGAAGACAGTGGCATGACAACGAGTATATGACGACAATGTAGTAACGACAACTGTATCACGAGGTCTGTGTGAGGGACGATGACATGACGACGACGGCATATCCATAGCCAGATGACGAAACTTAAGTGGCCAAGTTGCAACTAGCATAACAGCATCAGGACGACGGTGGGACAAACAATGAAAGACTACTGCATAACGAGGATGGCGTGACTACGACGGCATGATGAGAGCCGAATGATGGAGCTTAAATAACGACGCAACAACAACGGTGGGATCATGACTGCGAGCTCGTATCTAGTTACCCAATGTTATTACGTAGTGTTAAGACGCAACCAAGGACGGATGCGTCACCCAATGTGGTAGGTGACTTGGGCAATTAGGTCGGTGTTGAAGGAATGATGACGACATCATTGTGAGAGTGGGATCACGAAGAATAAATGACGATCACCGAACTCCCCAGATAGCATCAGGACCAGGACGCATAGCTAGTTGCCCCTTGTGGTAGTCAACTTGGGGCGCATGGGTCGGCATAAGAGACTAGATAGATAGATAGGATTCAAACGGATGAAGTAGCCATAGAATTATAAAGGAAAATAAAAAACATGGCTTTCGCTTCATCTGAAACTTCAGTTTTGTGGACAACACAAGAAGTACAATGGAAAGAAAACTTCCGTGAGGATCCTACTTGCATATTTCAGTCATTCACAAAATTTCATTTAGATGATCCACATAATAGATCTGGCAAATACTATCGCATCCAAAAGAATACGCAGTTAATACTCTTTTCAGCTTTCATTTAGGCGGACAGCGATAAACATTGGCTGATGTTCCTATTTTAGTGCATTTATCTTAAGAGAAGTGTATGTTGTTCATGTATTTACCAGTATATAGTCATCATGATTGTAGACCTCAGCTACCGCCGCGGGCTCTGTCTCGAATATTTGACATAAGAATTGCATTTTCACTCTGAGTACAGCTTGCTGTTTCCTGACTTCATCAAGGAGGAGAACCGATCAACCACACAAATAACACACGCTTTGCTCACACATCATGAGATGATACACAGTCTGTCACAACAACCCCAGAGACACACAGGACTCGTCTTTTTATCGCCGCAAGCCAGCGGTGCACATGCACGCGTGGTGTCACCAAGCCAACATCCTCCCCCCTTTCCGTTACAGGTATAGGTAGTGGTGCAAGATATTGGGACAAGTTTTGAGGACGAGAAAACGGATTAAGGACATGTATGCAAAACGATGTAGTTGATCCTTATTGCACAGGAATCGGCAAAACACGAAAGAGAATCGTGTCTTCGCACAGCTATTGTGTGTTTGCTTCTTGAAGTCATGATCCGCTGCAGCGAAAGGCGCATGATTTGATGGTCGGTGACTGTATCAGGGGTGAGAAGGGCGGAAGACCCAGACCTTAACTGGAAGAGGACAGAGGAGGTAGAGAAAAGGAAAAAGAGAGAAGCGCTAGAAGAGCAGGCACCTGAGGTAGAGGTAGCGGCGGCAGTACAAACGCGAGCGAGGAGTAAGAGTACTAAACCGTTAACACCATTGCAGGTCCCGAACATTAAGGGGTTGAGCATAACGGCGGCTGAATTTAAGGAACTACAGGAGAAAAACCAGTAGTTACAGAAGTGCGTACAGAAGATAGGAGAAGTGGTACGAAGGAAAAGAAGTTGAAACGTGGTGGCGTTTTTTAAGAAGAACGATTTATTATACCGGAGGTGTGTGTTCAATTCGGGAAGAGAGGTGCAGCAGTTGATGGCCCCGAAGAAACTGAGAGATAAAGTACTGAAGCTAGGGCATGGTAATGTAATGGCCGGTCACCAGGGAATAAAACACACGTTAGAAAATATAACAGAAGGTTTCTTTTGAATCGGGGTACAGAGCGATGAGAGCAGATACGTCAGGTCCTGTGATGTATGTCAAGAGACAATGGCTAAGGGGAAAAACGAGGAGAATATTGGTGTTTGCATGATGATTCCTGAAGGGAAGGACGCAGGCAGACTCGATAGCACCCGTGACGTCGTAAAGAAAAAGCTCACGACTAGAGAACTCTTGATTCAGAGTAACCAGAATAAGAGGATGGACAACATCCCGATCGAGGTTTGTATACCCGAAGTGCAGAAGAGACTAGAGATAGAAGCAGCTTCAGGTCGATAAGTGACGTTGAGTCCAGGCAGTACCAGGCAGTAGACATGATGGGACATTGGGATTCCGAGAAAAAGGGCGAAGGAGGTAGATAGCCGAATCGCCCTAGACGTGTAACGCGTAAGCGCAGGAGATGGAAAAGAAATAGGGCAGGTGCAATGGGTAGAATCAAAAGGAAAACCATTTAGGAATGGCATTCGAAAGATTGCAGGGCTCAGAAATGTGTATAGAGAGGAAAGCATTGAAACAGTACCTATGTATATATAGGAGGAATAAGGATTATAAACAGGGATAAGGTGCCTCAGAAAGGCTGGCCAACGTTTCGATAGGAGGACCTATCTTCGTCAAAGGCGGCCTCGTCATCCTCGGCGGGTTAGTTTTAAAGGGTTAGTGGAGTGACGTCACGTCGATGTCCGCTGTGGCTGTCTGTAAAGGGGGAGACTGAAAAGAAAATTGGGGGCCGGCGCTTGACTGGCTAGGCGCGGTTTCTAAGACGAGGGGACAAGAGCGGGAGAGCGAGAAAGTGACAAAAAAAATTATATTAAAAAAAAAAAAGAGAGAAAACCACCGTCAGAGGGGGTTGGGGGAGCGAGAGGCGAGTGAGCGTTCGGAGGAATCGTGGTCGGCGTGCGTTTGGGGTCCCTGAAGAGCCGGTCAGTGTGCAGGTCACAATACGAGTTGAAAGCATGACTTGAGTAGCGTAGCATCAATGCATCGGGTAATTTTGTGGTTGACAGGGAGCAGCTTGGTCCGTCAAGGGACGTTAGCCTCACTAGTTCGCCATAGGCGTCGTCGCGGCGGTATACAGAATTGGCGAGACCTTGAGTGGTCAAGGCGCCGAAAGAGGTATCCTGGCGTCTGGGATTTTGGACTGTCTCGGTGCGGATCTCGTGTGGAGAGAAGAAAAAAAAAAAAAAGAGAACAACGCGCGTTTGAAAAAAAAAAAAAAAAAACACGGCGCAGGAGGGTGCCAGTGTAGAAAAATATACTTAGAAATTTAAACCTGGGGGGGAGACAGGTGTACTTGGAAAAGCGCTCGTATGGTTGATCAATGCGTAAAAGCATGGAGGACGATAATCAATTGAGTGGTAGGGGAGATGCAGGGAAGAACTAGAAATGGAAGAATAGGTGAGGTTGAGGGGGAAAAAAAAAAGGAGAGAAAAAAAAAAAAAAAAACCGCCACAGGTGAGTGACAGCGGAAGAAATATAATTTGAAACATGAACACTGAGGGGACAGGTGTACCTGGAGAAGCGTTAGTATGGTTTATCAATGAGTAAAGCATGGAGGAGGATAATAAATTGAGTGGTAGGGGAGATGCAAGTGAAGAACTGGAAATGAAGAATAGGTGAGGTTGAGCATCGGATTAGCTGGAGGTTAACTTGTTTTGCGCCTTTGTTAATGGTATAACAATTTAAGGTTTATGTTATGCTTTTAGCGATTCTAAGTTGCCACGCGATAAATTCATCCCGTGGGGTGCAGGCATTTAAACTTGTGTATGAGGTATGATTCTGTATATTTTCTCTCGCGAGGTGAACGAAAATTTGTTTGTAGTATATAGAGTCTTGCTTCATCAAATATATGGCCGTGCTCATTGAAGTGGCTGGCTACTGCTTTAGGTAAATTGTGTTTTGTATCTGCGCGATGGCCGTTGAGTCGCGTGGCATTTCTTGTCCAGTCTCACCTATGTATTGCTTGTTACAAGTGGCACATTCTAGACAGTAGACTACGTTTCTTGGACGTGCAGGTGAAATTCGCAGTTACCTTGTGAATGTAATCTGACGCTGTACTTTTTACTGTAGTAGTAGATTGAATATGTTTGCATGTGGAACACCTGGAGCGGCCACAGGGACCGGATGTTGGCTTCGTCTTTGTCCTTAGTTTGGCGTGTACAAGAATGTCCTTGAAATTACTGTTCCGTCTGTAGGCTACTCTGGGCGGGTCGGGAAAGATCTTATTAAGTTTCTGGTTGCTGGTGAGAATTGGGTGGTATTTCCTGAGGATATTGTTCACGTTGGGGAGTGCGTTTGAGAATTTAGTAGTAAGAAGAGGCGTTGTTGTCCTTGTGATCTTAGGGCGGGGTTTGAGGACCTTGACTCGATCAAGCCTTGGTTGCAGCGGTGTAGGCTTTCTGAAGGGCAGTGTTCGGGTAGTTCCTGCTTGATAGGGTTTCCTTAAGGTGATCGAGTCTGTCTATGTAGTCATGGTTTCAACGCAAATGCGACGAAGTCGTGTGGCTTGGCCTTTAAAGATACCTTGTTTGCAATGTCTGGGATGGTGGCTTGTATAGTCTAGGTACTGTTGTTTATCAAAAGGTTTTCTATACAGCGTTGTCTTTAGTGTCCCATTATCAATATATATTGTTGTGTCCAGAAAGTTTATGCGCTCATTTGAAGATTCCGATGTGAATTTTATTGTTGTGTGAAAAGAATTTAGGAAAGTTACAAATTTATCTAAACTTTCCTGACCATGTTCCATATTATGAATATATCATCTATGTATCGTAGGTATGTGTGGGGCTTGTGCGTGCACGAGATAGGAAATCCGTTTCTAGAGTACCCATAAATATGTTGGCGTAGGTTGGTGCAAAAGGTGTGCCCATACTTGTCCCATGTATTTGTAGATAGTAATTTTCCTCAAATTCGAAGTAATATACGTCAGAACTAGTTCAAGAAGAGACAAGTATACTTCAATAGAGTGTTGTGCATTGTGCTTGGACAGCGTTTCTTTTATCGAGTTTAAACCATCAGGGATTGGAATGTTGGTGTACAGGGCCGTGACGTCTAGTGTTGCGAGAATTATGTTTTGCGGTAGTGTGTCTTTTGTATTAATGTCTTCTATAATTCTGAGTAGATGGGGGGTATCTTGTACAAATGACGCAAGTGTTTTCGGAAAGTCACCAAGGAAGTGGTTAAGAAATGTAGAGAGGCTTTCTGTCGGGGTGTTGTTGTTCGATACTATCGGACGCCTGGGTATAGCGGTGTGAAGTTCCGGGTGGAATTTATGATTTTGGAAGGAGGTAGAAGCGTCCTGCAGCTTGTTGCTTGGTTTTATATACGAAATGACAGTCAAGTTGACCGGTCGGTGCAGACCCAGGACCGCGTGCTATGCAAACTAAAATACGATGTGGTCAACTTTATGTCATAGTTTGCTATATGAAGTGCCCGTCTTTCTGAGGAAAAAAAAAAGAAAGAGAGAGAGAAGCGGGAAAAAAATAGAGTTAAAACACCGAGAACGCAGGAAATTGCTCGCGCGAAAAACAAACGTCAGGCGTTCAAGAAAAATAAGTCCTGAAGGAAGGTAATCACTTTTTTTTTTTTTTTGCATTTTCTTGCACACTCGTTGGAAGAACAGGGCACATTCAAGAAGACAAGCCCCCCGTTCAACGCGCGGAAAGAGTGGGAAGAAAAGAAGAGCCAAAGGCGAGTTCGAATCAACCCCACGCAGGAAGACGCACGAGCAATATGACGCTGCCTACCGCCCTTCCAGACTTCTTCCACCGAACCCAAAGAAACGACAAATTCTACACAGGCCAGCGGGTCCGAAATGCGCGAATCACCGGAGCCAGCAGAAGGTCCTGCACAGAGGTATTGAAAAGAACAAAAAAAGATTATATATAAAATTTCCCATAACCATACGCCAAAATGAACACACCAAGGAAGAGCAAAGGAAGAAAGAACATCACCAGCGACCGGACGGTCCCCTGGTGGCGAATTATTGAACTTCAAAAAAAGCGAAAACATAAAAGAAATACTCGGTATAGCGAACGGACGACAGCGAATAGGCGTTCCACGCAAACGAATCGATGGAAGTAATAAGAAAGAAACAGGACTGGGGAACGCCTCGGGCGATGCCGGTCGTATTCGCATTTAGAACGCCATTGGGCAGTGGACAGGGGACCCAGCATGCTCCGTTACTCCATTCCTTTTTTGTCTTTTTTTATTTTTCAAAATCCTGTCCCTTTCATGGCCTCTTCTTCTTGTATGCCGTTGCGCTCGCCCCCTTTTAAGCGCTAACGGAAATTGATGAACCCGAACACCCACGGACGTCGACGACATCCGCACTGCCACGGCAAAGAAAAAAGAAGGCCAGGAAGAGAGCGGCCGGCAATGGACATTCACGGACCTCACAGTGCGCGATCCTCTTTTATAATTCCGTGCAGTGAATGCGCGCGGCTGACTTGCGGCGTAGGAGAAGGGGCAAAGCCGATCTATAACACCGCGTCATTAGACACGTCAACGTGGGCGTAAACTCGGCTGTCCGCAGACACCACTCCAGCTTTTCAATGCGTAATATGAGAGGTCCCGCAACAGTGAATTTAATTTGGGACCTCGTATTCTATACCTATATACTTTTCTGTATAATGTGCGTTACACCACGTATTCATAATAAATATTCAAACTGGGAACTTAGCCCCATTTAGAATGACAATGCAAATCGGAATTCGTGGCACGTGCAGCTGTGGGCCAGCGCAAGTCGAGCAAAAGTACGGTTGTGCACGGAACTTAATGTGTAAGATAACGAGTAAAATTTACAAAACCAGCGTGATATCCGAAAAGCCAAGTTGTTTAGGGAACCTTGCTCTAATAATGAGGCCTACGTTCTCGTATTTTAGACGTAATTAAAGAAAAAGAAAGAGAGCTGAATGAAGTAAGAATGAGGTAAGTAAGAAGTAAACAAACAGAAATAGTACGGGCGTAAAAAAGCGGACCAGTACGTTGATATTCAATCACTGTTCACCGCTTCGAAACAATAGTTGCAATATAGCTTTTGTAAACTTGGTCACGTTTCAATAATATTTATATTATTCACTAAATTCTGCAGGCTACTTATGTGTGGCCCCAAGCAGTTGTGGGTAAAATTCAAAGAAGTGTTTTGCCCAGAAAGTTATGTAAAGAAAATATTAAATACATAACTATGACAAAAGAACAGCCAAGGAAAGATTCATGGTGGTATTGTTTCACAGAAATTTCTGTGCCTGCAAGAAATCTGACAGCACCGCCAGCACAACTTTGTGGCGTCAAGTTCTCAAGCTTGTCCATGCGTGTGTTCCAATCCTGGCCGCCATTTAAGACAGACGCCTATCCGACGTGACGCTATTTCGCGTCAGCAACAAGAACAACGAAATCTCAGAAAAGCACGTTGTCACTGTATTTTAGCATTTTGCGTGTTTAACCTACGAAAAATACAACGTAGCTTACAATTAGGCGCATAAAAATGAATGACCACATTTTCTTGTGTGCAACCGGCCTTCCCGTCGAATTTCCAAGCAATCTGGTCAGCCGCCATCTTGTTTGGACAGCAAAGTAGCCTAGACTGTAAAATAATTTACACGCCTAAAATGGGATAAGTGTGCAAATCGGCGTATGACTCATACCCTTACACTTAAAACGAGTGTAAGGGTGCGAGTTATGCACCGATTCACACAATAATTCACTTTTAAGTGCGTAAATTCTTTAACAGTGTACACCGTTTTTGACTTAGGTTTCGTGGAGCCTGTCTCTATTGCCGTCTCCGTAAGAATTGTAACGAGGCTTAAAATGGCCGCGGTGCGCTTAGCCGTCTACGGTGAGTATTGAACACAGCCCGCATGGCCACAGAGCTATAAACAACCGCCAGTAGTGCATCGCTTTCCGGCGGCAGCAACAACGATGTGGGGACGAGACGCTCGGAAGCGGGGTTATTGGGAAAAGATGAATAAAGGCGGGGGAGTAGAGAAAAAATTCCTCCCTGCTACTGCGTTCGGGAGGACCAGACGGCGCGTCACCTGGCCAGCATGTAGGGAAGGGGGGGAGGCGGTTAAAATAGGGAAGAAAGGTCAAAGCAGAAACGAAACGAGGAAAGGCGAAGTTAAGGGAGGAAGTTGGCTTGGAGGGAGCGGGTGCAAAGGCGTGGCAATGAATTAATGAGGACCGAATGAAAATGAAATGATAATAGGAAACAACAGGTGAGGAGATTATAAAAAGAGACACCGATAAAAAATATGAAATAAAATAAAATAACAGGTAAGTAAGTAGGCACGATTAAACGGGAAGCGAATCGGGAGGCAAAGTACTGTGGCTACAGTGTAAGACAACAGGGTGGACAGCAAAGGGGCGCTTGTTCAGTTGATGAAACGCAAGAGTGTGGAGGCAGGCGGTGACTTGAGAGAGAGAAAAAAAAAAGAAAACTGAACGAGTACTGGCCCAAGACGTAGGAAAAAAAATCAAGCGATAAAAACGGTTAGGTGTGTATATGGATAATGAAATATATATGGATAAAGAAAGGTGAAGGAACCACACACTGAAGTGAGTGAGACATTATGTACCCACACAGTTTAAGAAGAAACCAACGCAAACCATGTGGGAGTGCGGGGATAGACAGCATAGTGGGCTTTACACCGTCTCTTATAGCGACAGAAGCTTGTACCCTTTTTTTTTTTCCGGTGCCTCATTTACTCATAATATACAGGGGTGCGTAATGCGATACCCGTCCATTAGCAAGGGAAGATGAAATAAAAGAAGCAATGAATTTCCCACATTTGGGAAAAGGGGAAAACGCGGTGACGGTGAAAGAAATTATGCTATAAGTTTGCGCTTAAAAGAAGTAAAATTGGAGCGGAAAGTCTTGTCAGAGTGCACATTGGAGCATCGAAGACGTTTTCGAAGAATGTGCAAGTAATTTTTTTATATATTTGCATACTCGAGAAGAGAGAGAGATAAATGAGATGCGATAGGCAAGGAGGTTAACCGGACGGTAGACGTCCAGTTTGCTACCCTACACTTAGGAAGGGGTAATGGGAGGACAGAAACATAAAGAAAAGGCAAACACTTAGAGAAGGAGATTAAGAAAAAAGAAAACACACACACACAAACGAACTCAGGAGCGTCACAGTCGTTCAAACAGGTCGCTTGACCGGAGGAACTTCAGTAACGCCCTCGTCGCCTTCTGCTGTGAAGACCGTATCAGTCGGCATTCTAAAATCGTCTGCTCAGAAAGCGGCCGGTCGTCGAGGCGTGCCAACTCCGTTACGAGAATAGTAGAAAGGCTCGAAAGGGCATATAGGGTGTAACGATTGAGTATTAGTTTGCAATCCTGTGGCTTGGTGTTGTAGTGGGCGCTGTTCTTGCTGTTACTTTCAGCGTGTCATTTCACATTTCAAGCATAGCTTCCCATTTTTCCCACCTGCATGAATATCATTGATAGCATAGACACAACAATATTAGCTAACAAAATTTTGCGCTGTGTTTTGTGTGCTGCTAAAGCCGGTTGTCAGAGAACATCTCCATTAAAAAAAAAAAAGGGGGGGGGGGAAGTAGGGGCGGGCGAACATTAGAAGTTTCGAATACGAATCGAATATTGCACACTATTTGTATTCGTATTCGAAAAAGGAACTATTTGGCATTTCGGAATATCGAAATTAACAACATATTTTGCAACAACCGACTGTTAAAGTCGGGTTACTGCTCTCCATCTGCTATACAAAGCATCACACATTATCAGAAGCGAAACAGGTACAAAATGTTTTAAACTAATGTAGAAACAAAATTGGTAATTAAAGCTGGGTTTTCGTTTTCACGACGAAAACCTAGATGAAAACCTAGATTTTTTTTTGCCTGTAGTATGTAACTAAGTGTTCCTTCAAGTGATGTCTTTCTTTTAACTGCGTCTGCAGCACAGCTTGTTTTTTTTTTTTCGCAACTTTTAATCTTATTTTAACAACCACTAATGCAGGGTTCTTAGAAGGCTAGCCATACAGCAGCCGTTCAATCTTGAAAAGCATGTTTGCAACCAGGCCCTAAGGATCTCGAGAGGTTACTTCCGCAGTTCTTTTATTGATAATTAGTGGTCGTGTGTTTAAATTCAATGCTTATTCTCCGTTATTGTATGCTGTCCTTTTTTCACTAATCAGCACTAGCAAGATACCTAATTCTACCGATATAAAGATTCCTGCTATAAATATGGGCGTCTGCGTATGACTATTCGATATTCGATTCAGTATTCGATACTTACTGTCGTATTCGATTCGTTTTCGAAAAAAACTTTATATTCGCCCACCCCTAAAGAACTTCAGGATATGTGCCAGGTCGAGGGTTCGAACCCCGGCCACAGCGGCCGCCTTCCGAGGGTGGCTGAATGCAAAAACACCCGTGCATACGATGGCATTGGGTGCAAGTAATTACAGAGTTCACAGAAGGTCAAAGAATCACAGAAGGCCAAAGAACCACGGAACGGTTCAAATTAATCCGGAGCCCTTCATCCACGGCGTCACTCATAACCAACTGCGCAGTTTAGGGAGCTTTAATCCCACAATTTAATTCACTTGCTTTACCGCAGCAGCAGGTGCTATCCGGACTATATGTAGTGCCAATAGGCATTCAACTTTATGTGAAACACCTGCAGTCCTCGACAAACTTGAAGCAAATTGGCGACGACGTAGGGGTAGCAGCGATGACAGCGAGGACAACGATAACGGCGATAAGAGCTTGACTAACACATCTTGCAAAGAAAACAGCGATTTGCGTACTCAAATACGGGGTAGTTGGCCGATGGGCCCCAGGAAACAATGTCAAAAAATTTCACCGACGATTACGACACTGCCTAACGCGCAATTTGAGCGTAGCTCTATAAGTGTTTTCATTTCCTGATATATATATATATATATATATATATATATATTGGCTGGCGCGGACAACCTGTCTCGTGCGGACCGTTGCAAACGGAGCGAAGCCTGGCGAAACTGCCTCGCTAATCGAGAGATCGCGAGAGGCAGCCCGCGGGTGACGCGTGGGCGCCATTCCCAGCAGCCGCCGCAGACAGCACATCCACTCATGCAGCGCTTTGTTTCCATATGTCTGACGCGCGCTACGCTGGCGCAAACTCGTAGTCACGGTAGCCGCAGAGCTTCCATCCTCGCGCCCTCCGCTTCCGTCCTCGCGCTCTCTCCACTATCGCCGTTTTTCATCCCCCGCTGCGCTCAGCGTTCGCGCTTTCATCCTTCGCTGTCTCGCTCGCTTAGTTACGAGGGACGACGACGGCGCTCACGATAAGAACGGGCGCCTAGAGCTGCCCTCTAAAATGTGCGAGACGGCACGCTTCAGCCCGAGGAAGGTCGCTCTCAGTCTCGGTGTGATATGACCTGCCGCCGGCGCTGTCCGAATAAGGGTCCTAATCTCGCACTACGAGCTGCAGCGGAGGCGTGGCGTTCCTTTTTTACATTGCCAGTTTAACGGGAACGCGCAAAACGGGGCAGTTTGCTCGCTCCCGAACTCACAACTTTCTTTAACAGAATATATATCAGGATATGTATGGCTGACGGCGACAAGAGTTCATTGCCTGACATACAAGATGGAACATAGTCATCTTTCCGAGAGGAACGATGTCAATGACTGCTGCGTCGAAAGGCGCGCGGTGACCAAGCGCAGCATCTCGCACCACCTACGCGTGCGCGAGCCTATTGTAAGAGACAAATACGAACGACGAAATCGTCTCCAAAGGGCAGAATGGGGAAATAAGGAAATGAGACCCGAAGCATCGTTTCCCAAAGGGGCGCACGAGCGGCTAACTCTGGGGAAAACGGCATAAATAGATATACGCAACGAGGAGATTAAAAACAGTAAAGTAAAAAAGGGAAGATGAGTGAGAGAGAGAGAGAGGGGGGGAAATGAGAGGGTAGCGTCTAGATTCCTCGCACACACACAGCGGTGTCCCGTGTGGCCGGCAAGTGTGCTTTCGTCGAGGACGGCGTAGAAAAAAAATTGCCGCAGAAAAAACGAAAATAAGTAAAAAAGGAATGAAAGGGGAATCAAACAGATATAATAAAAACGGGAAGTAAGCGACGCAGTGGATCGCTCTGGACGCAGGGGCCCCCGCCGCGAATGGGGAGAGAATGAGACGAGGGAGGAGCGGGCGGTGGTGGGTGGTGGGCCTTTCGGACATTTAAGAATCGATCGGCGGTCTATCGGGATTGGACGAAGCAGCGCCGGACACTGACCCACCGCGCGCGCGTGCACGCGCGGCCAGCTTTTACGACTTTTTTTTTAACTTTTTGTTTTCTTTGTTTCCCTTTCTTCCCCATCTCCAGTAACCCGCGCTAGGCCCAACTTCGCCGCATGTAGCTTTATCTTATTTCCCGAAATTCGAAGCTCGCTTTTCTTTTTCATTTCTCGCTGTGTTTTCTGTATTTGGTCATTCTTTAGTCGGCAGCCCCTTCGCGCGTTCCCGGTCCACCCTCGTTTCCCCCCTATCCTCGCTTCCGTCTCCCCATTCCTCGAAACTTGTTTTATACCCTTCCTCGTTGAAATTGAATCAATATCTCGATGCTCGGACTGAGCCGTAAAAAAAATGGGGCCGCGGTCCGAGAGCTCTCTTTTGTCGGACCGCTCGTATATATAGATACACGGAGTTCGATGAGTCTCCATTATCTTTCTGCTGTCGTTTGGTGGTCAGCGCTATCTCCTCTCGCTAATCGGGAACGTTGTCGGAGTATTCGGGAGCGAGAAAAGTTGAGCACGAATAAAACGCTTCATTGGGAAACACACTCCAAAACTTTAATTGGCGCAGTGGCACTCTGCTGGGCAAATGAGCTACATTCTTAAGGCGTGACGTATAGGACAGTCGATTCTCTTTGCAATCAGATAGAGGAATGTGACGCAAAACGCGATAGAAGGGAAAGTGTCCACATCTTTATCGAGCTGTCTCATTTCAGTGAGCGCGCGCACAAACGACATGACAGTTTTGACATAACCAAAGTGAGGCGCTGACGCTGCCGAAATGTGTAATAAGTATACACAGCAGTTCATTTTAACAGGATCAGACGCACTGCATTGCAGATTTTTGCTTCTTTTTTTTTTCTGCGGATAAGTGTGCTATCATTATTCGGGTGTTTGTTTTGTTCCACGTCACGTTTCGCGTTAATTTATTATTATTACGTACTATTTCTGTGAGAAAAAGAGCAACGGCCTCGCTTATAAGCACATACATCTCGCAAAAAACATATATATATATATATATATATATATATATATATATATATGTCGCCTAATACTATATTATTAACCAATTGAAAAGAGTTGTAGCTAACGCCATCAAACGGCGACAATGGTGGTGGTGGAGGTGGTCGGCGGTGATGTTGAAGCACGCGGGGTTAGCCTTGAATATATAGCCGGCAATTGTTCCGCCTTGGCCTCCTATAAGTTGAGATAAGGGGTGTGTCACCAGGTGTCGATGAGCTCCCCGTCTAGCTCAAAGGCACTCAGCAGTCGTTGCACTCTCTTCCTGATTACCGGGGGTCCTCCGGGGATAGCGACGCCTTCAAAGGTCTTGTGCGTAAGACCGCTCTTTTGCAGGCTGTCGACCATCGCTTTTCTTTCTGTGTCGAACTGCGGATATACACGTATGAAATGTTCGGGGAAGCGCAACGCGACAACTCATCTGCATGAACTCCAACCGGGAGCAGACGGAACAATGCAAGACTTACTGCACCAGCTATCGCGTCACTTCACATTATAGAAGAAAGTGGAAGAAGAGTATCTAGGCGTAAATTTCTTCCTCAAGCATCGAGCATTTATGATAAAGCTTTTCATCATCGTTATCATCATCGTCACCAGCCTATATTTATACCCACTGCAGGACGAAGGCCTCTCCCTGTGATCTCCAATTACCCCCGTCTTGCGCCTGCAAATTTATAACTTCGTCGCCCCACCTAGTTTTCTGCCGACCTCGACTGCGCTTCCCTTCTCTTGGTATCCATTCTGTAACCCTAATGGTACACCGGTTATCCATCCCACGCACTACATGGCCTGCCCAGCTCCATTTTTTTTATCTTAGTATCAATTAGAATTTAGACTATCCCCGTTTGCTCTCTGGTCCACATCACTCTCTTCCTGTCTCTTAACGTTAAGCCTAACATTTTTCGTTCCATCGCTCTTTGTGCGGTCCCTAACTTGTTGCCGAGCTTCTTTGTTAACCTCCAAGTTTCTGCCCCATATGTTAGCACTGGTAGAATACAATGGTTCTACACTTTTCTTTTCAACGACAGCTATTATGCACCTATTATTCTTACGCATATATCGACAGAATTTGTGAAGTCTCTCACGCTTTCCTAGATTCGTCTTTCATTGCTGCTAGCCCACATCAAGACAATCACTTGGTCGGGACGAATGGACTCACCGCCACGACCGGGAACTCGGCTGGACCCCGACAGCAACGGCTCGAAGTAAGAGTTCTTACGAAATAAAATTTATATCTCTGTCTATCTCCCTCTCTCTTCGTTTATTATTATTTTTTGATAACTCAAACAGCTATTCTTTCTCCTGTTTACCTCATGCCTAAGCGACAGGCCGTTTCTCGTGCCCAAAGCCAAGCATACGAGCAAATTCCACATCAATACACGCAGAGAAACAAGCTCCGAACATTGCTCAAAAAAAAAAAAAAAAAGAAAGACAGAAATCGGCCCGATAGTTGAGGTTTATTGGTTAAAACTTAGGCGAGCCCGAAATCAGCCCAAGCGGATCGCTACACAACGCGTTGCTTTCAAAACATCAGGCAGTACATTCGCGAGTCACAGATGACTAAACAAATCACCCTGCGAAACAGAACACGAAGCTCACGTCACAGCCGCATGGTGGCGCTCTCCGCGCGCGTCGTGCACCGGAAGTGCGTAAGGGAATAGCCCCGGATGCGGGAACGCCCATCGCCATGGGAACACACGTGCCTGCGTTTAGCCCTGGAAGCGGGTTCGATGGTTTCACCCTGTCGGGTCCCCTTCTGGCAGCGAGCATGCAAACAAATGAATTCGTAATAATAAGAATCAAAAGAAAAACGGTAAATGTTCGCGATTCAGTGACTGGTTCAACATTTTTTTTTTGCGAAAAGAGACAAAAACGTGAAATTTTCGTTCTTAAGAGCAAGTTCGGAAGGCCAAGATTAGATTTCATCAGCGAAAAACTAGCAGTACGGGAGTAGTTTGATGCGATAAAGCGAGCTGAGCGAGATTCTGAACAAACTCTACGGCATCTGCAAGGCTTACGTAAGCCTGGATCCCAGACAGCACACGCATACTCGAATTTAGGTCCAATTAGCGTTTGATATACTCGTATTAATAAGTTGAAATGGCTTGGTGCTTCAGCAAAATTGTGGCGTTCTTTTCTGTGAGTATATTACTGCGTTACATGTTCCACAGGAGTGAGCCTTTCATGTAGCAGATATGCGCACGACTGCTTGACCAGACGTGCATGAAAATGGCCTTGCAGTGCAGTTTACGGGCGTATCGCGGACGACCTGTTAGCTTTCCGATTAATCACTTATTGCTTCATTAGCGATTTAGGTATTGAATCCCATGTCACGACGAACGTGAGGAAACAAGCGCCGATCTATTGATGGTTTACACTAATATAATATTTTTTATTTAGTACATATAGTATAAGTACATTAAGGTTGATACTTCATTCATATCGATTCATATAGATTCATATAGATTGATTCCTATATTTATTCATGCAGACCCAACAGCCAGTGGATGTGTAGCTTAAGGGAGGGATTTGACGAGCAAACAATAACCGAACACAGAAAAAAGAGCTAATTTCACTCGATACGGTCACTTTTCACGGAAAAAGTAATAAAAAAACAACTAAGAAGCAGAAAAGAGAAACAAAGTATTCACTACCTGGATAAGAAAATGGCAACATCCATAAATATCAAAAAATAGAAAATTAATTTGAAGAATAGCGCGTTATCAGACAGGCAGAGTCGATGAAAAGGAGTTGTGTTGTAGTGCGTCCAGAACACGAACATCAAAACGTCTATTTTTTTTTTTTTTACGAGGGCGAATCATAAAGTCTTTGCCCCTATTTTTTATTACCCAAAATGAGGCACATACAGGTAATTACAAATATTCCACGTAGTATTCTACGTACCTTACAATATTTTTTCCACATAGTCCCCACAACGGTTCAGACATTATACTTCCATGGCAGCACTATAGCACTTGAGATGCCCCTGTGGTAGAAGAATTCGTCCGGATGACTGTGGAACCCCCGTTGAACTGCTGTCTTGGCTTCATCGTTGAACGAGAAGGTTTGCGAACTCATAACACCACCACCTCACACTTCTCAAAGCGACACACGTTTCTCCATTCGTGGGCTGCATTTCCCTGTGGATTTCGATGGGCGGTAATTCCTCCCTTGATTCATAGAAAACGAATTGCACTTCGTTGCTTACGGACTTACGGATTCGTAAACATTGCCATTGCTATTCTTTTTTTAAATCTTGCTTATCTTCGGCATTTCTCGTAAGAAATTGGAAGCTCTCTAATCCTCCGCTTGCTACAGCTGGTAGAATTTAGCTTTCTCTCCCTGATGCAACACATTTTATTCAAATCAATTCGGCAGTTACCTAATGAGAGTATTTATACGTTCCACACGTATTTGAAAATGATAATTGGAGTTGTTTACGACCCATAGCTTTCTCTTAACTCCGAAAGTATACGTGATGGGGTCATAGTCGCACGAGCCTCGTGACTGAATTCAGAACCAGCGGGACATGTTAATTTCGGCACCATAAGCATAGTACCGCGTTCGCCAGCGGCTCCCACAAACCGCCCGCCTATTGGAAGACAGCCAGCGATACAAAATGAAATGAACGCCCGCGTACAACCTCCAGTACCACGTCGCACAGAATCGCTGTTTGCAACGCCGTCTATCCAGCCGGGGTTTCCCTGGGAAGCCAGAACGCTCGGATTGTTGTTGTTCCAATGGCTCACTTCCCAAACTCCCCCTCCTCTTAGCTCACGCAGGCTGCAATACTGGCACGAATGTTGCGTAAACGCCATGCATGGATGCATGAACGTTTTAAAGGTGTATGTGTGTACTACTATGTATTTATGAATCGGCTTCAATCTCTGGCGTGTCAAAGGCCGGCGAACTGGTGGCGGTGGAGGAAAAGGAAAACACGGGAGACGAATGTGAAGCGGAAGGAACGTGAAGGGGGGATGGTAAGGAACGCCCCCTGTAGTGTAGATATATGTACGCAAATTTCTGGGTTGCGAAAAAAGAAAGAAAAGCTTCTTTGGGTTTCTTTGTGTTTGTGTTTGTTTACCTCCACGAGCCGTCACCGGTGTTCAGCTGTTTTTTTCGTAGGGCCCGGAGAGGGAGAAAGGGGGCGCTGCGCAACGTTTATTTTGGTCGTCTGCTCGGCGGCGTCTGCAACGGAGCGTATAAAAGATGACCTATATATCATTTTTCCGTTTGGCACGCGAAAAATAACACCCGGGCAACTGACGCGATGCTTTTCTGATTGCTTGCTTGCTTATACTCTACTGTACCCCACATTTGCGTTCTTTCATTCTCGAATATCTGCCAGCTACGCTTACGCTATATCGCCTTGTATTTCTTTCGTTTTATGTTTACCTCGATATGAACTTCTGCACAGAAATCACGGTTCAGTCGCGTAGCAGACGACGGGTTTTATTCTATTCGCCTGCGGATGTTTCTTTTTTTTCCCCCTTTTTTTTACTTCTTTTTAGTTAGTCCGTTTAGGACTAAATTCTTTCGTACGGCAGCCGGAGCGTGTATTTGTTCATTTATTACGGCGCATTATATTCGTGTCAGGTTACGAAAACAAAATGCAAAAAGAGAAAGGAACGTCAAGGCGTACACGGACGAAATTTAAAAAATAATAATAAGAAAAAGCAGTAACGAACAGAAGATTTTTTTTTGTTATGTTACGGACGAACGACCGCACCCCACGTATTGACGATAGCATTTTATTTACCGGCTCGGTTCTGTGCTTAGATCGCTACCCAAATATTAGTCGTTTGCGCTGCGTGTGCCCTCCTGTTTCCTCCCATTACAACGTCTGTGACAGCACTTCCGAGTTGTTAAATATTCCTGAGTTGTCCTTAATTGTGTCGGGCGCAATCAGCATCGCTACACCATAACATCACGTCTGTGCACAAACACACACGCACAGACCTGCACAAACGGCTGCAGCCTGAATTGGTGTTCATTGTGATATATTGCGTGGTGATCGCGACTTGCTGTGATCGTGTGTCTGTGTCCTCGGTCTTTCTCTGTTTTTTTTAAATCTTTCAATTGTTCACTGCCCTCTGCCAGTGTAGGGTAGCAAACCGTATTTTTACGGTCTCGATAACGTCACTGCCCTTCTCCCATCTTTCGTCTCTCTCTCTCTCTCTCTCTGCAGTAAAACCTTGTTATAAACGAAGTTGAAGGGGGAGCCAGAAATACTTCGTTAAATCAATTACTTCGTATCTCTATTATTATGTTATATCCCGTTTCTTTCTCACGAGATTTGGCTATATATAAATTACAGTAGGATTTTCCGCATACTCTGTTGAGATTGTTTTGAGTTCGCTTTATTTTCACCGTGTTATTGGCACGTCAGTACATGCGAAAAATGTATCTAAATGTGAGGATATAGCGGGAAAAAGCTGCATTTTAGCAGCTTGACTAGCCCCGCCTACCTCCTGCTTACAAAGGCAGCAAGGAAAATAAGCTCACGCAAAACAATTCAAAGCAATGGTCTGATCTAACTGTATAATTCGCACAATTCTCACGTTTCAAGGTACAAAAATATTCATGATATCATAGTTATCTGACATGAAGAAACGGCTGTGCTCGTCTGCACCCATGTCTCTCGCAGACGCTCGAAGGAAAATGCGAAAAGTGCGTACACACTTACCTGACTCAAAGAGTTAAAAAAAAAGGTAAACTTGGCGGTAATGCAGTTCCACTCAACGTGAAAGCTGGGGCAGTGCGGAGCAGTGATTCGGCGGCGTTTCTCTTGTGTTTTCCCTGTGTTCATCTTGTTTTATTCTGTGTTCATCTTGTGTTTAGCAATCCATCATCCGATTTGACACCTGTGCTAAGGCACAGCTGGTGGGAAACCACCACACGCACATGGAGCCAAAGCCCTTGCTGATGATAGAAGCATTTTAACGAATTTCTGTTAATTAATGCACTTAATGCTTGATTATTCCTGTCTTGTAAATTATTCTGAATCATGATAGTTTATTGTGAACCGGTTCTGATCAATTCTGCACTTGTTTTGACCCTGTTTTGAGCACTTGTTTTCGAGCATGACCACGCGACAGACGCCGACAGCCCGGGTCCTGAAACTTAAAACGAGTGGTTTATGTGCCACAGTCCTCTGCGGGCAGGCCATTGTCATATTTAGCACTATGATTACAGCCAGGTCATAGTCGTAATTGGAAGTCAAACTTCGAGCTAAGAATAGACTGCATACGCGTGCTTCCTAGGTGAGCGATAAACTGTTTACTACTGGAAAGCCAAGAACCATGCGCAATCACGTGAGGCTTTTAATTGGGTACCTGAAGCAGCACCTTAAAGGAGGTTATCAAAGTACAAAAAGATCATTTTTGATTGATCGCCTGATGAGCGATCTGCTACCTATAGGAAGTCACCGAAATGCAAGGAGTTGTATGTAATCCTCGTGTCAGTTGTTTATCTCAAAATAACTGACAACAGCAGCTTTCTAATACGTGATTAGTATCAGGTGTTATGTAGTGGCGCTGGATACTTCTAAAATTATTGCTTATTTATACCTAAAAATAATAATACAGGAAGATATTGCAGAGCACAAGAAGGCACTCATTTCCAACACCTGATATGTAAGACAGACAAAATCTTTTCTTTTTTTTCATTCAGACATATAGAAATCCAGCAAAGGAATCAAAATATACAGCCGGATGTCTTAAAGCACTACCCTGTAGACTTCCCATAAAAAATTGAAAGAAAACAAATGTTTGTGGTAGAGCAGATTCAGTTCACTGATTAAGGCTATCTTTTAGGTAAGTGAGGCAAAAAAAAATAACAAAAAAGTTAGGCGCTATTTGAAGAAACAGATGTGCAGAAAAAGCACAAGGTTTATGGAATAAACTGGTGAAAATTATGAATCACAAGTTACGCAAAAAGAAACAGCAATTCTCTGTTGAAGATCCCAACGATTGATGATGCCTTGATTTAATTCATAATGCAGTTCCAGAGTGCTATAAGTGCGAATTAACATTTAAGCTTTCCGTAACTAGTGGTTACTTCTGGTTTTAACTAATTATTTGCCCACACAAAACGAACTACGTTATTATTGTTGAGTATTACTCTGTAAAAGAGCGACTAAAGGCATCTGTACGTAAAGCGAACTTGCACTATACAAATACGCTACAAAAAAACTTGAATAACAATAATATAAGTTATTACGCTCCTCGAAATGTGCGGAATCCTTACTGCCAATGAAATGAAAATTAAAGTTAGAACGCAGGGTGGTTCAAAGTTCAGGTACTACATATGCGTAGTCGATAATTATGTTGGCGCACATCTGAAAGCTATAATAGTTGATCTAAATCATGTATGCGACCAGTCCTTTCAGGTATCGAACGATTACAAAAAAAAAAACGACCTTGGACCGAACGCTTAAACGGACACTAAACAAGGAAAGTCAAATTAAGCTCCAGTGGTAATCGTACACCTGTGAAATACCAGAAACGTCTGTCTCACCGTGAGCGGCGAATTCCCGGTCTAGCTCCACTTGTACGTCACGGATGTTGAACAACGTATTGCCTTGCGCAGGGTAGCAAACCGGAAGCATAGATATGTCTTAAAGCGAACAGCTTTCTTTGGGTCTTTCTTCTATTTCCATGGTGGTCGGGGGTTGGACTTTCATCGCAGCTTAAACGACACCAATGCAAAGGGTGCGTGCGCTCCCGCGTAAGCGAGTTGAAAGAACATCTATTCACTCGTATAGGCGCGCGTGCAGCAGTGATAAGTACCAACACAGGCACATAAAAAAATATGGGGTTTTACGTGCCAAAACCACCATCTGACTATGAGGCACGCCGTAGTGGGGGGACTCCGGATTAATTTGGACCACCAGGGGACAACCTGCACCTAAATCTAAGTGCACGGTTGTTGTTGTTTTAGCATTTTGTCCCCATCGAATTGCGACCGCCGTGGCCGGGATTCGATCTCGCGATCTCTTGCTCAGCAGCCCAACACCATAGCCACTGAGCAACCGAGGCGCATACAAGGACTACACATGTATGCATGTAATGCAACACGCTCGATATAAAACAGAGCAGATTGAACAAACGGAACGGTAAATGATGTTGGAATTCAGAGTTATGCGGAAACCCGTCTTGTCGGAAAGAGGCATGATTAACAAGAGAGATCGCCTGCCAAGAAATACAAAAAAAATAAAAAATAAATATAAATAAGTCAGCTTAATGATAAATTCAAAGACGTAACGACTTTTAGTTTTCCAATAAATGCTTTTTACTTCTTGGTGGTCTTTTTTACATCGCAGTAAATGATGCGGTGCGGGGAAGAACACTGGCAACTGCCAGGTCAAGAACACTCAGTGTTCGTGCAAAAAACATCATTTGCCCACCTCATATATGCGTATACGGGGTGCTCATTTTCCAAGTTTTACGGAATGTTTTGCAACATTGGCTGCTGCAGATATAACGCAATTCTAGTTAGTCCTTGAGCTGGATTATTCAGAGAGGTAGACATTACTCGCACGCGAAATCAAAACAGACAATCTTCTAATTAACAAAAAATCTGAAATTAGCTTACTAATTAACCACGTAACGGCACATATTGCAATTTACGAATCGTAGCCGGTGAGTTGGACAAACCATGCCTACTTAGAATGAACTTCCAGAATGACGCCATGCAATTTCCAGATGTGCTCCATCAAACTCGCCGTAAAAGTGCACTGTTGTTCCACTTATTTTCTTTTTTTAAATAAAAATGCTCTTTTATACATTGAAGCACAAAAGTAACTAGAACGCCCATGCATTTCGTCCGACATTTTGGGAAATAGTATCTTTAAACTGATGTCATCCCGGAAACTCATTTCAAGTGGATACGTCTTGTACACTCACCGGCTACAATTTGTAAATTGCAATATGTGCTGCAAAGTAATTATTTAATATTTACAGCATTTTTCTTGTAATTAGTTAAATATGTTTCTCAATTTCCCGTGCTAGTAATGTCCGCCTCTTTGAATAATACAGCTCGAGAACAATGAGTATGCTATCTGCCACAGACGATCTTTAAAATTTTCGTGGAACTTAAAAATGATCATCAGTTGCTCGTGCAGTCATCGGCGAACGGCAACTACTATAACTCTTTGAGACGCAACTGCTGTCCATTTACACCACCGCTACAAATGGACTCCAGTTCTCTCCGGAATTACGCAACGAAGCAGCAAACATTAGCCAATATTCTCACTGCAACCAATGTACACGCCTTCAATCGCATCATTCCTCTAACGAAACTAATAGCTTTATTAGAAGCGTTCGGCTATTCACTCACGTCAACAATCATCGTCGAATGTTTCTGGTTAACATCCCCATTTTCCTCATCATTTACATCATTTTACACCGTTCCTATATAACGAAACTTTTATGGTAATAGCAGACATCTTTAAATCACTGTAACTTTCGCAATACCTATATATTTACCCACTTCACAGCGCCTGATTTTTCAGACCTTTTTACAGCCATCGTACATCTATCAATCACATTTAATGATTCGATTTCAATCAGTATTCACTGGCAAATCATCGCCACGTGCATGGAGCTCTTTGACCATATCAGGCCCTTGCGTCCACAAACCCTACACATCATCATCATCCATTTTCCTCCTTCTCTCTTCCTCTGTAATAAGAGGCCACACAGTGAACCTCGCATGTACGGAGCCCAAATCGAAATCCCTCAGCCGTTCGTGCGACGCACCAGACAATTTCACAATTTCAGACTCCCCCCCCCCAACCCCCGGCACGTCCTCTGTCACAAGTTCGACACGGATCTCCGACATCTGCGTCCTACACGTAACCGCCTTCCCGCTCTGCTTGACCGTAAGCCCCCAGCAGCCCCATCCACTTGTTTTCGCCAATCAACTTTTTTTTTCTAGATCTAACGACAGACGCTCGCATAAAACCAGATGTCACGCTGCAGGCTTCGCCGCCGGCATATCTAAGGCATCGCGCCACGCGCCATCTCCCTGCGGTCTCCGGTGTTGAATCTCCTGCTCCACAATTTTTTTCGCTTTCGGTTTCGCATTTGTTATTATTTCTATTTTCAAGTACACGCGCATGCGTCCATCTCGGGGAAACCGGAACTGGCGCCCAAAAAACCCGGCAGAGATGGTCCGCTGGGTTCATTCATTTCCGGGCTGGCGTCCGGAACCGTCCAGGTGCGAGAGCATGACCTACATGTATACGTATCCTCCTGAACCCGAAACACGAGAACTTGACGTGTGTAGGAGACCACACCGATGGGCTTCCGTGTGGTCGGCGGCAAAATGAACCCAAGGAATTCGGAAACTGCGTACTTGATGAACGCCGAAGTAAACATTGTATAGCGCTAACAAACAAGGACAAAGAACACAGCGCACGGTGGACAAAAAAAAAAGAAGAGAAAAAGAAAAAAAAATAAGAAAAGCACGCAGTGACAGACGCGCTCAGCGTCTGTCGTCAACCAACTCGCGGAACAAAACGTTTCGCTTATGAACGTATGAACAAGCCCTAAAAGATACAAGAAAATGGTAAAAATAGGTAAAGTATGGGGGTTTACGTGCCAAAACCCCCATCTGATTATGAGGCACTCCGTAGTGGGAGACTAGGGATTAATTTGGAACACCTGGGGTTCTCGAACGTGCACCTAAATCTAAATACACGGGCCTTTTCTGCATTTCGCCCCCATCGAAATGCCGAAGAAGTGGTGAACTCTTATACAGAGAGCGCGAGCAATTACAGATCACGTAAAGTACCATATTACGGAGTTGTAGCTTGTCCGTACACCAATTAGAATATACGGAATACCGAAGACGTGGACGACGACAAACATCGCTGGTAGCGCCACCTTGAGACGCTGTTGTTCCACTTGAGCGTATAAAGCTATTACTGCAATTACAGGCCACGTGAGACTCAGCTATAGGGGTGTAAAAGTGCTGACAGCAACACAACCGCGAATGTAAAGTGACTTTTTACTTTTCATTCAACAAGAAGGTACAATAACGTACGTTTCAGATGCATCGTGGTTCGATAAACTACCGCACTTGTCGCTACCATCGATGCTTCTTCCTTGAATGTTCTGGTGTATCGGTATTACGTAAGCAGATCATGCGTATACAGACGGGCTGTGAGAGAGATGAGAGATCTAAGTTAAGTAAATAATTTGAGGTCACCCAGAGGATAATCGTCACATATAGTGTCAGTGACACAGACAGAGACGTATACAAAGTCACACAATGTACAGTGAATGTCGCACAATCATAATATGTCGCAGTATCCTGTTTAAGTAATGCAGCAGCAGGTTCATAGCTGCTCGAACTGGTGTCTGCAAAGGCCAGTGTCTGAGAATATTGGTTTGCGTGAAGTGGCGATAAACCGACTGCTCTGTTGTGGAGGAGAGTATGATTTTGCCTGTGTTTCTTCTAGTGAGCATGAAAACATGTACATGTCTGAACCGTTATATGATTCATTATTTTTGCACAGCACAGGTGGGTGCCATTCACAAAGCTGTCCGTATATGCTTGAGCCCGTCGTAAGAACCGGCGCGAGCCATGGCCTGGTAACGCGAGAATGTGATCAACAAATTATTGCTACTTTTATTACTTCTTGCAATGAAAATTGCTCAAAATTCGACTCCTGAACAGGAAGGCCACAACAAACGCAGTAAAAGAAAATAAACAATTCGTTTCGGCGTAATGACGTCATGTGTTAAAGGGCACTACTGTCCCATGAAAAAAAGAAAGAAATACGCAGAAGTGTAAAGAGGGCGCTGATCAGACTACAGTCAACCGAGACAACTTATAGCTGTAGGAATTGTGAACTTGTCATTGCAAACATCATTATCATCATCATATTCAAGCATCTTCTACGACGAAAGCTTCTGCCAAATATATATTTGACCTTGTACTGTGTCAGTAAAAGCTATAATTAGGTGTAGTGTTGTTGAGGGGAATTACGGGCAGGAAGAGAAGAAGTGGACAGGACAGACGCTCACTCACAACTGAAGTTTAATGAAAAGTTTTCAGGAGTCCTGTCCACTGCGTATTTCCCTGCCCGTAAGTACGCTCAACTACACTACATGATGCACCAACTGGCCCAACAGTCTACGCTTCTATAATTAGAAGCCATCGAATTTCCTGATTTCTTCATACCATCCATCTTCCTTGCGACCTTCATCCCGTGCCTTGAAATTTTCTAACTCGTCACAGTACGTAATCCTCCATCGCCTTCGAACTACGCCTCCCTCCGCTTGACAGACACTGTGTTAGTCTAACAGACCACTAACTATCTGCCCTACCTATCACGAGCTCTGCCCAACTCCATTTCTTCATGTTGACATCAACTAGAAATTCGGCTAGACCCGCTTGCTCTTTAATCCATGCAGCCTTTTGCTGTCGACGTTACGCTTATCATTTTTCGTTCCATCGATAGTTTTGAAGTCCTTAGCTTCTTCCCAAACTGCTTTATCATCCTACACGCATCTGCCCAGTTTGTTTGTACTGGTAGGATGATCGCAAACTTTTTTTTTTCATTTCAGAGATATCGGCAAGCGGCCGTTCCCGATTTGGGAGAGAGCCTGCGTGCATGCGTTCCAACCCACGACCCAGTCACACGACCAAAACACGACACGCAACCCGGAGAAATCACGAAATCGTGCCAGAAAAAAGCCTCCGACCGCATTTTGTAGTATAGTGAACACATTCCAAAAAAGGACTGCGCGACATCACCCGCAAATACACGTCACGTGTCCTCCTCCAGCACTGAAGCTGTCGTCGTTTCCTGCCCCTACTAACGTTCTCTCCCCCCCCTCCCCCTTTCTTGCTCCGTCCCTTCCCAGAAACATCCCGTCCGTCCCCGAATGTCCAAGTCTCTCGAGAGACCTCTGGTGGGGGAAGCGACGGCAGCGGCGTCTGTCCAAGCAAAAGACAATACAGAGCAACGACACCGCGACACCCGAGCTATGGACACGTAACGCAAGGGACACTCACGCAAGGAAGATTCGACGCTCCCTACCGAAAATAGGGACAGCGGGAACGGATAAAAAAGGGAGAAGACGACCCGTCGACCAACGAGCCAGACGTGCCTGGCGGGGGACACACCGCGGAGTTTGGACGTGCGCGCGGTTGCAAATGTCCATCGCAATCCGCTTCTACCAATATCGGTTGTGGCCGTTTTGTTTTTAAGACCTCTCCAGCGCCCTATTCTCTCGCCACTTCTCTCTCGCTCTTTTCCCAAGCATTGCTGTGTGCGTCCGCTTGAATTTCTTCTTTTTTTCGTCTAAATATATTCGTTTTTACGACTTCTTGAGCATCCTTTCCTTTAGCGTCTCCCTAGATGTCCACCTTCTCTTCTTTCTGCACGTGCACCGTAACCGACACTCTCTGAAACCGACGACATGAAAAGAGAACAGACGCAAAATGAAAGGTATAAAGTCGAAGGAAAAGAAAATGTGACTGGGCTTCTTTCTCGTTTTATGCGAGCTGCATGGCGGTGTCCGAACCGTTGTGCACCCTTCGAAGGAGTGAAAAGTAAGTCTCGTCACTGGATCGGATGGACTATTGATCTGGCCAACAAACCCGTGTGGTTAAGAGAGTTACCGGCGCCTGCCGCAGATTGATTGGAAGCGAATAAAAGAGCTTGATAATAATAAAGCAAGAAATATTAACAAAGTACGGACGCACCCCCACGCCGAATACTTTTGTAGGCGACATTTGCGGCCTTTAATTGGCGTCGGCTGCCTCTTTTTTTTTTCCTTTCCACATTGGAATGCAAATAATGAAGGCAGTAGGTATAAGGTATAAAATATTCACATAGAAACAATGCACAACAAAGAAGCAAAGCTAGCGATATTCTCGGCAAATATTGAGTAGATTATTTATAATCTATTGCAAGCTCATTGGCATGTGTTTTGTCTGACCTGACTTTGTTCCATTCTGTGCCTATTTTCATGAGACTTCCTGTGAATCTAATTCCATGTTTCTTTTTTTTTATGTCACGATATTAATGTGACCGCACTTTGCGGATCAGGCCTTTCTTTATGCGACACATTTCGCATGCTATCTCTAGTGCAAATAAGACTTAAGACTCAGCGTGTCTCATTCATCTGACCAGATGTCTCATTCATCACCACCAGATGGCGCTCGCCTCCGCACATCTACGGCAGCGGTGGCGCCGGCCGTGCGGAGAGAAGAAGCAAAAAGAACCAGAAAGTTCGCCTTCGTGCATAGCGTTCGCCTCAAGCGTTTACCGGTAATGATTACAGTTGCATAAGCTGCAGTTGCCGGCAAGCGTGAGAAGCAGTCACGGACCCTTAATGCTATCGCGTTCTACTCTTAAAGGCGAAGCTTAAGCGTCTACCAAGTTATTTCATGGTTATGCCGTCGTTCTGCGTGGTGTTCTTATGAAAACACCAAGTAGCCCAACAACATGTCCCACTTCACAAAACACGCAGTGGGGATGCATGGGTTTTCGAAGGCACACGTCACAGGCAGCATGTGCCTATGCGTCTTTTGTTGTGGTTGTGTGGTTTAGCAGTGCTTGATCATGTCCATAATGTGTTTTGTTCGTTCCCCTAGAAGAATTATCGACAGTTCCGCATAGTGCGCTCTGCAGATGTTGACCTTTAAACACATTTACGAACACGTATAGCTACCAGCGGCATAAAATATACTTCACTAAAATACTGAGGAACACGCTAGATTGTAGTAATAGTTCCTTTTGTTCCGTGTGAGGAGTGGTAATTTTTAATATTTTTCTGTCTGTATGACTCAAACTTCTCCATTCATGGGCGTGTCTTCTAGGATACTAGCTGTATAACGTATCGCATAGCGGACGCTTCAATCAGGTGCGTAATTCTCTACGCGGCAAAACGTTCTGCGTAAAGTCGCCATTACCGTGCATTTCTTCATTCTCTTCATCTCCCTATGCCTTATCTTATGCGCTGACTTCTTCAATAATGCATGAACAACGCGTTGTGTCACCCGTTACAATATGTATAAGTGGTTGCTTCCGGTGCGAAACACCGATCTGAAATCTTTGTTTGACAGGTGTTATCAAGTCGCATCTCCAGCTATACTGAGGTGTATGTGGACGGTGCGACGAAGCTTCAGGCGTTAGGCACGAAAGTACGGCAACGCAGAGACGGAATATACATGCGAAAAGCTCCACATCTAGAGTTTACGCTCTATAGATCAAAGTGCTGAACTCGTCTATTCAAAAGACTTTGCTATCACCGAAAGAAATATGATCATTGGGTGCGGATGCGGGTTAATGTGCAGCTAGACAATCGTTTACGTTGATCCAAGAAGTGGTTCATTAAATGAGCTCTCAACTCTAATGAACAAAGCCGTCCTATGAACAAAGCAATGTTGCGCTTCCATTGTGTCGGCTTCCTTCCACGCAATATGCCTGAAAAAGAAAGAGAAAAAAAATGCAGTCCACTCGCCCACGTTCTTGTTGTAATGTTCGATGGAGAGCCATAAGCCAGGTTTATACACAGGCGATAATTTTACACCTCCTACTCGCAGCGTTCACAGAAAGAAAATTTGAATTACAAGAGAGAGAGAGAGAGAAAATCTTAAGGGAGAGGCAGGAAGGTTAACCAGGCAAACAGGTAGTGATTGAACGAGTCCTGATATAAGTATACAGGTTAAGCCACATATAAACAAATAAATATATATCGTAACAAATCGCTTAAGTTAGGGCTCAATTAAATTATAGCGGAAGTAAGAATGTGCGTGCTTAGCCTGAATCCGGTGCCCGCCCCACGAAGTGCGTCGTACGCGTACACAGCAAACAGACGCAGACCCGGACCAGTTGGCTACGTATAACCCACCCTCGGCCATATAGACCAAGCAGCGCATAAACTTTTATTTTCCCCTACCTTATGTTGTGTTCCCTCGTACAACCGGCCGATCCCTCTCGACTTCCACCTTACCGTCCCAGACGTATTAGGTATGCACTCTTTTTCGAGACCGTTTCCTCTCTTGCCAGTCCATGAAACGGAACCGGCCATGTAGGACCATTCTCTTCTTGTCTCTCCTTTTTTTCCCTTCAAGGAACTTCCCTGCCCAGGACACCACCTTCTTATTCTTACGCGAACCAGTGAATTTCTTTACTTCTTCTCAAACCGAGTCCTTCCCTTTTCCCCCACCAGGTTGAAACCTCCCACGCGACGTCCAACAATGGAGGCAGAAGAAAAAAAGAAAAAGAACAAGGTCCCGGTGGATGTCCCCGGAGTCCTCCGCTCGGACAGCCCAGATGCTCTCACGCCTATAACGCCAGCCTCCCCTTTTCCCCATTTCTGTACAGTCTTACCTAAACTTTTCCTTCTCATCCATTCTTTTCCTTCCCATCGCTCCCTCGTTTTCTTGCTTTGCTTAGCTTTTACAACCCCTGCGAATGAAAGAGAGACAGGGTAAGAAGAAGAAACACTGAAAGGCGGACGCGCGTGGCCAGCACACGCCGCCGCGCTGCCATGCAAAAAAAGGGTATAGGCCTGCTCTGAGAGCGGAAAAGGGGAGTTGGTGAAGGAGGACGCTGGGGGTGCAGTAAAAAGGGAGGCAGGAAGGGAAGGAGCAGAAGGAAAACAGGGACTCGTCGGTGGCCGCCGCTCGGCCACTTCCCTACGTCTCCCCAGAGTCCATCCCGACGTCGTTGCCGACCGCCTCCCCCGCTCTCTGCTCTGCAGTCTCGCGTGGCGTTGCACGCCGCTTTGTTTCTTTTTTGCCCTTTTTTCCCCTTTGTTGTCTCGCATACCGCCGTGTTCGGACCGTTCGAGCGGCTTCCACCGCTCGACCCCGCGATATCTTTCCCCTTTTTTGTTCTTCGCGATCCGTTTTAATTTTTTTCTTCTTCCCTTCAGCGTGCGCACGATTCGAACGAAGCTCTTTTGCATAGTGCGTGTTCGGACTTTTCCTCCCCAGCTTCCCTATCGCCCTTTTTCGCTTTTTTCTTTCTTCTTGTCAGCGGGGCCAAACTCACCTCCTAGGCTTCCCTTGGCCCCCTCGTAATTTCTGGCCCTCGTGTTTCTCTTTACATTCTTAGTTTTGCTCTTCTTTTTTTCTTTTCTTTCTCAGTGCGCGCGTCCGATGTCGGAAGCTGTCCCAACCTTCCTGCCTGTCCTTGTTCCTTGTTTTTTGGGCTCTTTTCGTATTCACCTCCCCACCTCTTTCTCGGCTTCTCTTCCATTCTCGCGTGGCGCAAGAGCTTAACCTCACCCCCTTGCCCAGTTTCAACGGCGCTCGGACTTCTCCAGCTCTTCCCCAATCTCCCCACGCCCTGTCCCGCTGCTCCACGCCACACCAACGCTTCTCCCTTCTTTTCTCCTACTATTCGCAGAGTTTGGCAATTCTCTCCCGTCCACGTCGGTCTGCGACATTCCTTCCCTTTTTATCCTTTTTTTTCACCCTACGTTGCCCCAATGCCAAAATCGGACTTGCGCTGCTGTTTCGTCCTCTTCTTCCTCTTTTGCTTTTTGGTCTTCCCTTCCAGCAACAGCGTCCGCGTATAGCGTTCCGATGTTCTCCGTCGCGCTCGGGGGACCAGGGGACGAGTTTAAAGCAAGACAAAGAAGAAGTAACGGCCAGACAAGGGGATGGCACGGACGGAGGAGAGCCGCGTAGGGATTTCGGGAAAACGAGTCTCGTCCTGCAACGTGGCTGGTCGCTCGTTTTCTGGGGCTGAAATTTGCATGCCCCATTCTCTTTTGCATGTCGACCGGACGGAGGACACGGACCAGGCACAGACGCTTGCCACCGGGCAAAGCAAGCTATATAGCGAGGACTAGGAAATAGGCAGAAAGGTGAGCGTGGCAGAAGCGGGAACGTTGGGGAAAGGGGGGGGGGGGCGGGTTGAGGTGGCACCGGACGAAGAAAATAGGCGTATATATATATATATATATATATATATATATATATATATATATATATATAGCGACACGAACGCTGGGACTGAATCAAGTAGAAATGGAGTAAAACCTGGTTCGAGTCGATGGCGTGAGCGAAAAAAAAAAACGGACAGGATAAAAAGAAATAAGAAGGAGGGAGATTGGGAGATCAATATTAAGAATAATGCGCGCTACTAGACGTAGGAATTCAGGACGCGAAGAGGGTTGAACAGGTAAGGAATATTGGCGTAGAACGGAAGAAAAGAAATGTTTCGAGGATAGAGCGCCACCTAATTTGTGCCTTTTTCTGTTTGCGTTACGTCTCACCGTTCTCTTCTGAGTACTACTTTGCAGCGCACGTGAGTGCAGCTTTTGCCTAAAGAAATAACCGACAGGAACGCGAAGCGTTGCTGAGCGCTGGTCGCGGCGGCCAAGCGGCGGCCGTGGAACTTCTACTATTATACAACGCTCTGGAAAGACAATAACGAAGGTTCGCCTCCCACTCCAAAGCTTCAAGCAGATGCAGCAGGACGCTGACTTGATCTATCGGAGTGAGCTGAAATTACGCGTACAGCTGCTCGTTTCTTCTGACAAAGGGTGCAAGTGGAGGACTCTAAAAACTCAATGGAGAGGTTTCGCATGCCGCTTTACCATCACTCCTATCTTCTTCTCCACTTGCAAGCTTTCCCCGTGTTAGCTAAGAGCTGGGCTCCCGCGTGCAGCTGACGCGGCGAAGCCAGCACGTGAGAGAGTGAGAGAGCAAAGAGAGGAAAGGCAGGGAGGTCAACCAGACGAGTGTCCGGTTTCCTACCCTATACACTGGGGAAGCTGGAAAGTGGCCTAAGTGGTAGCGACAATGGTAAAGCAGCAGTGGTATGCTGAAGCACTGGCATACCACCACCCCTGTCTCCGCTACATGAAAAACTGGGCGGTCTTCCAGTACAGAATGCAGCTTCCCCTGATAAACTAACCCTGACTAAACTGTCGAAATCTGACTAGACTGCGAGTTCAAAGTGAGACTTATTTCAGAAGAATGCAGTTGCAACGATGCGCCACCGTTTTTCTCCAACTAACGGAGCGGGTGATTTCAAGGCAGCTCCAACGGCAGGTCGTGCGCGCTACTGTTCAAATATATGATATGAATAAAAAAAAAGAACATGAGTTGGATAGCGACGCATATAAAAGACGACCATGGAAACGCTTGTGTCGCCGTCCTTACTTTGTCTGTTCTGCGTCCCATCCCGTTCGCGCTCCTTTTTCCGTTATGATCCCTTACCAACTCGCCCAATTGACGATTCTTCTGCAGTTTGACAGTAAGCCGATCAAATAACTTTAACAGCCGACCAACGCGAGAAAGCAACCTCGTCGTATTCATCCGCGAGGTTCTCTCATGTATATCTGTGGCAACCTTTCTCACAATGTTAAAGATTAAATTCCTAGGTTTAACGCCCTTAAGCTGCACAGCGGGATAAGAAAGACGCCGCAGGGGCACGTTCCGCAATAATTTTAGAGCGCAGCTCTTAGGGCCCATTCACAATTGCGACTAGGCGAGGTCGCGCGACCAAGTTAGTCGCAAAGAGACGAGTCGCAAGTAGTCGCAAATGGTCGCTTTTCTCGAAATGCGACTGTTTCGGGCCAGTCGCTCACTGCTCGATTTTTTAGTCGCGCGACCGCAGTCGCAGAACAGCTGGACCAATCAGATGCGAAGGAACAGGACGTCCGTATACGCTGACGCTTATTTTATGGGGCGATGACATTTCAAGCAGACATGAACGGCATATCGTGAGACATTTCGGTTTAGCGACTCGTCGGTCGCATTTCTAAGTGTGAACATCGTTCGCTTTGAGTAGTTTTCTGGTCGCCAGTCGCAATCGGTCGCGCGACCTCGCCTAGTCGCAAGTGTGAATGGGCCCTTAGGCGCCCGTTCCTTCGGCGAGCGTCGGCGTCGTACCTCGTAACCAAGCGAACGAGTACAGCGAAAGATGAGAGCGAACGCGGAGCGCAGCGGGCGATGAAAGACGGAGAGAACGAAGATAGCGCGAAGGCGAAAGCGGAGGAGGAGAGTGCATGCAGGGGAACCATAAGGCGAAAAGCGGATGAGGGCATGGCGAAAGCGTGAGAAGAAAAGCGTAGGGACGCGCAAGATGGACTATGGCGTCGATGGCTACGAGATGGCATCAGAGTAGCACGCGTCGTTAGGGTGCTTCGATGCGCTCTGTCGCCACCGCTCCGTTCGCGGGGGCGCGTGCATCGAGGCACTCAACGCGTCGTCTGTTCACCAAAACGCTGCATGAGCGGAGGTCTGTCTGCGGCGGCTGCTGCGAATCGCGCCCACGCGTATGTCACGTGCTGCCTCTCGCGATCTTTCGGTTAGCGAGGCAGTCGCGCCACACTTCGCTCCGTTTGGAACGTGCCGCACGAAACAGATTCTTGCACAAGCCAATATATCGCGAAATGAAAACACGCATAGAGTTGCGCTCAAATTTAACAATAGGGAGCATCGTAATCGTCGGTGAATTGTTTACCGCCTGTGTTTCGTTGACGTGCACCGAAAGCGCGGCAGACGAGATTTTCCGTTGCGGCCTCGGCGAAATACGGTCGCCAAATGCAGGAATCCAACCCGCGAGCTCGTTCTCAGCAGCACAACGATATAGCCACTGAGACACCACGGCGAATGCTCAAGGTGTCGTTATCGAAAGTGTCTTCCATTCCATATTTTTAACCACCTCTTCGCCGACCCACTTAGTTTCCATTTTGACATTAAAATCAATCCCGAGCGCTTTCTCGCCGATAGAGTATTTTAGCATAGCGCTACCATGTTACCATGTCATCATGCTAACAATGCCCTTATCGCTCCAGTTCCACCAACTGCGCATGCGGGATAATACCCGCGGATGCGTTGTCGTTGCATGCATGGATATATCAATAACGGTATAGGCAGAGTGACAGTACTAAGGTACCATACTGGTATTTCTCATTATGCCACTAAACCATTTCCCCCTTCCTTCACGAACGTTTTACTACACAACCTTGGCCGTTCCTCAAACGTAGACATTCTGAACTTGACCTCTATTTGTCGCATGTTGTCACGCGTGCATGGTGAAAAAAAATTGACGGTTCCGCCCGAAGGTGAAAGCATCGAAAGCGAAAGCATTGTATAGCCCTGGCTCTGACAGAGTCGATTGAGCAGAGCGTGACGGTGCGTCCCCTCGTCTTCGTATAGTTTCTGCAGCTTGCGCCAACGATACCAGGACATCAGAACGGCGGCGGCGGAACCGACAGCGTGAATACTCTCCAGTGTCCATACACATAATTGCTATATCGGAATAAAAGGCAACATGAAACTTCTTTCACAATGAGTGCAATCCTTTTCCTGAGCGCTCAACTACAAACATGACCCTATGCCAGCGACCCGCCGGTGCATCCGATACTCACCGCCATTTTGTCTCCCCTTTTCCCTATTTTGCCAAGCTCGGCTTGTCTCCACGCAACAAGCAGCAGCAAAAACGGCGGCGGACCTGTGTCCTCCCCATTTCCCGGAACTCTTCCCCCTCCCCCGCGACATGCTCCGGTATACGCGAGCTCGCGTTGCCTCCCGCGGGAAAAGCAAGCGGGCTCACAGCGGACGAGTCCCTAATCAATGGAGGCTAAAACGATGCCGTCTCCCCAACGAGGAAAAATAAAAGAGTAACAAGAGCCACGCAGCATAGGATCGCGAGAAAGGAGGTTTCGTATAGGTAGCTGAGGGGAAATAGGGATGCTGGGGAGCGTGAAGCAGCTATAGGAGAGGCGGCCACGGGCGAAGGGAAAAAAGGGAATCAAGAAAAAGACGCGCACGCGCGCGCCGAACTGGGCAAAAGTAAAAGAGTTCTCTCCTACAGGGCCGTAGGACGACGCCGCGCTTCGTCCAGCGCGCCTACCTTGCCTGCGTGGTTGTGCGCGCGTGTGCGGAGCCAGTTGCTATGGAAACCGCGGCTGTGGTGACGGCGGTGGTGCCACGCGCTCTCCCTATAGGGAAGGCGGCCGGGGCAGCAAGCACAAAAGACAGGCATGCGCGCGCGAGCAACCCGAGCTCTCCCAAGCGACCCTTTGGACCCGAGCGCCATTCTTGCTTCGTTTTCCGCCCCGCCGCTGGTCTAAAGTTCACCGTGTCTCCTGCACGTAACACTCTGAATATTTTTGAGCTGAGTGGTCTCTTCTTGTTCTTCTTGTTCTTGTGTTTATACATTTGGTTACGTGTTATCGTAAATACTTTGACTTGCAGTTAAAGTCAGGAAGCACTGAACGAAAATAAAATTGCGGCGGCCTCTCTTTGTCCGCCTGCTTTTGCGGGAAAATTTCGCCATCGCCATAACGACGAGCCGTTTCACAGAACCTTGTTTCAGGGAGAGAGGGAAAAAGGATTCACAGAAAGTCAGAAAAGTTAACTAGAGAAAGTTTTGGCTGACTACCCTGCACCGGGGGAAAGGGTAAATGTATAAAAAAAAAGAAGCGCAGGCCAGGTAAACCATGCACAGCGACGGAGAGAGGGAGAGAGAGAGTGAGACAGAAATTAAGAAAGGTAAGAAGGCTAACTAGACTTGGTCCAGTTTGCTACCCTATGCTGGGGCAGAGAAACGCGAGAGTAAGAGAGAGTCAAGTCACTTGTATAAAGCAACAGAAACCAGCTCAATCCCCTGACAGTCTTCGTTGAATCGCTCTTATTTAACTTATTCTGAATTAACCACCTGGTTGACAAGTCGGTTGTAGGCAAAGTTTGGAGCTGTTTATTTCGAGTATGTTCTTGTTTTTTTTTTCACGACTGTTTAATTTTGACGTGACGTTTTATGTATAGTGGGAGTATTTCAACCCTCCACAAATATTAGAAGGCCCGCGGAATGCGTCCGAACATCTGCCGCCTTCTTGTCTGCCGTTTAAAATGGCCGATTTCGCTGCGGTGATATAAATGAGTACTTCCCTAGGATTTCATTTCACTTGTGTCCTTCGTCACACAGCGCTACACCTAATTCAGCTCTTTGGACAGTTTTTCAGACTCTAACTAGCATTTTGTTTTATACAAATGCATTGCTGGCCTTACACAAGGATGCATTCTATAAGCCGAATGATTTAACGCGCAGAAAGGGACAAAAAAGGCACAAGAAACACTAGTGTTCTGGTCATTTCTGTTCCTGCTCTGTGTTTAATCACTCTGCTTGAAGAATGCACCCTGCCAAACCAAAACCGACAAGCCCGACCCGTTGCTCTTACGGCCTTACAAGTCCGTTCGCAGAGAACGATGCCAGAATTTTCGCGAGATCATGGTGAGGGGGTCGAACACAGGAGTTAGGAGGACACATCGCGAGATTGACTCAATGGCTGCGTTCCAATACTCAGCGTAGACGACTAAAAATAGATGGCTAAGCGGACAGCGGCTATCATAGTCTCGCTCCAATTCTGACAAAGCCGACAAAAAAGGCAGCTTTGAGAAGGCAGCATCGAAGTCGAAAACGAGGCAAGCTACATTGCCGTCAAAACAAGATAGCAGCTGAGCATAATGCTACGAAACTGAACGGAAAGGCCTCCTGCGCACAAGAAAACGTAGTCGCGCTTTCTTACGCGCTTAATACAAGCTACGTCCGCACGCACAAAAATAAAGTTAGGTTTTCCAGTCGAACTGATGTGGCGTCCAGTCACAGAGTCGTCTTTCAGATTCGTTCCGTCACTTGAGCTCGAAGCTAGCTTTTGGTCTGTCAACGTAGACTGTCTCCAATACTGGCCAAAATCGAAACACACCCTGTGACATCGGACACGTCACGATGAATGCACCATTTCTCATCTGGAGGTGACGTAGTTCCTGGTGCAGCGTTCAATTGGCGGTCAGTCTCTGGGCGTGAGACCATTTGAAAACGGCCCTGCTAATTTTCTCTTACACACTGTTTCAGGTGTGTTTATTCAGCGGCATTGTAATGATGCCTACACCATGTCGCATAGAGTTTATGGCTCGGCTCCACGTTCTTTTTTTTTTAAGGCCTATGCCTTCCTCATTGGAATTGCCGACAGCCCCACGTGCGACACACGCTGTTGCGACGAGACCGTAACACGAACCTTCTCAAATGTGTGCCCGCGCTGCAGTAGCGAAATTCGAATGAGTTAGGCAGTGTTTGATAGACTGGGAAGTTGTTCGATATCAGTGAAAGCCTGCATAAGCCTTCTCGAACGGCCATGTGTAGCATATGCTCGAAATAGAAAAACGCGCGACCGTAACTAAAAAAAAACAACAACGATAAATTAAAGTCAGTGTAAACCTAAGCGAAACTAAATCAACCAAGCATAAAAATGTAAGGTACTAACACCGCATCATATTCCCTGTTCAAACCACGCAGATCACAACATATGCGAGGAGCCCAGCTTTCATTTATGTTATTTTTCTAGTAAAAAAAGAAAGAAAGAAAATAAGGTTAGAAAGAATCGTCAGGACGTCAAAGGGAAAGGGTGGGGAGGACCCCTTCCCATTTTTACCTCCTCGACCCCAGAAAAACGTTTTCGACGGTATTTCTTATGTCATTTTCCATATTATCTTCCTCAATCCTTCCACTCGTTATCTTAATTTTTATTATTTTTTTTCAGCGTCTTAAAGCGATGATGACATAGCTCGAATCCGATCTCCCCCGAACCATTCAGGCCTTTTGAGCACGCGCTATGAGTCATTCGGTGCTCTACGGACCTTCGTTTTGAGCGCGTTTCCCCCTGAAAGGGTTTCCGGGACTTTTTTTAGGGAAAAAAGGAAAAAAGGGACGAAATGTGGGTAGATGAATACGGAAAGCAGGCAAGCGTTATAGGCGTAACAGCGGGCACGCAAGCAGACGCTCACGCGGCAAGGAAAATAATCACGAAACCAGAACGAATGCCGAGCAGACGACACTGGCCTGTAGATCGAAAAGGAGCAGACGACATTAAAAAAAACGAAAAAAAAAACAACAAAAAGAGAAGTTTGCTCGTAGACCCAAAAGCAGACGGGAAATTTGGAGTGGCAGACGACACAGGAGAAAAAAAAGGGACTATAGAGTAAAAGATAAAAAAAGAAGTAAGTATATAGGGACTCCGCGAGGGAAAGAAAAGCAGAAAACAAACTAAGGCAACGCAGACGTAAAACAGAATTCAAAAAATGTAATGGCGGGAACGCGGTGCAGACGAAACGGAAGGGGTACCAGGGGCCATACATATACAACTAAGCGAGTCAGATCACGAGGACTTCAAATATTCCCGTTTTAGGGGAAAAAAAGGACGCCGAGAACGCGCAACGCACACGCCAGACTTCTACTGAAAACACCCCTCTCAACCTTCGAAAAAAAATTTTTATTGCTTAACTTTATTTTTCTTTCATGATTGATTCCAGTTAGGGCGGCGTGCGCCAGTCTGCTCGCTGTGGGATGCGTGCAGACGACGCCTTTGTCGTAGCTAAATTTTTTGTTCAACTTGTTTTTGCACAACCTCTTCTCCATGGGCTTTAGGGAGCGAAAGCACGGAAAGACAGCATTAATGCGTGGCTCTTGTCCCCGCCTATCGAGTGCAACGTTTGCTCGGCAACCGTTTTTTGAATTCTCGTTCGTTAAACATGCATGCTCCGATACTCCTGCGTCCTTACAACGAAATACCCGCGTATCATCCTAATGTTGATCTATCTCTCTCTCTCTCTCTGACTGTACGTTTTGGCACTATTTAGGTATGATGATGAGTCATGGTGAAGCTACGTTTCCAGATCAGTTGACGTGTTCATTTTGTAGCCATTCCACGTGACAGGTCAAGAAACAACGAAAATGTCCTCCTATTGCAGGCATTCCTAACACAGCATAAACGCAAGCACTGTGGTAACTCAGTGTCCATCGCGCTCTGCTGGCGAGCGCAAGGTTAAGGGTTCGATTCCTGACTGTGCATTTTGGAGGGGTTGGTAGGCAGAGAAGCCTGTGTACTTATATTTAGGAGCACGCCTTTGAGAACATCAGGTATAGCAGATATTAAAACGCAGTACTTCACTAAGGCGTCCGTCATAGTCCGTGCTTTCCTTTATGACGGACGATTCATTCATTCATTCATTCATTCATTCATTCATTCATTCATTCATTCATTCATTCATTCATTCAATCAATCAATTAATCAATCAATCAATCAATATAGGTGAAAACTCTAACTTTCCTAGGATAACAATGTAGCCAGTATGAAGAGGTTTGTACTGTTGGTCTGCCCCGGCAGACAGTTTAATTTTTCGTAATGAAAACTATTAGGCAGCTCCGAACGACATAAAGTAATCAATAAATATAATTCGTTGCTCTTAAACAAGGATTTAAGTAGTTTCTGTCGAGACGTCCGCTCATAACGTCAAGTCCTTCTTTCCTGTGGAAGAAAGAAGTAAAATGCAGCAAAAATGGCTTACCAGTCTCACGCAAGTCTAACGAGGAGAAAAAAAAAACTCCGCTTTTTTTTTTTCAAGTGTGGCAGCGTAAATTCATCAGAAAGCGCATAAACATCCCGACGCTTCATCACATGCTCACAGAAGTAAACATCTTAAAAATAAGTACCATGCCGAAACCAAACAGTACATCGGAACTGAGTGACGTCAAATGTACACAAATATAAACTATGCCACGTGACCTAATTCGAGAAAAGCTAGTTTAACCTGTTTAGAAAGCAATACCATTCGTTAGCCACCAAATTCCTATTTTTCTGGGCCTGAGAGCTGTTAAAGATTAAAGTCCCGTTCAGGATATGCGAAATTCATTCAATCGTGTCACATAAAACAGAAACGAGTCAACAAACGACATAAACACAAAACGTCAGCTTACAATGACTGATGCCTGCTATTAACTTCATTAAATATTGTCAGCTCCCCATGTTATTACACAACGTATACGCTCCAATAAAGGTTTTCCAGGAATGTTGCTTGCGTTGAGAAATCATTGAGAAATCGTTGAGAAATCAATATCCAATTGAATGGTGATTAGCGCACTTTTTGGTAGCCTACACGTTTATAATGGGCCCTATAGCTTCCTGAGGCTTACGAGACTGCATTCTACACTGTAAAGTAATTACACAGTTATTCACTTTTATAGGTGTAATTTATTTTACTGTGCAGTATCACTACGTGGCTTACCAACGTGTCTTTCAGCATCGCATCGAGTTCATTCCAATAAAACGCGCTGAACTTTTTTGTGGATGACGCTGTTTTATGCATTGAAGCACAAAGTTAACTGGAACGCCCATGCATTTCGTCGGACACTTTGAAAATTAATATCTCGAAAGTGGTTCAGTCCTGAGAATTCGTTCCAAGTGGATACGCCTTGCGAACTCAGCGGCTATAATTCGTAGATTAAAATATGTGCCGTAAAATAATGAATCAAAAAGTTAATTAGCGTAAGTATGTCAATTATTCAATTAGGCGTTTTGATTAATCGTGGAAGTAATGGCCGCCTCATCGAGTAGTTTAGATCAATGATTATAATTGTCCTATCTGCGACAGGCAACTTTTTAACATTTGGCGCAGCTAAAATGAAACACCCTGTATAGTGTACAGTAAACAAGCCCGACTTCGTCAGTGAATTAAAGTTTACGCATACATAATGAGTTCCGAGCCAATGTGTCGAGACTCAGTGCAGTATCTGATGCAGCCTGTCCTGGTCTTTGGCCTCTGTATATTTCAGTGTGTCTGCAGGATTATATGTATGGACTTAATTTACTCTCTCATCTAACTCCGCTTTACATTTTCCGAACCTGTGACGTTACTTCTTATTATACAATTTCTGTCTTGGTATTACTGGTACGGTAAGAGGAGCAGGCTTCGCCATTATAAGTGACTTAAATCTCTCTGTTTTCATTAAAAAAAGAAAAGCTTTGTGCCTACATGTGTCTCTGCCGTTGATGATATTCAATCTCTCTCCAGCGGCTGTCGCTTCACCTTTACGGCGTTCAGCTATCGAAGACATGGTTTCGGGTTCGATTCCCGCAAGGGGGCGGCCGCATCCCAACGGGATCGGATTGAGACAATGCTCGTGTACACAGATTTAACTGCGCGCGCGTCAAAAGTATCCCATATTCCAGGTGGTCGAAATTAATAATCGAACCACGTGCCATGCTTTGCGTCGTCGTCAAACCCCATAATCTGATTTGATTTTTCGGTGCCCTTTCCCAGGGAGCTTTCAGCAATGTTTTCGTCATGATTGACGAACGCTCACAATAAAGTGGTGCTCTGACGGTATACTTCTGATACTTCGCTAAAACCTCTAAAAAAAAAAAAAAGGCTTTTTCTTGTAGAAATTACCAAGTGCTCCGAAATGTAATACCCATCGGTGTCAAAAAACAAAAACAAAAAAAAATCGGAATTATGCACTTATGCAGCTTAGCTAAAGCTCAGGGTTACAAGTACACGCTCCCCTCGCCCTCTATTTTAAAGTTGTTACATTGCCATACACCAAAGAAGTCCAAAATGAAAAAAAAAAAAAAAAGACGAGACAGGCGAGCTCAAGCCCCGATTCCCGGGACACAACAGCTCGGCAAGTGGACCGGCGTTCCCTAAGTGAAAAATCTGGACTTCTTTTGACGGCCTCTTAAACCAAAACTCGCTTCCCGTGCAATCCACTCGTCGAAGGGAAAAGGAGGTTCTTTTAAAAACGAAGAAGAAGAAGAAGAAAACAACAACTCACAAGCAAGAAAGAAGAGTAAAATGGTCTTCACACGTAAGACCGAGATTTGAGAGCCTGGCAGTAAAAAGGGACCTTGTCCCTTTTCTCGTATAGCCAACAAATCCTGCAGACACGCGGGAGCCAAAATCCGCCTTCTTTTGGCTGCCATCAATCCACGCCTCGCCGGATAAATCTGTGCCCCCGTTACCTCCTATTTCTGTCCTCCCATCCCTTTCTTAACGTCGGGCTGCCGTCACCTCGACATTCTTCGCGAAATCTCAATCTGACGATGGACATATCGAAACAGCCTTTTCACACCTCCTTAAAGCCGTAGCTCGCTGAGAAATGAGTTCCTGCAAATGGCCTACTGAAAGGGAAATGTCAAAAAAAAATACGAAGAGAAAAAGAAAACCGAGGGAGAGTGGTGGTTCGGAACGCACGCCTCACAAAGGTTCGCGCATTTCCGAACTGAAAGTGCACGCCCTAACATCTCAACCGCAAAGAAGTTGTCGACGGGTTTTTCCTTTGATTCCTTATCCCTCGGAGCGCAGGCTTACTTATTTGTTTCTTTACGTTTTCATCGGCCACAAAGAAGCACTCCGTTTGAAAAAGGAGATAGCTACAGAGAGAAAACAGTTTAATAGAAGAGCAAATGCGTCGCTGAGCAGTGCTTTATACCGCTGCATCAAACTGAGTCCGGGCGCCCTTTTTCGCTCGTACTATACCAAGAATGTGTGTTTCTGCGTCCATCACTGCGAAAAAAATTTTAAAAAACCTAAATAGCAAGAAAAGGGGGGACGGGGGACACTTTGCCGGCGACACAGACAATTCGGACGACAAACAATGCTGGAGGACCTATATACACGGGACGCGCGCCCCGCGCGAATCGGCGCCTCAACAGCGCTTGTACACAACACGGACAGAAAAGCAACATGGCCTAAACACCGACAACAACCCACGACATCCACAAAACGCGCCACTGAAGAACCCCCTAAGGATAAACAAGTGAATTCAAAACAAAACAAACGAAAAAAAAACGAAAAAGAAATAGGGAGTGACAGACCGACCACTGGATGCCTCCGGGACCATCCATCAAACACCATGCATCGTGCGCCCAGAGCCTTCAAAAGTCCATGCATTCAGCGCTCTCTGGCAAGAGAGGATAGAGCCGTTCAAAATCCAGTTTGGCTCCCTTACGCGTTCATATATATCGGATGGGCACCGACCACAACGGCGGTGCATTTTTTATAGGCGTAATCTCCGACGACCTATCCTTTCTTCCTCAGGCAAAAAAAAAAAAAAAAAAGCGATGGCCTCTGCTGCTGTCGATCAACTGTTTACTTGTCCGAAGCGACCGAATCATTTCGATTGCTCCCGCTGCTGGCGCTACTGTCGCTAACTCCGCGCTCCTGTTGCTACACCGACGTGTATTCGATTCCGACGGATTGATCCTTTCTGTGTCGTGGGCTATTTCGCGCGCAACATGCCCCCTTCCACCGTTGGCCCTACTACGCCGGACGTAGCCCTTAGCCAACGCTTACATGTTGTATACTCGGCTGCTCCCCCGCTGTGGCTAAGAGTGTTTGTCCCCCCCGGTTATTGGGTTTTGGCCGCACGCAAAACAGCGAGAAAGCGAAAACACCACAATTGAGTGGAGGGTGAGTTTGTATGTGTGTTTGCAAACAACAACAGACGGAGAAACAACCAACCAGGAAAATAAAGTAAGCTGAGCGCAACAGAAGAAATAATAAACAAGCCATTCAGCGCAGAACCTTTCATAGCCGACTCAACTGTGAACCCCAGGGTTGGCCTAAGGCTCCCTCTACCTGCTAGCTTTCTATTTGTTTTTTTTTTGTATTTTTACCATCTGCTTTCTTTTTTTATTTGTCGTCTGTTTGTCTTCTGTTTCGGTACGAAGCTTTCAAACGAAGAAGAAAGAAAAATATTCTTTAAAACACGATACGAAGCGGTATGCCTCACGTAACCTTTCACCTGACAAAAAATAAAGGGCAAATATTTTGAAGTAAACACGAAAAAATAAAACAAAATTGCAGGATATAAACGGAACTGAGGAAAGAAAGAAAAAAAAGAGCGATGGGCGTATACATAAGCCGCGCTTATTGATTTACCTTCGATTTGCCGCGCAATGGCCAGTTTGCGCCTGCAAAAGAGCAGCCAACCTTCCCCGCATAACAGCGGGTCTGGCGACGCGAGCCCGCTACCGCCTCCTCCACCGCCGCAAATCGTTTGTAAATATGAACCTCTTCTGCGATGCACCCCGGAGCCTCGCCCTGGCCCGTGGTTGTTTGTTTTCCCCAGCCACCCAGGCTCTTTTCTTTCATTTCTTTCTTTCACGTATGTGCAGGGCGGTATGCGCTTTTCCGTTTCTCACGAGACCTTTAAAACGGCAGTGCCTCTTTCCCGCAGAATTGCGTCGCCTTGCGGTGAAGTACCATAACACGGAGATTTGATTCCTCCGTTGCCTGTGTTGTTGTGTTGTTTTTGCTTGACCCTCCCTCCATTCTCTTTGCTTGTTTTTGTCGTTGCATTGTTCATATTTCTTGCACCCGCAGTTGCTTTTTTTTTTTTTTTATCGAGACCCTTGCGTTACACTTGAGCTGTTTCTGACGGCCTTGTCGACATCACCCGTTTGACCGTTATAGGCTGCAGTGCGTTTTTTTTTTTTTTTTTTTGTACACGTCGGCAACCCATACCTTTTGCTGCCTCCGCGCGATCGTACTGTCTTCGTCGAAGCTCGTTCCTTGGCGTGTTCGAAGCACGAGTGGGTGTGTTGCTGCGATTCTTGAAAGATCGCGCCCACTGGCCTTGATATATTACGTGTGTTTCGCAAGCCGAGATGGACGTACACCCGCGAGCAAGCTATACGGACTGGTGATTACTTGCACTGTGTTTGTTCTGAGTGATTACTAGGTACATGTTTTAGAACGGTATGCGTGTGATCTAGTGCTGTGGCCAGACGATGCGATTGAATTTTATAAACGTCGATGTATAAATGTAAGACCTCCTGCTGGACCTCAACTTTCAGCCTTATAACTTTGCCTAAAAGATTCAACGTGGAACTTCAGAAGCTTGCCATGTTTTGAGTAGCCGCTGTTTTATTAGCATAACTTGCTTGCATAGGTGGCAGATACGAAGACGCGACTTTAAAGCCACTATTAGTACGAAATCCTTCCCAGTCTAAGAGCTTGAATACTTCTTCTAAGCATGCAGTGAATAGCATTGGAGAGATTGTGTCTCCTTGCCTGACCCCTTTCTTGATAGGTATCTTTCTACTTTTCTTGTGGAGAACCAAGGTAGCTGTGGAATCCTTGTAGATGAATATGCAGAAGACAAAGATAATGTTCAATAGCCTGGCAAGGGAACAAGAATTCAGGATTGCCCGTCAGCCTCTAGAATCTGTAAAGGAATATGTTTATCTAGGTCAATTACTCACAGGGGACCCTGATCATGAGAAAGAAATTTACAGAAGAATAAAATTGGGTTGGAGTGCATACGGCAGGCATTGCCAAATCCTGACTGGGAGCTTACCACTGTCGTTGAAAAGTAAAGTGTACAATCATTGCATTCTACCGGTGCTAACATACGGGGCAGAAACTTGGAGGTTAACAAAGAAGCTCGAGAACAAGTTAAGGACCGCACAAAGAGCAATGGAACGAAAAATCTTAGGAGTAAGAAGCCCTATTAGTACGATTCACCACGCATATCCACCACACACATTTATTGGTGCGTTGCCATCGTCGTCGCCACCATCTGTGTATTACTGTGGTTGTCGTCATGCTACGAAGCCTGCGTGCCAAGTTTCAAGGTGTCAAATTCTGTCTTTTTTTTCTTCTATTTTTTTCAGAGTAAGTTCAATTTTAACTACACACTGATTTGTCCCGTGTTGTTCTTCACCTCCATGATCGGGCGTCTCTCATTGCCATTTATAACTGTGCACCTGCTCCAATTTGCCCCGTATACTATCTACATTATGGTATAGTATAGCATATTATAGTAAGCGTGGTATATCCCACTGTAGTGTGTCTAGCCAGTTTTAGCCCATTTGTATGGCAGTACATATAAGACGGTGACTCTCTGTACGCCACCTTATTAACCAACTGCCACACATAATACAGCCGTCTACATAGACAAGTTCATATAAAGCCTATCAACGTTATTCTGTGACGTCTATAGATTGCCGGTAGATGGACTGCAGTCTTACAGCGTTGAAGTTCATACGTAGATAAAGAGAAGTGATAAGGGAAAGGCGAGGAGGTTATAACCAGGCTGAGCCCATTTGTCTACTCAATATTTATAGTTTCTCTAAAATATTAGTTTCTAAAGATAACCAATTTCAAAGTACATTGGCGCACACAGTCAAAAAGAGGTTGACTTGTTACCGCATTTTGTCCATAGACAGTGTGCGATTGCCCAGCATATATATCCTGGAGCGAAGGACGTTGGAAGGTTCCCTAACCAGCGTTGGCAGGCAACCACTATCGGAGGACGCCATCCTCGGCCCATGGCCTGACACTGCAGCTTCAATGCGGGCAACTAAAGCGCTGTTTAAGTTTCCGCAGGACACGAAGCTAGACGAGTGGCTCTAGTAGGGCCACCGTCTAATGTACATAAGCACTCACCACTCCTCTTATCATCATCCATCCATCCCAGTACGTTCACTCCCCTTCTCTCTTCCCCAGTACAGAGTAGCAGACTAGAGCACAACTAGCTCAGGTCGACCTCTCTGTCTTTCCTATCAATAAAATCTATCTACCTATCAAATAGCCAGCAGGATATGCCTATAAATATAGACAATGTGATCTACAATAAATCAATGGACAATCAATAGGGTACCTAATCTAGAAGTTTCATAATTTCGCTCTAAATCATTGGACCTGACTGCGCTCGACCCCGTCGTTTCTGCGTCCTGCTTTGGCCAGGTTGCATTGCGCAGTTTCACCTGATGGCTAACTTCATTTTTTTTTTACGAGAGGCGAACAGCACCTGCGATGATATTGTGAGACATCAAACTTGTGGGACGGCCAGGTATAGTACGGTTGCAGTGGGAACATAGTGCAGAGCTATAGCTTTGCACTTTCCATGCATTGTCAGTGCAAGTGCGGCGAATTCTGGAACCGTTCGTTATGTACAGTGAGTACTGCTTTTGTGCCGACGTGTGAGCAACAGCGTTTTTTTTTTTCTCTCTCTCTCTCTCTCGAACAATGTTACCCAGTGCAGCTAATCCAGTTCGTGTAGAGCCGGGTCGATATATAGAGGAGGCTAAAGAAGGGTGTTAGTCACGTGACACTAGGAAAGCAAGGAAAAATATAGAAAACCGAACATAAAAATTTTGAACCGTGCGGTATGCCTGGGGGCTCCCTAATCTAGAACATGCGATTCTGTCCCAAGGCCAGCCTATGGATCTATCTTAACTGTCTTCCCGTTCATAGAGTTTTATTTTATCTTCTGCGCGTGCATTTTTCTTTTTTTTTCACGTACAGCCATATTTGCGTTTCCTATGGGAGGGTCAAAAAAAGGGGTTTCCCCACAAAATCCGCACCGCCGCCGGTCTTTTACAATGCTTAATACTCAGTTTCTTTTCTTTTTTACTTTTTTTTAGATTTTAGTCCACTTAGCTTTTTTTTTTGTCCTTTTCATTAGCGCCCCTTCTCCAACCCTTCCGGTCCATTTGGTGGTTTTTTTATTTGCCTCATTTTGTTACTTTTGATTTTCCTTCTATAGCTTGTTCTTTCTTGCACGGTTCATGCGAGGTCGGTATGTTGCTGACACTTCTGTGGCTGTTTCTTTTCGTTTTCGAACATTTTGACGCTCGACTTTCAAACGATCGTGAAGCATGCACTTTAGCGTGCGTGGCCAGTATGGGGAGAATTCCGCGAAACTGGCTCTTCGCGCGCATATGCGTATATGTTCTTGCACTCCGCGCGAGTGGTAAGACCCGTGGGCTCCGTATTTCTTTTATGTATGTATGAATTTGCTTAGCCGAGCACAATAGCGGCGAGACCTACTAACCAAGCCTTTACTTTCTTTCTTTATTTCTCCCCTGCCGTCCTCAGCGATTTGGCCTATTCCGAACACGTGTTTGAAACGAAGTAAGAACAGAACAAAGAGTTCCTTCATGGTGCTTTCGAGATGCCAACCCTCACAAAGAAAACAGAAAGAAAGAAAAAGAACAAAAATGAAGAAAGAGAGAAATAGAGACAGAGAGAGAGAAAGGAACCTAAGGAGAACTGTCCGTTACAATTTTAGGGATGCGGGATAGCCGAGTTTCGTGGTATTTTCGACTGGAAGGGTTCGGCTCGTGTAATGGCCTTATTTCCCCGGGGTTCGCGAGGACGAAGCCTATTTTGCATTGAGCAGTCCACCCCTTCGGCCCCTTTCAAGGTGGTGTGAGTCACGATGGCGTTTAAGAGGTTGACGCACGAGCTTGGCACTCTTTTTTTTTTTTTTGCATTCCCCTTTTGTTCCTAAGCCCGTTACTGAGGGTTTGAAACCGCGTGACTGCGTGCCTTCGGACGGCGCGCATGGAATCGAAATGGACAGATACGTCGGAAAGTGCGCTGATGACGTCATCGTATCCATCTTGCTAGCGGTATGCCTTGAGTCCTCAGGCTAATGACATCTAGGGTTGATCGCTTCGAAGAGCTCTGTAGCCAGCTCTCGCGAGCAGCGTTGTCTCCGAATGGTCGTAGAAACGGAGCGCGCGCCTTGATGATTATGATGATGAAGATGATGATGATGATTATGATATCCTTAAAACAAGGCATGTACCCACTGTGAGGTATTGGCCACGAATTGGGCACCTGAACTTTTAGATACTGTTTCAAGAATCTACAATTAGTGCACAATTTAGTGAAAAAAACCGACAGATTAATTAATTTTCCTAAACAGTACAATTTGCGTTCGGATGCTTCTTTTTCGATCTCTCGCTCCTCCCATGTCGCCGCAGCCGCTTCGAGCCCTGGCATCGGAACAGTAATCGAGATTGAGAGCATTTCTCGCCACGTCATCATAACGCAGCGTGCACCGCTGTTGGCGACGGTCCACCGTATAACCTATAGGCAACTCTAAAGGCCGCTGCGTGCTGAGCCCTGTCCACTGGTCTCAGCCCTGGCGTGCTGAGACCAATGGATACTAGTCCCACCGCCTAGGCAAAATATCTGACGTTTAGTGTTGTAGTCACATGGTTTCGCATCTGCCATTTCCTCCTCCGAGAGCGAGTCCGCACGTTCAGCTTTAGTGCATGTCCTCGGCGTCAGAGATCGGTGAAAAACGGATCTGCCCGACTCTTTATTCGGAGGATGGAAGAGGTGGCCAGTCGAAGATTCCATAAGTGCGCTGCGGTCATCGCGAGCGCCATTTTCTCTTCTGCGGGCGCAGCTCGAAAATGAATGTTGAAGCTACGTTCGTGGGAAGGGGATCAAAAAAGTTGGGAGACGCTTAAGCTAGGCCTTGACGAGTAGAACGCGATAGTATTCTTCTCACACTTCCCAGCAACTGCAACTTTTGCATTCGTATAATCTTTACCGGGAAACGCTCGCGACGAACGCTATGCACGAAGGCGAGATTTCTGGTTCCTTTTATTTACCCCGCATGGCCAGCGCCACCACTATCGCGGATGCGCGGAGGCGAGCGCCATCTGGTGGTGCTACAACGAACCGAACGGCGCACGCGGCGCGCGCCGCGCTGTGATTGGTAGACAATTTTCGCTTGCGGTCAACGCACAGTCAACGCCGGCATTCCTTTAATACTTACGAATAATGTTTCACTTGGGAGTTATTGAAGTAAAATGTCATTTTCCGTGGTGGCTCAGTGGATATAGGTAGTGTTCCGCGGCTGATCACGAGGTCCAGGAGGAGGAAGAGGGGAGGTTTGTTGCTTACTGCAGGCGGACCTAGCCTTGCGAAAATTGCAGACAATTGCTCCGCCTGGACGCCACCAATCAAACACAATACAGTCGGTCTGAAACATTTCGCACACAGGCTAACGACAACAGGTATTAGAAACAAGTTGTACACGGAGCCAGCCAATACAACTTAATTTCCAACCCTGTATATCCCGGAGGAACTTCAGGAGTAGCCGAAGCACCTGTCTAATATCCAATGTCCTCGTGGGAACAAAAATATCACTTGCATTTGAGTGTGCTGCCGCCTTGCGCTTGAGTTCATCTAATCATACCTTACACTCTGCTTCAAGTTCAAGACCCGTTAGTATGCCACGTTCAATGTCACAATGATGGGCCAAGTCCTGTCTTGCACCTCCAAGATAGAGTTTGCGCTCACCTTTCAATTCTCGGTCACGAAAACCGTATTTCAATGGAGGCGATCGACATGCAAAAAAAAAAAACGCATTTAACTTTAGGATCACAATAAAGAAGACCAAGTGGTCAAAATTGACCGGGAGTCCTCCACTCTCTCTCGTAGCCTTAGTGTTGCACTGCGACCCTAAAAACCCTTGGATCCACCAATATATACTGACAAGAGTATTGATTTATCCGTACGTGCTGTGCCTCAGACACGTTTTCTTTTTTTTGTACGCAAAGCCGATTGTGTCCGGCAAATATAAAGTCCCCTCGTTACCGTGAAATCCCGCGTCCTCATCACGAAGTGAAAGATTTGGTTACTGGGAAAACGGGTCCAATAGATATTCTAGATGAGATGATGACGAAGAAGTAAAGTATGGCACGTTGCAATGCGTAAACGAGATAGCTGCACGGTACAACCTAATAAGGTAACAGAAAGAACGATTAGCTAATTTTTGAGATCCAAAGATCACACAAAGGCGGGCATAAAGCACGCTAAAGTTTTCAGTTTCCGTTATTAAAGATCTCAATAATTTTATGAGGCGTTCGTACAGAAGCATAAAGAGGGCGACGCTGTCACTACCCTAATCGTCCCTATTTCCACGCGGGTAAAAAAAAAATCTTCGCTGTAAAAAAACGCCTATGCAAAATCAGCTGTGTCAGCTTTTATTTATTTAACTAGATGTGTGCAGAAGTGAGGGCCACCTGGTGCAACATTGTTAAGGATAAAGATTCCAGAGTAGAGTAAAAAAAAGCAAAACAAAAATAACAACTAAATGAGAAAGTATACCTGATAATGATATTTACTGTTTAGATGAAGGCGGTAAAATTCAGGTCTTCCTATGCGGAGAATGTCGGTGGTCGTGTGCAACGCCGGCAAAAATATCTGCCTTCCAATAAAGAGTTATCTCTTTCTCTCAAGAATAAACATCTCTGTATGGCGAAGTGGATTTCCGCCATAAATCTTTTTCCGTCCTGTCATTTCGGGATTCCTTGCGCTTAACAATTATTTAATAATTTTCGCGTACGCATTGCTATTATGGAATTCAAAGCTCGTCAGTGCTCAAGCCACGTTACCTAGAAAGAAGTATGTCACTATACCGCAGCAGTTTAGAGACATCGACTCCTAAGTTCCCGTTTTTCTCTTAGAAAAGCACTCGTTGACATTCTCAATATTTGCTCATAAGTTTCTGTAGCCTTCGAGGAAATCTATCTAGAAAAGCTATAGAAATTCAGGACGTACTTTTCAGGGGTTCGCCTTATTTTGTGTGTACACTGATTTTTAACAAGCACGAAGTCACAGATTAAAAAAAAAGCATCCCCCATTACGTACGCATGGATTTGAGTATTATTTATTTAGTTATACTTAATGTACTTATTAATAATGTCGATTCCATCGGCGCTCCTGACAGGAATAGTACACTATAACGCTTTCCATAAAATCAATCGCAGTTATCAGCAACCATCGTGAGCTCAGCTGTTCCACAGCCTAAAAGTTATCAATCGGAACACACCATTCTACATCCTACTTCCGGCCTGTCTTCGCTTGTGTTTGCCATCTGCATCTGCCAGCCTATACATTCCAATTTCGTTATCTTTATATTTCTCCAACCCTTTTCTCCCGACCTTACTCAACATCCTACGCGACCAGCCTTATTCTCGCAATACGAATTGCCACCGATTCATAAAACGCAACCTCCTGCACCTTCCGTTTCCTTTCGCTCGACTTTTCACAGCGTAACGCCACTCGGTACGCGAGCACACAAAAAAACACACGTGGGCAAACACGCGCACTCACGTCCTCCATTCATGAAAACGGGTTGCCGGAGAGAGCATCATTCATCCCTCGCGCAGGAATACGCACCCCCACAGTATTCCAAACGCTGTGTACTATACGTTCCAACCACGAGAATACGACGCCCTGGCGTACTATAGTCGCGGCAGCGCAGACTATTGCGCCACCGAAACCGTAACTATAACAACAAAACCAGAACGGCCCTACAGCCGACGGGGAAAGCCCAACTAAACGAGCGAAGCCATCTGCGAACCCGAAGGTCAGCGCGCGTATGTAGTTCGGGCGGGCGCTCGGTCGCGGCCACGTTCTACCCTCGCTAGCGCATCGGGCTTTCCTCCTCTCCACTTCCGTTTAATCTGCCCATGTGGCGAGAAGGTGGGAGAGAGGGAAAGGCCTCAACGTACCACCCACTAATACGTAACCCCGTCTCCCATGCGCCGAGCGGCTGCGGAGAGAGATTCCTTCGGAGAGCTATAGCTCGCCGGCCGTGACAGCTGCCTTGGCTTGGCTGGGCTTGCTTTTCCTATTAGGTGCCGGTCGGTGCTTCCGCGGAAGCGCCGCATTGGGGAAGGCGCCACTTCCGGTGAGAAACGGAGCGAACGGTTCGTCCGCGGCGCCCTACTGTCAGGAGATATATATACTGGGTGGCCCCAAGATAAAACCGAACCCAATGTAAGGGGACGAGAATCATTGGAGCCATTTTTGTTCGCAGACACAGTGAACTCGGCGCTTTACATGGCCGACATCTTCTAGGCTTTCGTAGAGCAACTGACGCCAGGCGATCGACGTTTCGCGTATTAAAAGTTGGAGGACGCTTAAGCTTAATTCGCCTTTCAAAGTGGAACGCGATAGCACTCCGAGGTCCTCGACTGCTTCTCACGCTTCCCGGCAACTGCAGCTTATGTAACCGTAATGTTTACCGGGAAACGCTGGCGGCGAGAGCTATGCACGAAGTCGAGATTTCTGGTAGAAACGCGGCTGGCCTCTTGGGTAGGCCGATCCCAGAAGTAGTGCACAGTCGTTCCCCCCAAAATTACATCATTTTGAGGTTTCTGTTATTGTTCCACAGTTTTAATATTTCAGTCTGAGAAGATTCAACATAAAAGACATGCGCCGTCGGTGTTTAGTTTCATGACTTGTGCTTGTGGGCTGTCATTCTCAAAATTCCAAGCAGTAACTTCGTCAAAGAATTTAAGAAACAAGGTATGAGCAACTTTAGGGATAGAATGGTGTGGAAATTTAACCCGCTTACACCACATCTCATATAGCAAGGCGTGGCATATACATATACCTAAATATATAAGGAAATTTTCTCTCATATGACGCCAACGCCGGCGCCGACGCCGACACCGGACTTTCTGCGACACGGGGCCCTTAATGCGATCGCTTTAAAACGTGATGTTTGCCGGTCGGCACTTCAAAAACGGCACTGCCGGTCGGCAATTCTTGAACTTTGCGGAAAAATGCATTGGCGTTCCAGTTACTTTCTTAACAAAACGTCGTTTTATGTATTGAAGCACAAAGGTAACTGAAACGCGAATGCATTTCTCCGCAAAGTTCGGAAAAATAATATCTCAAAACTGGTGTCATGCTGAAAATTCGTTCCAAGTGGATCCGCCTTGTGAACTCCACGGCTAGAATTTGTAAATTGCAATATGGGCCACGAGGTAATTAGTTTAAAATTTAATTAGTGAATTTCTTGTAATTAGTCATTTATGCATTTTAATTTTTTGGGCAAGTAATGTCCGCCTCTTTGAGCAGACCAGCTCATGAACTAGAATTGCGCTATCTGCCGCAGGCAACCTTCAAGACATTTTTAAAGTGTCGCTGAAATGCCCTGTTTCAGCGCAGACATTATATGTGCGCGAATACGGTTACAAGCTTCCATAAATATCAGAAATCACTGTCGCATCTCATTTCGCTCCGCGCATCTTTAGAGTCTCAAACACCCGCTCACTGAACGCCAAAGGCGGAATACTGACCAAAAACGCCAGGTAGATCGCGCTCATATTAGTTACATATTATTAGCGTACATGACTGTATTGCCGGTCTCTACTATGCGTCACCTAGTGCATGACGTCAGTCGCGATCACCATTTGCCTCCAATATGTACAGCACAGGACAAACTGCGTTCTTACTCACATACCAATGCGCTTTGAAACGGCCTGGAATGAGCACATAAATTATCGCCAACGCAACAGCACGGAGAAATGACTGTCAAAGCCCGATTCGGCCCCCGGCCACCAATAGCTAACACAGAAACGCCTAATTCACACCTGTTTTGATGAACCTAACGCCCAGATGCTCAGTGTCTTCGCTCTGGCAACTTATCTTGTCTTTACAGGAAGCATGTGACAAACGCCAAAAACTCCAGCCATCATACCGGCGAAAAAATAAATACAAAAGAAAGACGACGCGGCCGATCATGTCTACGCCATTTTGTAACATATGGCTGCGCAGGTGTTTACGAGCGAGATACACTCTTTGATAATTCCACGTCCTCATTGGCTTGTAAATTGATTTTTTTCTTTCTTTTTTCGCGCTATAAATCTCGATGTGAACGTGCCTTTAAACCGTATAGCTTTCTCACCACTCTTTTTGCCCGCTTTCGACGTCGGCAGCCTAATTTCTCCGCTTAGCGCAATTGCTCTCGCGCGAGAACTTTGCGGCGTCAGAGGGTTTAGATGCCGTAGCCGATGGTGGCGCTGTATCGTGCTTCTCGGCGATACAGCGGAGAAACGCTATCTACCCATCTTTATCTCCGTACCCTATCTATCTACCTTGTAGCAGTACTCCTCTATCTACCTCGTAGCAGTACAAGGTAGATAGAGAAGTATTCATGAAGAGAAGAAAGATTAAAGAGATGTACACAAAAATGCTAGAATGAAAGGCATGTGTACCTGAGTAACTCAAGGAGGCTATGTGACTATTTGTCACCGCCCCGTTAGAAAGGGGATGCCAACAAATCACCATCATCATCACCGCCGCCATAGGCTCAGGGTTACGGCGTGCGTTCATCGCCGAAGTCAGCTGCTCGTCTCTTGTTAAGATGCGCCATTTTGTTTTGCCGGCTAACTGTATAGGTTCAGACCAACTCCCAACTGTGCGTGGGATTTGCATGATCTTAACGTGATTGGTCGTTGGGGGGTGGGGGGGAGGGGTGGTATCCGACCTCCGTGGTGTAAACGAGCGGAGAAAAAAAAAAAGCGCCGGTGCCCAGCCGTTGTTAGGTCATCGTCTTCACAGCCTTCTTTTAAGGCGAAAACCTTACATGTCCCACGAAGTGGAATATCCGGCGAGCGTCCGGCGTTAACATCCGATGGCAAGAAAACCCACGTGACCAAGTGATGACGTCACGTTCTCGGCGCTGGACCTGCTGCGGCTCGCACTGCGAAATCCCACGGTGAACAGCCACGGCGTATAGACGGACGCCGTGGCCCACACGCCAAAAAATTCACTTTGCCCAATTCTAAAATTGAGTTGACTCACATTCAAAACCGACCTGGCCCACTCCCTCAATTGAATTGGTCCCGCACCAAAATTTGGGTGGGCCACCCCCAAAAGGGACTTTTGCCCAATTCGAGCGTATGACCAAGTGATAACGTCATGTGACATAGCCACGTGACCAAGTAAGAACCTTAAGTTGGAAGGTCACATGACCAAGCGATGACGTCATGTGACAATGTCACGGCACGTGGACGTCGATACAGTCGACACGCCCAGAATGCTTTCGCATTCAGTACGCGTAAGGCTACTTAAGTACCTCTGTAACTTTTATTCAATTGTCATCGTGCTGCCGTCGTTGTCGTGGTCACGCTATCGCCGCCGCCATTGTCGACATACTGTCTCGCCGTCTACCAAAAACACGTCGGTGATAATTCGTTCCGCCATCATCAATCACCGCTATTGATGTCAGCAGTAGACTTCAGAAGTATTGCTAGAGTGCTCAATTGATTTCTGCGGCCCGCATAAGGTATTCGCTTGCTTTGATAGTCGTCGGGTTTCTGCAACAATTATTATTTTTTAAAGCTATACCTTTCCGGCTTTGGCGTGGCTGCTGGCTGCTGTGTCGGTCAGTATCTCGGCGGATATGTTCATGGATATATATAAGAAGGTTATATATGTGCCAAATGCAGACATATAAGGCCAGCGAACGGGCTTACCTAACCCTTGTAAGCTGACCGACACAGTAGCGCGAGTAAGCACGCCTCTGTTCTGCGTAACAAACAGATTCCTACATAAAATTTGAACAAATAATGTTGGCTCACACGTTTCTATAAAGAACACCAGTATGTTAATGAAATGGTGCATCGTATTCAATAGATGCTTTGATTTACTTGATTTTCATTGATTTAGCAAATCTTTGTGTGCCACCGGGTGAGTGCCTGCTCTTTAAGATGATGATGATGATGATGGTTTATTGGCATCCCCTTTGAAACGGGGCGGCGACAAATAGTCACCTAGCCTGCTTGATTTAATCAGGTATACTATACATGTGCGTTATCTAGCATTTTTGTGTACCTCTCATTATTCTTTTTGTTCTTTTTCAAAACTTTACCTTGTACCGATACCTATGATTTTAAGACATCAGGTCGTATCCGTCTTTTCCCTGCTTTTTTTCCACCAGTACTCTAATCGTCTCTTGCTTATATGTCTACGGCTGATCTGTTGATGTTTCCTTCCACTTTAAGCGGTGTCTTTAAAAGGTGTCTTGATGTCAGCGCCGCCTAGCGTGGTATCGAGAAACCCTAACGCTCTTTGCCAATCCTCTAATGATGGCTATGTGCCACCGTGATACAAGAAGTACAAGGTCTTAAATTTTTCTAGATCTGTATCGCACTTCTTTTTAACACACCTGTCATATATTATACCATACAAGCGTCATGCATCGCCTTCGTCCTCGTCACTTAGCTGCGTGGGCGTCTCACAACTGCGCCTGCGCCCGAATGGTTGTTTTCATTTGGGCACGGCTTGTGAGCGGTGCAGCACATTAACATGAAAATGGCATGATGTTAAAGCTTTGATCTGTGCGGCGGATAAACAAACACATGCACGTGGTTGCGCGCTGCATTGGATAAAAGTAAATGCAATTCTACGCACCGATCTTAGTTTTCAGCGCGGGATTTAATCACCCACTTCGCCGAGACCTTCGCTTCGCTTGTACTGTGACGTGTGTTGGATCTGCTTTTTATTTTTCATAATGAGGAGGCTATTCCGCCTCCTCGGCTGGATTAGCTGGGGTGGACAACAGTTGCGTGACGAATCTTAGTGTCTTACTAGTAAGCTAGTTACGGCGGTCCCATTAATAAGTCCCCTATTATTTACCTTAGGAAACAGCTTTTAAGAGCAGATTTAATCATGTACAGGGATAATGTTAACGTTCCCTAAGCAGAAATCTTCAAGCTACAGCACCGGTATCAGCATAGCCATCCTCGATCCCCAAACATGCTACGAAGGGCCATAGACATTCCGACTAATATTTTTCCAAGAGAAAGAGAGAGAGAGAAAGGCAAAGGAAAGACAGGGAGGTTAACCAGAGATTATCTCCGGTTGGCTACCCTGTACCGGGGGAGGGGAAAGGGATGCAATCGGTGAGGGAAAAAGAACTCGAAAAGAAAAGTAAAAGATACCCACACACAACACAGAATTGTTCCTGTGGGCGTTGTCACGCAGTCTGCTAAGGCGTTACATAGTGTTACACAGTGTCAACGTCCCACTATTACATTCTACGTTACACGGCGCCCAGTCACAACTTGTCACAATTGGTCAGAATCCTACCTTGCGCTCAGAGGTGATAACGCAAAGCGGATGGACCACTGTGTTGGGTCAATCTGATATTGTCAAGATCGCCATCTTGTCCAACCCAACCGGTTTGCTTAAAGGTTTTAGGTACACTCAATGATTGGCTGAAAACACCAACATAGCACTTTTTGACAACATTGCGGAATGTGAAACAGTTCAAAACATATAGTACCCCGGGATAAATTAGTGTACGCGCACGCCCACTTTGATCACTCCGTACGCTCCTTCTAGCCTGTACAGCACTCGAAGGAGCTTGTACACTTAGAAGGTACACTTAGAAGGTACACTTAGAAGGTACACTTAGAAGGTACACTTAGAATAAACATCAGCTTCCCACACAGGTCAGTGGACAAAGTCTTTCGCACGCTCGCTGGAGTAATCGATATTGGAATCTCACACCTCCTGGCTTCTCCACCCGTCGTTTATAGATGCAGAAAGAACCGCGAGAAATAGACAGGGTGTGCTAAAGAAAGCGAGACAGGCCCACCGGGGCACCACCTAAACCGCGCATGCGCAGCGCCGTCTGCAGGGCGGAAGCGACCGCTGCGCTTCTCGCTCGCTGGCAGGTGATGATTTGGGGCGATTTCCGGCAAAGATGCGAACTGCTCGGGGCCTGGTTTCCTTTGGGAACCGAATGTGTCGAGACCCTCCTCTTTCGGGGGGCCAAACTCCAGGTGCGAAGGTGGCGTAGAGGAAGTACGTCACGAGGACGTACACGTGCTTCGGCTTGTATGCGCCCTGTTCTTACCACTGCGGTGTTTTATCCCATCCCAACTTTTCGAAGGATGAGTGTGTGCCACCCTCCCTCCCATATCTGTTCTGCGTAATAAGAATAATAATAATAAAAAAAAAGAAATCCCGACATAAAATCTGTACGTATACTATCGCCTCATGGTGGGTATCTTTAAATACTCACCTCTTGTTGAAACAGCGCAATGTGTTCAACCGATTTTATTTTATTAATTATTTGATTAATTGCTTTGATTTAGCCCTTGGATACGTGCCACGGCGCAGGTTCCATTTCTTGGCCAATGCTCCTGACCAAGGCCAAGGCCAAGTGTTTGTCACATAACAACATCACCTTAACGTACGTGGAGCGACTGACCGTGTCAGGTTTGTTTCCGCAATAACCTGTTTCATTTACCTAAAAACATTTATAAATATGTATAAATTACGTGGCCGCGTACGTTGCTTTGTTCTTTTTCCTCCCGGATTGCAGCATCATCCCATGCCGTTCGAAGTGTACTTCACGAGAGCTTTTAAAACGAAGCTATCGTTGGCCACCCTGCCGGGGTTGGCGTAGCTGTTGGTTACTGGGTTGGTCAGTACGCGGCACATGTTTGTGGTCCACCGGACCACAATTACCGCAAGGTTGTGCTGCTCATATATATATATATATATATATATATATATATATATATATATATATATATATATATATATATACGCAAGTTATATGTGTACCGAGCGCAATTATGTGCCAGTGCACGTGCGGGCTTAGACATGTATATATAGCTTCTATATGTGTCTGTGGGTTCATTTTATAACTATCCGCCGTGCACGTGAGTATCAATCTCACATATGGTGAACCATGGCGGACCAAAAATTATTTGAACATATTCCCTGAATTTCTATCATATCTCAAGATGATGCAGTGACAAAGGGCAATTAGTGCCTGACAGAATTCATTGACCCCTTACAGTATAGAAGCCGTACAGCGCATATAAAAATAGACATTTGCTACAATATTTATAATGCAAGAAATAATACTATTGGTGTATAAGTCTACAGCATAAATCTATCGCTAGTTAAGGCCATATTATTGTCGAGGTTATACAACAAAGTACAGTCAACACAAAAGACTTACATATTCATGAAAAAAAGAAAGAAAAAAAGACGTCAGCAGTTGTTTGCGACCTTGCAGAATTACAAACTAATTTTCCGCGACGCTGTTTCTTTCGAACAGTTTCCTGCAATTACACGTTTCAATGTTGCTCGTCTATGACGGTTCCGTTGGAAACCTGGCCGCATGTAACGCTTTCGAGCACTCATTTTTATGAATTTTTGATAGCCAGTAATTCATCAGCACACATTTTGCTTCACCAGGACATTATAACCACAGCTGATGGCGCAGCCAACCTACTTTGAACTTTGCCTACACATTACCGATTACCTCGGCATTGCTGTCACCAAACATACAAAGGCTGTTTCGTTTAGTTCACTGAGGACACCAGGCGAACCAAATATACGTATCACACATAAACAAATTAAAAAAGAGAGAAATGAGGGTTCGATAATTATTCATCTCGCTCCTAAGGTAAGCCAGAAACGTTAAAGCTTCGTCACACATTCCACTTAAGCTGCTCCCATTCCTTCTAAGTATAAAGGTTGCGAAATGCAGAGTTCTCTTGGAAATGTGGGCAAGGTACAGTCGGATACAACTCAAGTCTGCAGTGAAGCCCCGCTTACGTCCTCATAACCGCCATCCATTGTTCCGCCGCGAGGCTCAAATAGTTCGTACTTCAAACGTTCCCTATTACCTAGATAAGGCGGTATCCACAATAAAAAATTATAAGCGCATAATTTTACACTTCTTCCCTCGTCTATTATATAGGAACCTACAAGTACGACCTGTACAGTCATATCAAGTACGACGCCATTTTGAAAAGGTCGCATGACGACGATTTTGTTTGCTCCTGTGATTGGCTGGCGGAGTGACACAAGCATTCCGCGCGGTCCGTGTGCCTTTGTTGCGAACTGCTGTTTTTTTTTTTTTTTTTTTTTTTTAAAGTTGTACCCTACTACAGCTGATAACGGCAACTTCACACTTTCGAACTCTTGCTTAAGATGTTTTTTTTTTTCCTTTTTCATTTATTTATTTTTTACAAACGCTGTATTTTTAACAACACGCGTTTAACATGGCACACAAATTTGGGGTAGCGTTCCCTTTTATGTGAGCAAAAGTAGGCCTCGGTTGTAATAGTAATTATGCCAGGGCAGAGGTAGAGGTTTTACACCGATCGTTGAACACACTAACCTATACCCTGCCCCTAATTTTCTCCAAATATGAGCAAGGTGACTTGTTTAGTTCACCGAAAACACCGGAGGTTCAAACAGCGAGCCTCGCATGACGAACAAAAACAGGTGGGGAAAACGAGGTTTCGGTAATTATTTACAACGTTACATGTAAAACAAGTAAGCGAAATTTTCGCAGCACGTTACACTAAAAGTTGTGCCTATATTAACGGAATTTGAAGTTCGTACCTCGTGCAGTTGTTTTAGGAGTCTGGGAAACATTTGCAATAATGGCAGTGTAAACCCCTTGGAGCGCTTGAATAAGTAACTTTCTACAAAGGCTGCGCTGATTAACTCACACAGATCGAACATTTATCACTCGTCACTCAGAACACGATTCCTACTTCAACGATATATAAACACCGTGACTTGGGTAGTTTACCGAGGAAACTTGGAAAAGCAAGTGAATGCTTTGTATGACGCATCAAAGCTGGGAGAAAGCAGGTATTTAGTAAATATCTTCAAGGCACATAAATAACCTACACAGTTAAAACTTTTGATGTATATCACCAAAACTGTGACCCCATTTCCTCAAAATATGAAATCTCAACTTTTTTTTTTTTTTTACTTCTGCCAGTGAACGTGTAGTAGTGTAACTATGTTGAAACAGCCTTAAAATAAACAGAACAGAAGACGTCCGAACTCACATGTGCCGATAAAAAGAATTCGAGGCAGTGTTGTAGTGGTATCGTAATGGCTCTCCACGTTCGATAGTGTCGTTTTCTTCTTAACGCATGAAGCTCAAAACAAAAACACGACACAAAGAAGCACAAAGACCACACAGGACAACCGATGCCAAGATTATTGGCCGCCAACTCGCCCAACTCTCAACATTCCTCAAGGTCGTTTTCACCAACATACCTAGGATAAGTGTTAATTACATAATGAAAATCAACAGCCTCTGGACATATAGATTCCATAGTTCTGGTATTTAATAATCCAACAATTTCAGGTCGTAAGGCAGGCCATCGTTGGGCATAGCTGATTAAAATACCTCATTATCCCTCGCCCTTAGGTTAAATATAGCAAGCTAATTTTCTTTTTTCGAATATGATAAAGTGGCACCAAAAAACTGGGCATGACGCAAGAAGCGCAGCGTGAAATTTGTTATAAGGCAACTGCCCAGCGCCAGCCTTCTCCGCAATGCCAGCGTGTATGGCGCACCCCGTTAGTCGTCTGCTACAGGTCTTCGCGGCGAGGCATGAAAGACAATCCTCACTGCCAAGACAGGCGAAACGTAATCAAGAAAAGCATTACTTACGTGGATAAGGCATCCACAAAGACAATTTGGCCGCAGCTATTGTTTTGTTGGATTTTCCAGCGAGCAGGCAAAAAGCGCCCGCTTTCAAAAGCGTGTGTGTGTGGCAGTGGGAGGGGGGAGTGCCCTCCCCCTGCCTCCTTCTTCTCCCCGTAAGTACGCCTATGCACTGAGGTCATCGTGGCCACCATGTTTGTGTGTTAGCACGGTACTAGCACGGGTATTACTAGCACGGCTACTAGCCCCCTTGACGTCAAGTGAACGCTATCTATACGGAAGCTCGAGGCGCGTTCGCGCCGTCGGCGCCGCCGTCGTGCTGTCATAGCATCGACGCGCGCACACACGGCACCCGCTTGGAGAGTTCGAAGGTCTCCAGAAACGGGCAGTGCGTTTGGCTACTAAAACGACAAAGCCAAGAGGGGGCACCGTCATGCTGCGCTCAATTGACTCAGCCGGAGCCACGGAGGGCGGCGCTCTGGGGACGTATTCTGCGTCGACCATCACTTCGGTGATATATCGCGTGACGTAGTGCTCAACCAGCCAACCAGCTCATCCGATTTTGCTCAACCGGCCAATCAGCGCGCGCCTGAGGGCCGATGCGATACTATATATCGCCGAAATAAGTGATCGTCGCAGAATACGTACCCTGGCTTCCGCTGCTGGCACGAGCGTTCTGTGCAGGAACATTAGCGTGTCTGCTGAATAAATGTGTGCATTCCAACACGTGCGTTTTATCTGTATTATCACGTTCTTTTTATTGCGATAGCAATTATATGGACGCTCAAAAGCAGATTTGTGCCGTCGCCGTCGCCGTGAGGTTCCGTATGACGTCAATGGAGATGAAATCGTCGCCGCGCGCCGTACGCTGTATGTGCGAGTGAAAGGGCGCGAGGAACGCGCGCTTTCACGGGGAGTGAACGCACGGCGGAGAACAAACGTGCGTTCTGCGCCGTGCTCCCTTAAGGGCTGCAGAAGTAGGCGTCTCTTTCCTCCTTTACAATCACCATATATGTAGAGCAAATGCGCCTTCTTCCGACGCGCTAGAGGCCGTGGGGGAGGGGAGCCGACGTTTATCTGCGGCACCAAGTGCCTATTTATATCAGAGGCTCCGGCAACAGTCACCAACGCCGCACGCATTTTGAGCGAACGCGGGCAAAACGCCGACGGCGTCGACAACAGTTCTGCGTGTTGCCGGTGCTGCTGCATGTCGAAGTTTATACAGCTGATAAAGCTAATATCATTACTCCGTATAGCTCTCTACAAATTTGCTATCGCAATTGATGCTTCGCTTTTCAGGTGAAACTGCGACAACTCTTTTTTTTTTCCACAAACTGAGGAACGGTGAGTGTACTAGAGAATGCTATGTTTGAGAGAGTACGACAGCAGTAGTAGTGATTTTATTGAGGAAGAAAAATGACGCTTATTTCTGCTGCCCAATAGGGAGCACGGCGCAGCGTCAGGAGAAGGGGAAAAAGGAGATAAAGATGTTGAAAGGAAGGGAAGAGAAGGAGAAGCAGCAAGAGTCTCATCCGATCATGGAGGAGGCTGGTGATGATGAAGTGAGGCTGCTGTAGCCCACGTATCCAGGAAGACGCAGGTTGGCTGTAGCAGCGTACACCTCCTGCAGAACAAGCACATCGTACTCGCTCCGCAATTGGTGCATGGAGAGGTCTGCCTGCCGCCGCCGCAACGAGTTTGCGCTCCACTAGAGCACGCTCGGGCGGCGGCGGCAATGTCCTGCTGCAGGCGGGAGGGGACTAGCCATGTTGACTACTAAGTGGGGGCACGCCACCTGCCTTGAGGCAGATAGAACGCAGCTGTTGGTTGTCTATAGGCAGCAGGTCGGCGATCGCCCTGAGGAGGAGTCGCAGGTTCTTGTTCTCCTCATCGCTGGTGGACTGAGGAGCCTCCTTCGGGGACGGCCCTAGCTTGATGCTGCCCCACTTCTTTGCGCCTGCCTGTGGTACACGCTGCAGCAAGTGGGGTTGGGGGTGGTTTGTAGAGGTCGTGGCCTCCTTGTCAGGAGCACCGAGTGCTGCTGCAGCGTAGGTTTTGCCTCCGGTCGGTGTAACACGTGGCGGTCCAGAAGCAGCTGCTGCTGAGCTGGTGGTGGGGGTAGCCCGTAGGACCGCCTGGGCCTCGCGATGCGACAGGTGTGTGGGAGCTGACGCCTTTATCGTGGCCAGGCGCCGTTCTCTCTGCCATAGCTGGCAGTTAGGCGAGTCGGCTGGATGTGGTCCTCCACAATGCAGGCATCTGACCCTGCTCGAACAGCACGATTGCGTCTGGTGTGGGCCACCGCACCGCAGGCACCGTACCGGTCTCTGGCAGGTTGCTGTGGCGTGCCCGTAGCACCCGCAACGTAGGCACTGCAGAGGGCGAGGCCGGGAGGGCCGCACCTCGAAGGGCATGCTGAAGATGTAGATCCTTGCGGGGGGGTAAGGGGCAGCAAAACGCAGCACCAGGGTGGTGCCCTGTCGCTTAGCCGCGACCACCCGTACCTTCGACGATACGGCAGCCAGCAGGTCCTCATCGGTGTAGTTGCCATGTACGCCTTGCACCACGCCGCTGCTCTGGGTGTGGTCGGCCGGAAGGCGCGCGGTCACGGGCATCCCGGCGATCTTTGACGTGGCCAGCAGGTGCTCCGTCCATTCCGGCGATGCCGCGTCCGCAGCCACAATGTTCTTCTTCGTGTTCACGCGTACCTCCTTTACTCCAGGCAGCGCGGAGAGCGCCTGCGCGATGGCGAGGCGGGAGGTACGGGGAAAGGCGGCACCGTTGTGTGCCGGACGAAACAGCACTGTGCGGGCTGTCAGTGGCGAGGTGGGCACAGCAGTTGTGGGAACTCCGGCAGTAGCAACGGGATCCACGGCAGGAGGTGCAGTAGGCGCAGGTGAACTACAGGGAGCCGTAGGTCATGCGGCAGGAGGGACGGCAGGCTCGGTCCCGGGAGAAGGGACGCTGTTCCCGGCTAGGCCCGGTGGCAACGCAGAACGCTGGCGGCGTTTCTGCGCCTTTGACAGAACCTGCTGAAACTCGCCCTCGGTGATAATGCCACTAGCCGGGGTGAAGTCGCGATCGTCTTCACCTGAGACACGTGGCGGCAATTTAGTCGTCGATGCAATGTGTGGCGCAGTCCCGACTGCTTGCAGCTTGCGCGAGGCACCCTCATCATCACTACCGAGCTCGCTGGGATGCGAACGCTTACGTGTAGTAGTGGTGTCCATATCTTCGAGGTTTGCGTCTATCGGCAGTGGGACGTACTGCGGTTCGACGGGAGACGCGCCCGGCAACCCCGCAACAGCGACGAAATCCCCTGCAAGCAGTACATCCGAAGAGCTCGTGGGGGTTGTCGAGGGCGCAACGGCTGTATCTAGGGTGCCGGTCGATGGTGTCTACCGAGCCGCCGCAGTGGCCAGGGAGGCAGCAGCGGCGGTAGCGGAGCAGGAGGATCCCGAAGTAGGCAGGTTCCCGGCGATCTCGTGCAGCTGCTTGGCCGGGTCGTTCGTCAAAAGAGGCGGCGTCGCGAACATCCCCGTTTCGGAGGTGGTCGTTGAGGAGGCAGTAGATGTCGGCCGTTCGCTGATGGCCCGGCAGAGGCGTTGCGCCTGCTCGTGGTGCAACCGCACTGCTTCAGCGCTGGCGATGAGCTGCCACAGATCGTGGGCAGGCTACGCTCACCGCGCGTTTGCGCGACGAGCTGCGTACGAGGGAACGCCGCGGGTGGTCGGTCGGCTGCGCCGGTGAAGCTGGGGGCGCCCCTGCCATCTTAGCCGCGAAAAACGGCTGCGCTAGACAAGCGCGCAGATGGCAAGAACTAAGTCCAGCTCGTGGATAGCAAAAGGCGAAGACGAAATCGGCGGGGACGACGTCGTTGACCGGGCGAGCAGGCAGCGAGGACGACGGTCAGGCGAACGGGCTCGGCGAAGTCCACTCA